>NC_068565.1:52108265-52419743 GCF_025698545.1 Gossypium raimondii
ATCTTCACGCCTCTTGCTTTTACGAATTCAAGGTTTCCTCTAATTTTTTTAAATATATATATTAAAAATAATTTAATTAATTAGTTTTGACTGTGGTTTTTTTTAGACGGCGGTGGTTTTGGTTGGAGATGAAGAGGTGCACTTAGTGGCAATGCCGAGTAAACAGAAGAAGTTTCCTTGTTTTTGGTGCTTTTCGGTCTCTACGGGACTGTACAATTCTTGCTTAGGGATGCTTAACTTGAGGTGTCTCGCGATTGTTTTCGATCTCGATGAAACGTTGATTGTTGCCAACACGATGAAGTCGTTTGAGGATAGGATCGAAGTGCTTAGGGGTTGGATTGCGCGGGAGAGTGATCCGATTCGTCTTTCAGGGATGTCGGCTGAATTGAGAAGGTATATAGATGATCGGTTGCTGTTGAAGCAGTACGCGGAGAGTGATTGTGTTGTTGATAATGGAAAAATGTTTAAAGTTCAGATGGAAGAGGTTCCACCTTTGTCTGATGGCCATGAGAAAGTTGTTCGGCCTGTGATTAGGTTGCAGGACAGAAATATTGTGCTTACTCGTATCAATCCTGAGGTTAGAGAAACAATTATTGACTTGATGTGTTTTTGTTGATTTAGTTGTTTATATATTAGTGGATTTGTGTTCTCCAATGATTGTTCATAGAAACATAATATCGATATGGATTCCATCGGTTGTTTTAGAAGTTAGAACAAAGAAGCTCCATCCCTTTTTGGCATATTTTACGGATAAAAATAAATTGGGATTTATGTTGTATCATTTGTAATTTACTGAGCTGATCTTCCTTCCGTGATATAGGCATTTTGATGAGTGCTTAATGTAACACGTGAAACAATGGATGAATATAAGGATTCTGTTTGGAATATGAAGTTGTGTATGCTTTCTCATTTATGAATAGTTTTCTTTGTACAGATTCGGGATACCAGTGTGCTGGTGAGGTTACGACCAGCGTGGGATGAATTGAGAAGCTATTTGACTGCGAAAGGACGAAAGCGCTTTGAAGTATATGTTTGTACTATGGCTGAAAGAGATTATGCATTAGAGATGTGGAGGCTTCTTGATCCTGGGGCACATCTGATAGGTTCAAAACAACTACTGGACCGAGTTGTTTGTGTCAAATCTGGCAAGTCGATTAACGAGTTTAACTATCTTCTTTTGTACTTGAGTCATGGTGTGCTATCATTCAAATGATGAAATTTTAGAAATTAATTCTAATTCTTTTTGGAATCTGAGTTTCTGATTCTTAATTTTCTATTAGCATATGTGAAAATTGTCTCTTCAAGCAATGAACCTGTAGTAGTAGTAGGTAGCCTCCCTTTCTTGTTGGTGCTACTACTTTGTCGACTGCTTTAGCAACCATGTAATGTCTTTTTGTTTTCTTAATGACTTTTACAGGTTCCAGGAAATCTTTGCTAAATGTGTTCCGTGATGGCAAGTGCCATCCACAGATGGCAATGGTAATTGATGATCGTTCAAAGGTCTGGGAGGATAAGGATCAACCTCGAGTTCATGTAGTTCCCCCATTTGCTCCGTATTATGCTCCTCAGGCGGAGGTACATGCTGTGCCTATTTGTGAGCTAACTTATTAATAATCTGAGATATTGTTTTCCTTTTCTGATTTTTTTCTTGGAAAATCTTTTCCCTCTTTATTAGACAGCAAATGCAGTTCCAGTCCTCTGTGTGGCAAGAAATGTTGCATGCAATGCCAGGGGTTTGTTTTTCAAGTAAGCCATTAATTTTGTGTGGTAGATGGCTATCCATCATTATCATCCTTTGATGTCTGCATTTCTAACTTCTGATGGTATGTTTTATTTAGAGAGTTTGATGAGAATGTATTGCGGAAGATGTCTGAAGTTTTTTATGAAGATGAGGTGGTAAATCTGCCTCTTGCCCCTGATGTGAGCAACTATTTGATGTCAGAGGTACTTAAATTGACCATATATGATAATTAGTTATGAGAATCTTTGAATTTCCAATTGCATTTCAAGTATTTACTTGTCACTGATTGCAGGAAGCTAGTTTTGCTTCAAATGGGAACAATGGAGCTCCTATCTGTGAAGGAATGAACGGAGCTGAAGTTGAGCGGAGGATGAATCAGTCTGTAAGTTTGGTAGTTACTTGGTGAATGAATATAAATTTGCCAATTGTCCTTGGTCTGGATACTACTTTTGTTGAATAAATGCTCTAGCAACAATTAATAAACTATACACATGATAACGTTGTGTTGCACTTTGCCATCTTTTGGATATGTTCATTCTTTTCAGTTGCTTCTAGTGATGTGTGTTGCCATTTTGAGTTTTTTATTATTTGAAATGTGTTTTTTCCCTTAATTTTCATTATTATAATATCTATAGTTTATTCAGGAGGAGAAGCATGTTTTGGACTCTTCCACTCGTCCAGTTACAAATAACCCTGAGTTGCGGTCTGAAACCTCTCAGCCTCCTGTTACAGATATTGTTGGTCCTGCATCTTCAGTAGCACCATTGCCTTCTCAGAGTAGGATTTCAGTTTAATGTTATTGTTTTGAGCAGAAGGCATTATTTACTGGGTTGGAGTGTATTTGGCCTTATTTTTTTACTTTTAACTTTATCTTAGAACCTAGTATACTTGGAGCTCCTGGTCTGCTTTCAAATCCTATGATGCTTGGAGCTTCTGTAAGAAGAGATAACAACGGTAGTGAAGGTGATTATGACATGAAGAGAAGAGCCCTTGGCATAAAACAGAGTTTAGACTTAAGGAATCAGAGCTCGATCCAACCTCCACTCCTACCTAAATTTCCGATACAGACATCATCATCATCAGTAGTGCCTCAGGGAGGTTGGTTGGTGGAAGAAGACATCAATGAATCGCATCTAAATGATCGACCATCAGGCACTACACAAGAATCTGATGTATTAAAATCTGATAAATTGCGAGGTTATCAGAATCCGTTTCCTCATACAGCACCTGGTTCTGTTTCCACTGGTTTACCATCGTATGCATCCCAAGTGAAGATTGAAGAGGTTTGATCAAAATTCCTCTAGAATTATCTCATTTAACCTGTGCGCATCCTAAATTTTGTCTTGTATGCTTCAGGCACGTACTGGACTTGATACACCGAAGCAGAATGTTCTGCCTACTGCTCATTTATCAGGTTTCTGAAGCTATTATGCTTGTCTTGTGTCATTCAGTTGTTGCATGATATTGATATTCTATTGAAAGGAGGCTTGTGGTCTTGTAAATATGTTACTAGGTAAAATAGTTTGAATAACGAATAATCAGAGCTACTATGCATGGCAGATAAGTTATGGAGTATATGGAGATAAATATGCTTGTTAAAGTGTAATTGATAAATAATCGTTCAAATGAGAAAAGAAGCTGTCTAGAAAATCCAAAAGCAGGTAGAAGAGTTGAACATGGAATGGAGGAGTTGAATTGGGTCTTTTTGTATTGTTGCATTAAATTAGATGAATTTAGATATTGTGGAAGGACATGGTTCCAAGGTTTGTCATGAACATCTATTATTATTGTTTGGAGTAAAGGCGGTTTTAGATAACTGGGTAGTAACTTCCGTAAATGATTGTTTGAATTCACTTGCAGAGATAGGTGGAACTCAGAATCATCTGCCTTCTATTACTAGAGAATTGCAGTCTGAAGGTGGAAAAATGAATCTTCTACCCTCCCATTTGTCGATAGGTGTTCTACAAGAAATTGGACGAAGATGTGGTTCAAAGGTACCTTTACTTTGAGGGTTAGGATCTCATCCATTAAATTTCCTTTTTATCGTATACGACTTCAATGACCATTCATGAGTACGACTGTCACAATTTATTTGTGGGTCCTTTTCTTGTGAATGGTGCTGATGAGCGTAAAGTAGTGTACAAAAAACAATAGAGGGGAGACCAGCTCTTTAGGTGCATGATTATTTATAGTTAAGCTTGATTGCCTTGTTTAATCTATCTACTGTTTTTCAAATTTGTATTTTACAGGTTGAGTTCAGGTCTGTGGTAAGCACCAGTAAGGATTTGCAGTTTTCTGTTGAGGTCAGTGAAAGCTGTACTTCCTTGCTAATAAATGGAGTTCTTCTGGATTGATCTGAATTTTCAACTGTGTTTGCGCCTTGTAATATTGTGAAAATGCTTTGTTTTTTGTGGTATTGACATGTATTTTTTTCTTGAAACTAGCTTCACTAATACTCTTTGTTCCCTTATTTCCTTTACCTTCTCTGATTGTAGTTTGTGAATTTGTTTTGACTTTTCAGAAAGCATCTCATTTTTCCAGCTTATTTTATTTAGGTTTTGTTCACTGGGGAGAAGATTGGTGTTGGAATGGGCAAGACAAGGAGGGATGCTCAGCAGCAAGCTGCTGAGCTTGCTCTTCATAATTTAGCAGGTGCGTTCATTCTTGGTTGTTTGTCTTGCTGTACTTGTTATTATAATTATTTGTTTCAAGACTGGAAGCATGCACCTTGGTTTCAATATGATTGGTCAGAAATGAATGATAAGGAATATAGTCCTTGGGCTATAAGTGTATTCGTCTTTTTTAACTTTCTCAAAGGTCCCATGAGTTCTATTTAGTTTCATGAAAGGAGTTTAAACCTTTTAGTGCTTTTTGGAACCTTCTAGGGCTATGGATATGCATATTTTCATGCATCATACTTGGTGAAAAATATGATTGTGTTATAATACGGGTGTATTAGTAGATTATGCAGGTTTTTTTGTTTCCAGTTTGTGTTTTTCTTAACTATGACATCAAGTGAAGGTGCAGGAAGTACCTAACTAATTATATACATGGCATCTCAGAAAAATATGTAGCATATATAGCGCCTCGTTCGGGAGCTGTGGATAGAGATTTCAATAATCTCTCTCTTGGAACTGAAAATGGATTTCTATGGGACGTGAATCCTGCATCAAATGAAGCAATAAAAGAAGGTTTTCCTAAAGATAATACTTCTGAGGTGGGCATTCCTGATGATGCTTTCATTACTTGATTTGATTTCTTTGTTTATAGAAAGGTGATGCTTGGATAAACGGTATCTGGGCAAAACTTTTCCAGATATAGGTAGTGGTTATACGGAGAGAAACCACTCCTCTTTGAATTGCACCAAGATGTAAGAGCTAAAACTCTTCAAGGAGAGTGGGCCAGCTTATTGTCTGCTACTGTTGCCTTAATTGGCTCACTTAATCCTTTTAAGAGGTAAGGGCTTGGTGTCAGTCTTTAGTTTGCCCATTATCCAAGTATTCCCAGTACATTTCTTTCAGATATTTATTCCCTCTTGTAGATGTAATATCATGGACGTAATTTCCTTGAATGTGAATCCTCTGCTAATATCCCATGATTACTGAGTTTGATTTAAATACTTGGAGATGTTTACAAGCAATCATGTTCTCAAGTAAAATGAGTTGATTTATGTACTTGGAGACTTGAAATCAGGTTTTAGAATGGCTTATTAATAATTATTTTTGTTTTCGTGAATGACCGGAAAAGATTGCATTCAGTGATTTCAGCTGGTATAGATTGACCGACTTGTTTGTTTGATGACTAAATATCAGGCTGCTGAAGAACCTGGGAGTAATTCATCCAGTATAGCAAATCAACCAGTTGAAAAACGTGCGAATTCTCCAAGGTATATATGTTTTCCTTTTGTATCTACTCTTGTATTTGTAGGATGTATTTATGCCCTTAGCCTTGAAAATTATGGAAAGTAGGGTTCACTGACCAAGTGCTGACTGAGTTCTCATATTTAAGTACATTCAAGTAGATATGTCAATTGCGTGAGTGGGATTAGTTTTGGCTTTGGTCAATTCGTGTTTTAAAATTTTTTAGTCACTTCGGTTCAGATCAATTTCATGTTGGGGTCGTTTCAAGTTCAGGTTATTTTGGGTTTGAGTCATCCAGGTTTGAAGCTAAGGTTTTTCGAGTCAGATTATTTTCTGTTTGGGTTGTTTCAATTTTCAAATTTGAATTGTTTTAGGTTCGGGTTGAACAGGTTTGGGTTGTTGGCTTCTTATGGTTAAATTGGGTCAAGTTGGGTCGGTTGACCAGGTTGGATTTATGAGTTCGAATCAGAATTAACATGTCTACGTTCAAGGCTCATGTGCCTTCCCATGTCATTCTTACTCAGAACCTCATCTTTTCCAGTGTTTTTGTTCCATATCTTAGGGTTTGCATGGCTTTTACATCAGAGAGATGTTTTTACTTATTTGCACTTTTATCTACGATTAGGAGTTAGGACTGCTATTGCAAATCTTCATCAGACAGTGACTGGGTTTCATTGTGGAAACTTCCCTCGTTTCTCGCCTATCCATCACCAACGTGGACTCACTTTTTGAATGGAATAGTAGTTAGCATCAAAGGATGGGAAATTTTTTTTTGAGCTTTGAGGCTTTAAGAAACTAATGTTTTGCTTCTTAACGTTAGTTATCTCTATTTGCAGATTTTCTGAATCTATGCCGAGCAAACGGTCAAAGGAAGGAGTTCTGCGTCGATTAGGAAGTAGTCTATCATCCTCACGGCAACCGAAAAATGAGCATACCATTTCATGACAAGCCATGAGAAGGATTTGAGATGACATGAATTTTGCGTAGCAGATACCAACCTTTTTTGCAGAATTAGAATTTATAACTAATTCTGAGGTAAATAGATCTCTTCTGGAAATATGGAGGCAATCTTTAAATTTTTTTATCCTTTTTAACCTAACATTTCCTGCAATGTGTATGATCGAAGGCAGAGCTTTATTCTCAGATCACAATTTCAATGACCGATACGAATTTTTCGGCCCAAATCCTATCTCTTCTCTTCGGGTAATTTACATTCTAGATCACTGATAATCCGACTTAAAATGTAAATTGTTTCCTCTTCTCTGCATCTCTTCTTGCTTGCATATGCATGTGCAAGTATATTTTGGTACTTGCAGATTTGATGTATTCTCCTTTTATACCATTCACTGTCAAGAAGTTTCAAATTCATCGTGGAATTAGCATTTCTCATTATGATCTTTGTGGTTAGTGGTAAGTTTCTAAAATTTTAAATATTTGCATAAAAGTGACAAAGTGTGATAATTATGATAGTTAATCAAATTTAAGTTATAATTGAGAGGACAAAATTATGAGTAATAAATTTTAGTTATGTTTCATTTTCACAAGTTTCTCACTTGAGACAGCACAAAAGAGAACCCTAAAATTCAATAGCAGAAACGAATCTAAATAAAAATGAAGCATTGCCAAGTTTTTCAATCCAAGAATTACAAGAAAAATTAAGCAAACTAAGCATAAAGGTATCCTAGTTAATTAACTAGAAAATGCACCCATGGTGGTCCTCTTCCCATACACTTGTCTCTATGCCTTGCCTATTCAAAGTTTATTGTATGAAAAAATACATTCAAAATCTGTTTAAGTTTCATTATAATCCAAATCGTCCCATCTCTGCCGATGTATTTTTGGCATTCATGGTCCTATAATTTCTCACTGCATTTGGATAAAATTTGAGAATTAGTCCTGTTTACGTTCCACATGAGGTGTGGTAGAGGGGCGTTGGAGTTTATATTCCACGATACATTCCGATGTTTATGTCAATAGACAGAATAATGGAATAGTTGAATGAATTTTGCTTTATATTTTTGGGTTATCCGTGGATTATCTTTTTACATGAGAGTGCTTGTTTTTGACTAGTCAAGGCTATTGTTCTTAGCTCGACAAGGTCATGCTCAGGGATTTTACTCCATTGCCCGCCCTTTTGTTTTGCATCGGGTGTTTGTTGAATTAAGTGTAATGCTATAATAGGTACTATTTAAGAGTTTTTGAAGTTTGGGTTTCTTGGGTTGCTTATTCCTTGAGCATTTAAGTTTATTATCTTAGGTTGGGTTCTTTGTTCCAAAAATATGTTATAGAGAACATTTACACTAAATGCTATTTTTTTTTAAATTTTGAAAGAATATTGTTTTAGAAACATTATTTTATTATTTTAAAATGAAGTTTAATTCTTTTCTTTTGCATTCAATTTTAACCTTTTCATATTATTAATATCAAGTTTTTCATATTTCACATGAAAAATAATTCAAATAATTTTAAAAAAATTAAATTGATGAAATGTATTAATAAAGGTCATGGATAAAAATAAAATATCGATAAAATATTAAAAAGATAATTGTAAAAGCAATGCATGAACATGAAATATAAATAAGAACAATGGATGGTTACTTCTGCTTCAAAAAAGAATAAAGAATAAAGAATGGTTACTTAAATTAAAAAGAAAATGAATGGTTAATGCAATGGATGAAAGTTAAACATTGACAGAAGAGTTATGGATCATTTATTTTTACACACAAGCATTAGTCATTTTTTAATAAAAAATGGCTTACCATTAGGTATTATTCTTATTTTTCCAAAATTTTCTTATTATCAAGTATATTAATTTAGTGTATTATTCCACACCATGATTTATTATTTCTTGAAGTCCAACTTTTAAAGTTTGTCTGGCTGATCCACTTGTGCAAAAATGAACCAGTCAATATAGGGACATAGATAAAAGCAATATAGGGACCAAAGATCCCAGATCTATTATTCTTTGGTAGAATTAAGGGATCTATGTTTATTTTGAAAAAAAAAACGTGTTTTTATTCTTGGTATAAGAAGAATGGAAGGAAAGTTCAATGTGTAAGCCAGTAAAGGTCCCTCGAAGCACTCTGTAAGTTGCATATCAGAGACTTTGAATGAGGTCTTCCATAATTTCCAATATGATTGAAACCAATAATCAAATGTAAAAACGTTTTTGGTCTATACTGCAGTATTGAGCATTCATACGATACTACTATAGCATCCTAGCTTTCTCCCTCCCCCCATTCCTTTTTATTGTCAATATGCCTTACAGTTTTTCTCCATTTTTCAATAACCTCACAAAAAAGAAAATATGAGGACTCTGTTTTCGTGGCTCTTATTCAATTCATTTTTTGCAATTTTCTTTAGCATTAGCAACTTGGTTTTAGTTTCTGGCCAATGTCAAAGCGATCAGAGACAATTGTTGCTCGAATTGAATTTGAGCGGCAGCTTCCGTTCTACTACTTTTGCTACCCCATTAGGAAGGCTAATGAAATGGAATCAAACTAAGGATTGCTGTTCCTGGGAGGGTGTAAGTTGCGATGCTGGTGGTCATGTTATCGGTCTTGATTTGAGCATTCGAGGAATTTCAAGTCCAATTGACGATTCAAGTAGTCTTTTCCGTTTTCAACACCTTCAGCGACTCAATTTGGCTTTTAATTGGTTCAAGACCTCTTTTCCTACTGGTTTTGATAAGTTGGAGAATTTGAATTATCTTAATTTGTCCTATTCTGGCTTTAAGGGACAAATCCCAGTTGAGATTTCACGCTTGACAAGGTTGGTCACTCTCGATTTTTCTGCATTTCCAATTTCTAAAACATCATTGAAACTTGAGAAGCCAAACCTAGACATGCTTGTTCAAAACCTCACAAGGCTAAGATTTCTCTATCTTGACGGCATAACTATATCAGCTACAGGGAATGAATTGTGTCGGGACTTATTGCCGTTCACTAAGTTGCAAGTGTTGAGCATGTCCGACTGTTATCTTTCAGGACCTATACCATCTTTCTCATCATTCAAAAATCTTAGAGAGCTAAACCTTGGTGATAATCAGTTAAGCGGGACTATTCATTCCACTGACTGGTCAGGCCTTTCTAAGCTAGAAATTGTTGACTTAAGTAACAACAAGCTAAGTGGAACCATTCCACCAACTTTGTTTGGGATTCAATCACTGCGGAGACTTTTCCTTTCCCAAAATCAATTCAATGGCAGCATTGGTGACCTTCATGGTAAGGCCTCTTCACTGCTTGGTACTCTTGATCTTAGCAGCAACAAGTTACAAGGGCAATTTCCAATGTTTGTGTTTGAACTCCATGGTCTCACTTTACTGGATCTTTCTTCAAACAACTTCAGCGGTTTGATACCAATGAGTGCCTTTCCAAACCTAAGGAATCTTTCTGATCTTGACCTCTCATATAACAGGTTGTCTATTGATGCCCCTGCTACTAATATCTCCCCACCTTCTTTTCCTACATTTACCGCATTGGAATTGGCATCTTGCAACTTAACAGAGTTCCCTGGTTTCTTGAAAAATCAGTACAGCTTAAATTACCTAGACCTGTCAAACAACCAGATTCATGGAGAAATACCCAATTGGATTTGGAAATCAATAAATCTCTGGTACCTAAATATTTCTCAGAACTTTCTTGTAGGATTTGAAAGACCTATGAAGAACATAAATTCTGGTATTTGGATTCTTGACCTGCACGGCAACCAATTGCAAGGGCAAGTTCCAATTCTTCCGTCATATGCCACCTATCTGGATTACTCAGACAACATTTCAGCTTTGTTTTACCAGCTCATATTGGTGACTCCCTCCAGTTTGCTTCTTTCTTCTCCCTCTCAAATAATAACATTCATGGGAGTATCCCTGAGTCATTATGCAACCATACAAATCTCCAAGTACTTGATCTATCTAATAATTCCATGAGTGGGCCAATTCCTCAATGCCTATTTCAGATGAGCAGATCTCTTGGAGTACTGAATCTAAGGCGAAACAATCTCAGTGGCATCATTTCTGACACTTTTTCAAAAAGTTGTAGGTTACAAACTCTCAATCTCAATCAAAACCTATTGGAAGGAAAGGTTCCAAAATCATTGGGGAATTGCAAAATGCTAGAGGGTTTAGACATCGGCAACAATCAAATCAACGACTCGTTCCCATGCCAGTTGAAGAATATAACCATGTTGCGTGTCCTTGTTTTACGATCCAACAACTTCAATGGTCACATTGATTGCCCCGGAAGTAATAGTGGATGATCAATGCTTCAGATTTTTGACTTAGCACCCAATAATTTTAGGGGTAAACTGCATCTAACATGTTTGGGGACTTGGAAGGCTATGCAGCCTAATCCGGATAAAAACCAATCAGAGCTCAAACATCTCCAATTTGAAGATTTTGGAGGCGGTGTTAAATATCAAGATGCAATAACAATTACCATCAAAGGTTTAGAGTTGGAGCTGGTGAAAATCCTGACCATGTTCACCTCCATTGACATTTCATACAACAACTTTGAAGGGCCAATACCAGGAGTAATCGGCAAGTTCAAAGAACTTCTTGGCCTTAACTTTTCACGTAATGCTTTCACAGGTTCAATCCCATCATTTTTTGGAAAATTGCAACAGCTTGATTCCTTGGATCTCTCAAGCAACAGCCTACGCGGTGAGATCCCTTTTCGGCTAGCAAACCTCAATTTCCTTTCATTTCTTAACGTCTCAATTAATAAGCTAGTGGGTCCAATCCCAACGAGCACCCAACTTCAAACATTTTCTGAAGCTTCGTTTGAAAACAATACCGGATTATGTGGACCTCCTTTGAAGACAGCGTGCGGATTGCCATCAGCTAAAGAAGACAGCCCTTCAGATTCTGAGACAGGGAGCATTATAGACTGGAATCATTGAAGTGTCGAGATAGGGCTTATCTTTGGGTTGGGAATTATCATTGTACCTCTTATCTATTGGAAGAGATGGAGGATCTGGTATTTCGAGCGTATCGATCGTGCTCTCTCCAGGCTTTTCCCCCGTCTTGGTCGTGAAACAAAAAAGCATGGGAGGAGAGTAAAGCAGAACCAAAGGAGGAGGACCCAGCAACAATTGGGATTAAGGAGTAGGGAATAAGTTAAAAAGAGGTACTTAGCTGTCTCTTTCCTTGTATTATCCAGTTTCTGGTTTCTGTTTCAACTTTCAACTGTATCCTGTTTCTTTTGGATTAAATAAGTAGAATTATCCCAAAGTGAAAAAATATTCCTTCCAGATATGTTGTGTTGGAAACTAGGCTAGCATTCTTTCAGTTTTAAGAAAATCATAAAATGCCTTCTCTTCACTTATCTTGCTGAAACATGATTGCATCAATGACATAAACCTCATCAGGACGAGTTATCCAGTATGAAACTTGGTTACAGAATCTAAAAGTTCATTTAATACTTGCATGATAATTGTAATGTAATTTCTTGTCTTGTTTATAAACATGGTAAATTCGATTACTGGTTCCAACCACTTAGATTAGATCATTGAAGAACCTTAGCACTTCTCCATCGTGAAAATTTGACATCAATTTTGCATTATATCAAATCTGAAATAACTTGTATGCAGAGAAGAGAACCCATAAACATCCTAACACGATTGCTTGAAGAATGTTAATTTCATATCTGAATTTGCTTTGCTTGTTACCTCATAATGAATTGTTTGTTAGGAGCAATCCCATTGATGAGTTTATCGACTAAAATGAGTTGATTTATGTACTCACTTGGAAACTTGCAATCAGGTTTTAGAATGGCAGTGAGCAACACGATTTTGTGTAGCTGACTCACTTTTGCTGGCCGTGAACCAGTCAACAAGTTATTAGATATGGATAAAATCAGTGTAAAAGACCCATTATCTGTTTAATCATGGTGCCACTAAGGTTCTTGCTTCATTGATGATGCACCATTAGTGTATCAAAAGCTTCCATCAAGTATCAAGCTTGTAATTTTATTTTCCGCTCTCCCCATTCACTTTTTCGAATCATCCAGCAATAGTAATGGCGCAGCAATTATGTTTTTGGTTTACACGGCATCATTGAGCATTCATACCACTACTATAGCATCCTAGCTTCCTCGCCCCCCCATTTGTTATTATCAACATCCCTTGCAATTATTCATCTTTTTCAACATGAATACGAAGAGCTTTTCTTGGTCTTTATATCCAAGTCTCACTCTCCACTGCGACGTAGTAGCATATCTAGGGTTATAAATGAATGACCAGTTCGATTTCTATTCCTTTATCAAGTTTAATAAATGAACATGAATAAGATTTTAAAGCTCATTTATTAAACGAATTAAACACGAACAAAACTTGTTCAATTTATTTATGTTCATTTAAAGTTTGTTTATTATTTATTTATTATATATTAATATTTTTTTTGATTGTTTGCGTGTTTATTTTATTTATTTACCATATATTTATATATGATTATTTTGAAATTCTTAATGAGCGCAAATCAAACACGAACAAAACTTATAAATAAATGATCGAACATGAATAAAAGTTGTCTACAAAACAATAGAAATACTGAATTCAGAATTGTGAGGGATTGTTTAAGAGACGGGTAAGCAATGGAGAAAAGAGAGGAGAGGATGAAGATAAGTTGGATTTTATGACTGTAGGACTGATTTTTCCAAGTTGCAAAAACAAAATGCTGAAGAATGGAACAACCAACAAAGAAGTCAACACCAACAAGGTCTTTGAGTCAATGGTTTTGGCTTTGTTATTAGTGAGAAAAGGTGTACGGAATTAATTCAGGGTTCAGCCAAGACACGGAATTTAAGCTTTCAAAATGGACTGCTTCTCTTGATATGGACATTCAACCAATCATTGAATGGTGATAGGGTAAGGCTACCAGTTTCCTTCTTCAGTCTCCTCTCATCTGATCATCTAAGTCTACTGCAGACTATTGCAGACATTGAATCATGAATCTTTATATCTATTTTCAACTTGAAATAATTTCCTTTCGTACAAAGAGCTTTACTAGGTCTTCACTCTCCTCTACCATGCTTGATCCCCGTGTCACCACATCTCTGCTTTTTGTCGTAAACACCCGTTTTATCCTGTTGATGAAAAACCAAAAGAGACAAGTTACATGTATTGAAATATAAACAAAATATTAAGTCATATTCTCATAATACTTCATGGAAAGATAAGAGTCGGCACTGTCATCTCCATTAAAAGACATGAGAGCTAAATGCGATTACTACAAACACTTCACTCTTTTATGGTTGCTATTCTGAATCATGTGTTTTCTTCATGCTTGCTTTTTATATCCTTTATTTAGGTTTGTTTTGTTTACCTTTTGTGGTTTGGATGACTTGGTCAAGGTTGATTTGAAGGGTGGCCAGCAGGTTTGAGTCAACACCAATCAATGTCTTTGGTCTGATTTTTCCAAATTGCTAAGGAGAGGCCCGCACAAAAATAAATGCTGAAGAATGGAACAACTAACAAAGAAGCCAAGCAATTACTCCACATCCAACCTTTCACCCTCCCCCTTTATTTATATTGTGAACTTCCCTTACAATTATCTTTCATCTTGCAATATCTTCACAAAGAATGAAAACTTTTCTGGTTTCACGGTTCTCATTCAATTCATATATTGCAGTTTTCTTTAGCATTAGCAACTTGGTTTTAGTATCTGGCCAATGTCAGAGTGATCAGAGACAGTTGTTGCTTGAATTCAAAAGCAGCTTCAATTCTACATTTACTAGTCCAGGAAAGATGATGAAATGGAATCAAACCTCGAATTGTTGTTCCTGGGATGGTGTTAGTTGCGATGACGGTGGTCATGTTATCGGTCTTGATTTGAGCAATGGAATCATTGTAGGTGCAATTGACAATTCAAGTAGTCTTTTTCGTCTTCAACATCTCCAGCGACTCAATTTGGCTTTTAATTTGTTCATCAACGCTTTTCCTACGGGATTTGAAAAGTTGGAGAATTTGTGTTATCTTAATTTGTCCAATGCTGGCTTTACAGGACAAATTCCAGTTGAGATTTCACGCCTGACAAGGTTGGTCACCCTCGACTTATCTGTAATTTTATTCCAAAGATCTTTGGAGCTGGAGATGCTTGTTCAAAATCTCACGAGGCTAAGATTTCTTTATCTTGATGGCGTAAATATATCAGCCACGGGGAATAAGTGGTGCCGAGCCTTATCGCCACTAACTGAGTTGCAAGTGTTAAGCATGTCCGACTGTTGTCTTTCAGGACCTATGGATTCTTCCCTTTCCAAGCTTCGATCTCTCTCAGTAATTCGCTTGGATCACAACAATTTGTCTGGCTTGGTTCCGCCATTCCTTGCAGAATTCCCAAACTTAACTTCCCTTCATCTTAATGACAATGATTTGAGCGGAAGACTTCCAGAAGAAATTTTCCAAATACCTACATTACAAGCTCTTGATTTGTCAAACAATGAAGTACTGGAAGGTTCGATTAAAAAGTTTCCTCTCAATGCTTCTCTTCAGACTCTAAGACTTGCACACACACATATTGGGGGGCAAATTCCAGAATCTATCGGTAACCTTGGGCAGTTGACAAGAATAGTGCTTGCATTTTGTAATTTTAGTGGACCCATACCCAAAACAGTGAAGAAACTTTCCCAGCTTGTCTATCTAAATTTTTGCTCAAACAGTTTTTCTGGTCCAATACCAAATTTTTCATCATCCAGAAATCTTACAGAGCTAAACCTTGCTGGTAATCAATTAAATGGCACAATTCATTCCACTGATTGGTCAGGCCTTTCTAAGCTAGTGAGTGTTGACTTACAAACAAACAAGTTAAGTGGAACCATTCCACCAACTTTGTTTGGCATTCCATCACTGCAGGCACTTTTCCTTTCCGAAAATCAGTTCGATGGCAACATTGGTGACCTTCATGGTAAGGCCTCTTTACTGCTTCGTTACCTTGATCTTAGAAGTAATAAATTACAAGGGCAATTTCCAGTGTCGTTGTTTGAATTCCATGGTCTAGAATACCTGTCACTTTCTTCAAACAACTTCAGTGGTTTGATACCAATGACTGCCTTTCAAAACCTGAGGAATCTTTCTTATCTTGATCTCTCATATAACAGGTTGTCTATTCATGCCACTACTACTAATATTTCCTTACTTTCTTTCCCCACATTTAACAGCTTGGGGTTGGGATCTTGCAACTTAACAGAGTTCCCTGATTTCCTAAAAAATCAGACTAGTTTAAACTACCTAGACCTTTCAAAAAACAAAATTCATGGGGGCATACCCAATTGGATTTGGAAAGCAAAAAGTCTTTCTTATCTAAATCTTTCTCAGAACTTTCTTGTAGAATTCGAAAGACCTTTGAGGAATATAACCTCTACTCTTTGGTTTCTTGACCTGCATGGCAACCAATTGCATGGGAAAATCCCAATTCTTCCATTGCATGCCATCTATCTGGATTACTCAAACAACAATTTCAACTCTGTTTTACCAGCTCACGTTGGTGACTTCCTCCAGTCTGCTAATTTTTTCTCCATTTCAAATAATAATTTTCATGGGAATATCCCTCGGTCAATATGCAACAGTTCAGCTCTTAAAGTACTTGATCTATCTAATAATTCCTTAAGGGGGCCAATTCCTCAATGCCTCTTTCAGATGAACGTGTCTCTTGGAGTATTGAATTTGGGGGGAAACAATCTCAGTGGCATTATCCCTGACACTTTTTCAGAAAGCTGTCAGTTACAAACCCTGCATCTCAATCAAAACCGATTGGAAGGAAAGGTTCCAAAATCATTGGCCAATTGCAAAATGCTGGAGGTTCTAGACATTGGCAACAATCTAATCAATGGCTCATTCCCGTGCCATTTGACGAGTATAGCCATGTTACGTGTCCTTGTTTTACGATCCAACAATTTCAGCGGTCACATTGATTGTTCTGGAGACAATAGTGGATGGAAAATGCTTCAAATTTTTGACTTAGCATCCAACAATTTTAGTGGTAAACTGCATCTGACATGTTTGGGGACGTGGGATGCTATGCAGCCTAATCGGAATAAAAACCAATCGGAGCTTAAAGATCTCCGGTTTGAAGGCGAAGCACTCGATCCATTTTACTATCAAGATTCAATAATAGTTACCATCAAAGGTTTGGAGTTGGAGCTAGTGAAGATCCTGACCATTTTCACCACCATTGACATTTCATGCAACAACTTTGAAGGGCCAATACCAGAAGTAATAGGCACATTCAAAGCACTTTATGGCCTCAACTTCTCACACAATGCTTTCTCAGGGCCAATCCCGGTATTTTTTGGAAACCTGCGAGAGCTAGAGTCTGTGGACCTCTCAAGCAACAGTCTAGATGGTGAGATCCCTTTGCAGCTGGCAAACCTCAATTTCCTTTCATTTCTTAACGTCTCAAATAATAAGCTGGTGGGTCCAATCCCAACGAGCACCCAGCTTCAATCATTTTCAGAAGCTTCATTTGAGAACAATGTTGGATTGTGTGGACCTCCTTTAAAGGCAACATGCGGATTACCACCAGCTAAAACAGACAACCCTTCGGATGCTAGGAGCACTATCAACTGGAATTATATAAGTGCTGAGACAGGGTTTTGCTTTGGATTCGGAGTTTCCGTTACACTTCTTATCTTTTGGAAGAGATGGAGGAAATGGTATTTTGAGCGCATGGATCGTGCTCTTTCCTGGCTTTTCCCTTGTTTGCCTCTTGAAACCAGAAAGCATGGGAGGAGAGCTACCCGGAACGAAAGGAGGCACTAGCAAAGAGTAGGGACTAGGTTAAAAGAAGTCGTCTTCGTTGTATTTTTCAGTTTTTGTATGCTTATACTTTCCTTGTAATAAGATTATCCTGTTTCTTTTGGATTAAATAATGATGTCTACCAGCTATGTTGTGCTTGAAACTAGGCTAGCATTCTTACAGTTTCAGGCAAATGAAAAATGATTTCACTTATCTAGCTGAACATTGCAATCATGAGTAATGACAGAAGGCTCATCAGCACAAGCTATCCACTATGGCATTTGTGACAGAATCTAATAGTTTTACGTAATATTTGCATGATAATTGTTATATAACCATTCAGTTTCACCTGTTCTTGTCTGGTTTGGAGGTTTAGAACATAATCAAATTTTAGCGTTATGTCATATCTGAAATAACTTATATTTAGAACAACCATAATCAAAGATGAATTTTGCTTAAATTGTTAAGAAATTTTCCTATTCTTTTGATCATGTAAGGATGGCCGATAGTGATTATATTACTTGGTTTCTGTTTGCATCAATGAAAAATATTACATAAGTCCTTGAACTCCTTGTAAATTAGTATATGTGCTTTTATTTTTAGAAATTTTGTCCCTTAACTTTTAGATTTCAAAATTTAGATATAATAGTTAAAGCTGCTAAATTATTTTCCTTTAAATTTAAATTTAGATTCATTACAATATTATCTTTTTAGTCACTGGGCTACAAGTGAATATTCTTTTCAATTTCTAAATCTCACACCAACAAATTTAACAAAATAAAATAATAGTGTTAACAATTGGATTTGAGTTTTAAAATTTAAAAAGTAGAGGACTAAATTCTGAAGGATAAATATCAAAATTATACATGAACTTTAATGTGCAATGTCATACATGAAATTTTTATTTGATTCAATTTTCACAAATCATTAGCACTATTTTACATTAATATTGATCCAATATGAAAATAAATGTATGTGCTCGTTTCCTTAAATGTGTACAATTGAATCAAAATCAAAGTTTTATGTATACATATGAATCACTATTTGAGTTTCATGTGTATAATTGCACCAAATCAAAGTTCACGTATCAAAATGCAAATTAAACCAAAGTCATGTATAAGTTTGATATTTAAAAACTAAAATTAATCTTAATGAAATGATAAAATAGGAAGAAAGACTTTGGAAGTCAATATGGTTTTGGCATATTATTAGTGAGAAGAAAAAAGGTGTATGGATTTGATTCAACCAACCTTTTAATGGTGATAGGGTAAGGCTACCTATTTACTTAAGTCTATTGTAGAATATATATTTCAGCAATTGGTGCCCATGTTTCACTCCAAAACTTGGTTCTATAATCAACTCATTGATGGAAATTTCTTCAAGATTAGATTATTGAAGAAAAAAGCTTATGGTCAAGGAAAAAAGACAAAGAGGGACAAAACATGATACATCAAGCCTCACATGCATTGCACCAGAATGACCGAAATAGACAAAGAATATAAGGATCATACAGCCTAAAAGTTGAGAAGACTTCATGGAAATTCATCAAGCCTTCACTGTGAAAGTTCAAAGTTAAAATTGAAGGCCTCAAGTTGAAGATATGAATTCAGGTTGTAATGCGAATGGGAAGGGAGTTATGAGAGAACCAGCTGGTTTGCATTGCAATGGCATGTGTTCCAAGCATCCTATATTCCAAGTCACATCTAAAAGCACACAGGGGAAGCCGCCAACTCTGAAATTAGTAGTCTTAATATTTTATTAGTTGATAATAAATGTCTGCAATTGGAGGATTGATTTGATCCTATGGCTCTTATTGTGTTGTTTTTTTCTCATATCCACTACAAGGTTAGGATCTTCACCAGCTTCAACTCAACTTATGGAGGATTCAATGACAGTATGAAGTAAACTCCATTATAGTCATCAACATTAAAATGATTCAATTTGGAAAAAAAAAACATGTATAGATTTCAAAATTTGAATTAAAACCCAACAGTTGGGATATGATCAGGGTGTTCACCATCTTAGATGTGACTTAGATTCGAGTCGAGCTAGTCCTCTTGTTATTAAAACTTTGCCCTCCTCTTATAACTCACAAAAAAAAATATAATAATTAAGTTTTGACTTAGTCAGCTCAATGCTTTTCATTGTGCAACTACATTGTAACTTCGATATATCTATTACTTTTATTCAGTTAAATGAAAACAAATTAATCAAAATTATATCGGTTTAGTTAATTTATTAATCATAAGCCTCTATTTCATTAACCATTATACTAACTTTTAATAATCAAAGTAGTGTTACTTGGAGAAAATTTCTTCATGATAAATTACTGAAAAGAAATGTTTATTGTCAAAGAAAGAAGACAAAGAGGGATAAAACATAATACATCAAGCTTCACATGTAATATTGCACCAAAATCGAGTTAAATCCAAGAAGCAAATGTTCTCAAAGTTAATTTTACTGCCTACAAAATTTAAATTCAAAACTTTATTTAAGAGACATTGAATTTTTTTACCACTAATGCCTATAAAATAATGCTACAATTTCGTTGTAAGATGCAGAATTCTATACCAATAATGCCTACATCTTTGATTGCAATAATAATAAGTTATATTAAAAATATTAATTCAAGGAAGGGCAGCAGTTTTGCGTCAACACCAATCAAAGTCTTGGTATGATTTTTCCAAGTTGCTAAAAGAAGCTACAAACTTCAGCCGAACAAAATAAATGCCAAAGAAAACATTTTATTTTCCCTCAAAATTTTTACTCCCTTCCACTTTTCCCCTAAAACTTTTAATCCCTTTCCATCCCACCTCCCATCTATGCCAAACCCTCCCCCTCCAATTTTTTTTAATATTTTCCCTCCAAAATTTTACTCCCCCTATTTACTTTCCCTCAAACTTTTTATTTTCCCCGTAACCTTTTACTGCTCACCCTTTACTTTCAAATTAAAAATCAAAATTATCCAAAAAAATCACTAAACATAAATAGTAATAATTTTATTTATATCTACTATTTATATTATTAAATTAAATTTCACATTTTATATTCTTTATATTATTGAATTGTTTAGTCATATTGAATATTTATATTAAATTTAAATTATTAATTATGCCATAAAATATTCGTGTTAAAATTTTATATTGGTATCAATTTCACATTTTACTTTTAAAATAACTTTTATTAAAAAAATTATATTTTTACATTTAATATATTTTTTAATTCCAAAATACATAGAGAAAAGAATCTGAAGATAATGTTAATAAAAAATTTGATTAAGGTGGACAAATTTTATTACGATGGGTGACAGTGGTTACAATGACCTAAATTTTTTTTTTAAAATTTAACTCGAACAAATATATTCGATTCGATTCGATTCAAATTCCATCTCATTCGACTCGATTCGATAATACTTCAAATAAAGTTAGGATGATAAAATGAGATTCGAAAACTCAATTAACTCGAAATTTTTTTATTCGATTCGATCGAATGCTCACCCTAGGTTTGACAGGTTTGACGGTTCTTTCTTTTGCCTACCATCTCATTTCTCCGCTTTTTCTCTATTTTCAGAGTTTCCACCTTCCTTCATTCTACATTTTGCTAAAAGGGTTGGTTTTTTATTTGGCTGCCACTCAGACAGGTTATGCTGAAAACTCGTGGTTGTGCACTTGCTCCTTCCTCAACCTAGTGCCATTGCTATCTTCTTCATAACTCTTTGTTGTATTGGTATCTCTCATTATTGATACTAATGAGGATCTCACTCTTTTCATTGCTTTTCTTGAATTCTTTTGTATCGGTTATGCTTATTGTCGATGTGGTCTTGGTTTCGGCTCAATGTCAAAGTGATCAGAGTCAGTTGTTGCTTCAGCTTGAAAGCAGCTTCAGCTACAGTCAAACATCATCAGGAAAGCTGGTGCCAGTGAAATGGAATCAAAGCACAGATTGTTGTTCCTGGGATGGTGTAAGATGCGATGTAGATGGCCATGTTATCAGTCTTGGCTTGAACAGCAGATCAATTTCAAGTTCAATTGACAATTCAAGTAGTCTTTTCCGTCTTCAACATCTTCAGTGGCTCAATTTAGCTTATAACAAATTCAAGCCAGTTTTTCCTACTGTGTTTGATAAGCTGGAGAATTTGAGTTATCTTAACTTGTCCAATGCTGGCTTTGAAGGGCAAATTCCAATAGAGATATCACGCTTGACAAGGTTGGTCACTCTTGATTTATCTGTATCTTCACTTCTTGGAAGATCATTGAAACTTGAGAGGCCAAACCTAGAGATGCTTGTTCAAAACCTCACGAGGCTGAGATTTCTCTATCTTGATGGAGTAAATATATCAGCTACGGGGAATGAGTGGTGCAAGGCTTTATTGCCGCTGACTGAGTTGCAAGAATTGAGCATGTCCAACTGTTATCTTTCAGGACCTATACATTCTTCACTTTCCAATATCCGTTCTCTTCGGTTTCTTGACCTGCATGGCAACCAATTGCATGGGAAAATCCCAATTCTTCCATTGCATGCCATCTATCTGGATTACTCAAACAACAATTTCAACTCTGTTTTACCAGCTCACGTTGGTGGCTTCCTCCAGTCTGCTAATTTTTTCTCCATTTCAAATAATAATTTTCATGGAAGTATCCCTCGGTCAATATGCAACAGTTCAGCTCTTAAAGTACTTGATCTATCTAATAATTCCTTGATGGGGCCAATTCCTCAATGCCTCTTTCAGATGAATGTGTCTCTTGGAGTATTGAATTTGGGGGGAAACAATCTCAGTGGCATTATCCCTGACACTTTTTCAGAAAGCTGTCAGTTACAAACCCTGCATCTCAATCAAAACCGATTGGAAGGAAAGGTTCCAAAATCATTGGCCAATTGCAAAATGCTGGAGTTTCTAGACATTGGCAACAATCTAATCAATGGCTCATTCCCGTGCCATTTGACGAGTATAGCCATGTTACGTGTCCTTGTTTTACGATCCAACAATTTCAGCGGTCACATTGATTGTTCTGGAGACAAAAGTGGATGGAAAATGCTTCAAATTTTTGACTTAGCATCCAACAATTTTAGTGGTAAACTGCATCTAACATGTTTGGGGACGTGGGATGCTATGCGGCCTAATCGGGATAAAAACCAATTGGAGCTCAAAGATCTCCGGTTTGAAGGTTACTATCAAGATTCAATAATAGTTACCATCAAAGGTTTGGAGTTGGAGCTAGTGAAGATCCTGACCATTTTCACCACCATTGAAATTTCATGCAACAACTTTGAAGGGCCAATACCAGAAGTAATCGGCACATTCAAAGCACTTTATAGCCTCAACTTCTCACATAATGCTTTCTCAGGGCCAATCCCGGTATTTTTTGGAAACCTGCGAGAGCTAGAGTCTGTGGACCTCTCAAGCAACAGTCTAGATGGTGAGATCCCTTTGCAGCTGGCAAACCTCAATTTCCTTTCATTTCTTAACGTCTCAAATAATAAGCTGGTGGGTCCAATCCCAACGAGCACCCAGCTTCAGTCATTTTCAGAAGCTTCATTTGATAACAATGCTGGATTGTGTGGACCTCCTTTAAAGGCAACATGCGGATTACCACCAGCTAAAACTTCGGATGCTATGAGCACTATCAACTGGAATTTTTTAAGTGCTGAGGCAGGGTTTTGCTACACTTATCTTTTGGAAGAGATGGAGGAAATGGAATTTTGAGCGCATGGATCGTGCTCTTTCCTGGCTTTTCCCTTGTTTGCCTCTTGAAACCAGAAAGCATGGGAGGAGAGCTAACCGGAACCAAGGGAGGCACTAGCAAAGATTAGGGAATAAGTTAAAAGAAGTCTTCTTCGTTGTATTTTCCAGTTTTTGTATGCTTTTATTTTCCCTTGTAATAAGATTATCCTGTTTCTTTTGGATTAAATAATGATGTCTTCCAGCTATGTTGTGCTTGAAACTAGGCTAGCATTCTTACAGTTTTAGGCAAATGAAAAATGATTTCACTTATCTAGCTGAACATTGAAATCATGAGTAATGACAGAAGGCTCATCAGCACAAGCTATCCACTATGGCACTTGTGACAGAATCTAATAGTTTTACGTAATATTTGCATGATAATTGTTATATAACAATTCAGTTTCACCCTGTTTGTTAGAAAAAAGGCAGCAGCAACAATGAACAACAAAGAGCATAAGCTCATGAAAAATAGGAAGCAAAACAAAACAAAAGAACAAAATGAAAATCCAAAGAGAAGCAGCAAGTAACCGAATGAGAAAAGTCCCCCATCAGCTTTCATTCCATTTCCATTTCAAAATATAAAGGAGATACAAAAGCAAGTCAGTTACCTAAACGTAACTACTCCCACCAAATTTGGCAAGTTGCCAACTAAAATAATACAAGTCAAAAGCTGAAAATAAATCAGCTATTACATCCATCATTTTCAAATCTAAAAGTACTAGCTTTAAATATCAAGCAACTTGCCAACTTGTTAACATCACAAAAAAAAATACAAAATTTAAACAAAAAGTTGCTTCTAATTCAATCTTCAAACAGACATGCTGCTGCTGGAAGTTTGCTGCATTGCAGGCCAATGCTCAACACTCCTCCTTGGACTGTAGGCAACAAACACCGATTGAATCCCTTAGAAATTCAAACCTGATTGTGCCAAGAGGCTTTGTCAAAATGTCAGCCAATTGATCTTGTGAGTTGCAATGTGTTAGACACACTTCTTTGGATTGAACAACTTCTCGAACAAAGTAAAACTTGAGCTTAAAATGTTTGGTTTTCCCATGAAAAACAGGATTTTTGGAGATGGCAAGCCGATTGGTTATCCACCATAATTTCATGAGGCTCAAGTCGTTCTTCATTCAAATCACATAGCAACTTCCTAAGCCAAATGGCTTGATTCATCTTGCATTCTTTGCTATATATTTGGCCAAGATGAGATCGAGCAACAGTTTGTTGCTTCTTTGAACTCAATGAAAACTCCCGAACCAAGTGTAAAGAAGTAGCACGAAGTACTTCTCATATCATCAATCGATCCACCCAGTCACTATCTCGAGTAGCCGATTAATTTCACTCACTTCCTTTCTTGAACATTACACCAAACTTCAAAGTACCTTTGACATACCGAGTATTCTCTTTCTTTGCTTTCAAATGAGTTGTATTGCATTTGTGCATGAATCGACGAGAGACTAATCGAATGCATAAGGTCGTCAGTTCTTTGTCAAGTAAAGTAAATGACCAATCAAGCTTCTATACTCCTTTTCATCTACCTTTTCTTCATTTCCAAAGCTACTTAGTTTCTCTCCCACCACTAATGGTGTGCTCTTTGGTTTGTTGTTTTCCATATGAAACTTAGTGAGAATTTTCAAGGCAAATGCATCTTTGGTGATAAAAATGCCTTGATCGGTGGTCTACTTCCATACCAAGGAAGTAAGTCATGATTCCCAAGTCGTCGTGTCAAACATGTCTTGCATATTCTTCTTGAACTCCTGAATCAAATCGACCCTGCTTCCAGTCACTAATAGATCATCCACATATATTGAGACAATCAACAAAGTCTCATCTTTGGACTTCTTTATAAATAAAGTTGGCTCACTCAAACTTTTCTCGAAATTGAGCCTAGACAGGTAAGCATCTATCCTGTCATACCAGGCTTGAGGAGCCTGTTTTAGTCCATAGAGTGCTTTCTTCAGCTTGTAAACCTTGTCCTCCTTTCCTTGGACTTTAAATCCATCAGGCTGTTCAACATAAATTTCCTCTTTAAGGAAGCCATTCAGGAAAGCTGACTTGACATCAAGCTGATGGACCTTCCACTGTTTCTGTGCAGCGAAGGCAAATAGAAGCTTTATGGTATCCAGCCTTGCCACTGGAGCAAATGTCTCCTCAAAATCAATGCCAAACTGTTGATTGTACCCTTTCACCACAAGCCTTGCCTTGTGCTTGTTCAGAGAGCCATCTGCATTGAACTTGGCCCTGAAAACCCACTTGACACCTATGACCTTCTTTTGATCAGGTCTGTCTACCAGATCTCAAGTGTCATTCTTATGGATCATGTCGATTTCAGCCTCCATAGCCTTCTTCCAGCTCTTGCTTCTTGCAGCTTCTTCATAGCTTGAAGGCTCAACAATGGCCACATTGCATCTTTGGTAGATATCAGCAATAGACCTGGTCCCTCTCACAGGAGCATCATCTACATTGGCATTACTGACTTCATTTTCTGCCAATTCCAGATTGCTGTCAATCTGCTCTTCTTCAAACTGACTTGTGTTAGAGCCATCTAGACTCCAAAACCTTCCTTCATCGAATTTGACATCCCTGCTTACCAAAATCTTCTTGGTTGAGGGATCAAATACTCTGTAGCCCTTCTTGCAGCTACTGTAGCCAACAAATATACCAGGAACTGACCTTTTCTCGAGCTTGGTTCTTCTTTCTGCAGGGACAAGTACAAAACACATGCAACCAAATACTTTTAAATGGGAAACAGTTGGTTTAAGATCATACCATGCTTCAAAAGGAGTTTTATCATTCACAGCATGTGTTGGCAGCCTATTGAGCAGGTACACTGAGGTGTTGACACCTTCAGCCCAAAAAATGCTTGGAAGCTTGCTTTGAAACAACAAACATCTGGTCATGTTCATCACTGTCCTGTTCTTTCTCTTAGATACTCTATTTTGCTGAGGAGTATACACTATGGTCAATTGATGATGAATCCCAGCCTGCTCATATAGCTTCTGAAATCTTTCAGACAAGTATTCAGAATCATTGTCTGTCCTCAAGGCCTTAATCCTGCAGCCTGTTTGATTTTCTGCCAATGCCTTGAACTTTCCAAAAACTTCAAACACTTCTGACTTCTGTTTCATGAAATAAACCCAGCAAAATCTGGTCAGATCATCAATAAACAGTATAAAATACTTACTGCCATTCAGTGAAGGCGTCTTCATTGGTCCACAGACATCTGAGTGCACCAACTCAAGTCTTTCTCGAGCCCTCCATGCTTGGTTTACTGGAAAAGGCAACCTGGCCTGCTTGCCAAGCTGACACACTTCACAAACACCTTCACTTGCACTAACCTTCACCATGTCCTCTGTCATGTTCATTTTGTGCAGCAAATCAAGTGATTTGAGGTTAACATGGCCAAATCTCTTGTGCCAAAGATCAGTATTGTCAACTGAGCTTGTATAGGCACTTTTCTCAAGCTGACTCACATCCAGCATAAAACATTTGTCTCCCATAGGTGCTGAGACAATCTCCCTACCATGAGCATCACTTATAACATAAGAATCATTCTTGAAAACTAGTGAAAAGCCTTTCTTGACTAGCTGGCCTACACTGAGTAAATTTTGGTCTATTTCTGGCACATAGAGCACATCAGAAATGATTTTGTTACCTGAACCAGTGTGAATCACCACATCACCTCTGCCTTTTGCTTCAATCAAGTTGCCATTGCCTATCCTGACCTTCGAGACAAAGCTCTTGTCAATGTTCTTGAAAAGGCTCTCATCTGCAGCCATGTGGTGTGAGCAGCCACTATCCACAAGCCAACTGCTCTTGCTGTTAGCTGCAAAACATGAAGCTGTAAATACATGCTCCTCCTGAGCTTGGACATCCTCGGCAGACTTGGCTTGTACTGGCTGTGCTTGTGCCTTCTCATAACTTCTCTGATTTTCTCATGATGGCCATACTTCTTTGACTTTTGCCTTTGTATGTCCAGTCCGGTCCAAGAATACTTCTCCAAATGATTAGTCTTCTTGCAGTGAACGCATGGTGGAAACCTCCTTCTACCGGCATCTTTCTTTGATCTTTCCCTCTTTTCAAACCAAGGCTTCTTAGCTTTCTGGCTTGAGCTGGAGTCTTCTCTAACCTTTGCTTGAAAAGCACCTTCAGGACTCTCCTCCTGCCTACTTGCTCTTCTCTGCTCAAGTGCATAGAGTGAGTTAACCAACTCAGACAAAGAAATGGTTGTGAGATCTCTCGAGTCCTCCAATGAGGAGATTTTTGACTCAAACCTTTCAAGTAAGGTGGTAATAACCTTCTCAACAACCCTGCTGTCACTGAAATCTTCTCCAAGGAGTCTAATATTATTAGCAGTAGCCATAATCCTATCAGAATATTGCTTGATAGTTTCTGACTCCTTCATCTTCAAATTTTCAAACTCCCTTCTAAGGTTGATGACTTGTTGCTGCCTAGTCTTGTCGATCCCATGAACTCCTCTTTAGCTTGTCCCAAGCTTGTTTGGGTGAGTCACGTGCCATGATGCAGTAAAATCACATCGACACTCCATTCGTAGGCGTGCCATGGCTTTATGCTTCTTGGCTCGCTCCTCACCATGTTGCTCGATCGAGCAATGGTTGGATTTGCTCTCGGTGGTGGTGGCTCGACATCATTTTCAAGCGCACTCCACGGATCAAGTGCTTGGAGGTAAGTTTTCATTTTAACTACCCAAATGTGGTAGTTTTCTCCAAAAAAATTGGTGGTGGAGGAGGTGCAAAGCTCATGTTCTTCAAACTCGGTTTGACAAACACGATTTTTGAGTTTATTTTGAAACAAAAAACTTTAACAACAGAGGTCCTCAAAGACAAGAGGCTCTGATTACCATTTGTTAGAAAAAATGCAGCAGCAACAATGAACAACAAAGAGCATAAGCTCATGAAAAACAGGAAGCAAAACAAAACAAAAGAACAAAATGAAAATCCAAAGAGAAGCGACAAGTAACCGAATGAGAAAAGTCCCCATCGACTTTCATTCCATTTCCATTTCAAAATATAAAGGAGATACAAAAGCAAGTCAGTTACCTAAACGTAATTACTCCCACCAAATTTGGCAAGTTGCCAACTAAAATAATACAAGTCAAAAGTGAAAATAAATCAGCTATTACATCCATCATTTTCAAATCTAAAAGTACTAGCTTTAAATATCAAGCAACTTGCCAACTTGTTAACATCACAAAAAAATACAAAATTTAAACAAAAGTTGCTTCGATTCAATCTTCAAGCAGACATCTGTCTGCTTTGAAGTTTGTTGCATTCTGAGCCAATGCTCAACACTGTTCTTGTCTGGTTTGGAGGTTTAGAACATATTCAAATTTTAGCATTATGTCATATCTGAAATAACTTTTATTTAGAGCAACCATAGTCAAAGATGAATTTTGCTTAAATTGTTATGAAATTTTCCTATTTTTGATCATGTAAGGATGGTCGATAGTGATTACAATACTTGGTTTCTGTTTGCATCAATGAAAAATATTACATAAGTCCTTGTACTCATTGTAAATTAGTATATATGCTTTTATTTTAGAAATTTTGTCCCTTAACTTTTTAGATTTCAAAATTGAGATATAATAGTTAAAAGTCGCTAAATTTTTTTCTTTAAATTTAGATTCATTACAATGTTATCTTTTTAGTCATCGGGCGACCTTCTTTTTAATTTCTAAATCTCACACCAACAAATTTAACAAAATAAAATAACGATGTTAACAATTAGATCTGAATTTTAAAATTTAAAAAGTAGAGGGACTAAATTCCTGAAGGGATAAATATCAAAACTATACATGAACTTTGATGTGCAATGTCATACATGAAATTTTGATTTGCTTCAATTTTCACAAATCATTAACAACATGATCGAATTAGCACTATTTTACATTAATATTGATCCAATATGAAAATAAACGTATGTGCTCGTTTCCTTAAATGTGTACAATTGAATCAAAGTCAAAGTTTTATGTATACATATGAACCATAATTTGAGTTTCATGTGTATAATTGCACCAAATCAAAGTTCACATATCAAATTGCAAATTAAACCAAAGTCATGTATAAATTTGATATTTAAAAACTAAAATTAATCTTAATGAAATGATAAAATAGGAAGAAAGACTTTGGAAGTCAATATGGTTTTGGCATATTATTAGTGAGAAGAAAAAAGGTGTATGGATTTGATTCAACCAACCTTTTAATGGTGATAGGGTAAGGCTACCTATTTATTTAAGTCTATTGTAGAATATATATTTCAGCAATTGGTGCCCATGTTTCACTCCAAAACTTGGTTCTATAATCAACTCATTGATGGAAATTTCTTCAAGATTAGATTATTGAAGAAAAAAGCTTATGGTCAAGGAAAAAAGACAAAGAGGGACAAAACATGATACATCAAGCCTCACATGCATTGCACCAGAATGACAGAAATAGACAAAGAATATAAGGATCATACAGCCTAAAAGTTGAGAAGACTTCATGGAAATTCATCAAGCCTTCACTGTGAAAGTTCAAAGTTAAAATTGAAGGCCTCAAGTTGAAGATATGAATTCAGGTTGTAATGCGAATGGGAAGGGAGTTATGAGAGAACCAGCTGGTTTGCATTGCAATGGCATGTGTTCCAAGCATCCTATATTCCAAGTCACATCTAAAAGCACACAGGGGAAGCCGCCAACTCTGAAATTAGTAGTCTTAATATTTTATTAGTTGATAATAAATTTCTGCAATTGGAGGATTGATTTGATCCTATGGCTCTTATTGTGTTGTTTTTTTCTCATATCCACTACAAGGTTAGGATCTTCACCAGCTTCAACTCAACTTATGGAGGATTCAATGACGGTATGAAGTAAACTCCATTATAGTCATCAACATTAAAATGATTCAATTTGGAAAAAAAAACATGTATAGATTTCAAAATTTGAATTAAAACCCAACATTTGTGATATGATCAGGGTGTTCACCGTCTTGTGGTTTAGATTCGAGTCGAGCTAGTCGTCTTGTTGTTAAAGCTTTGCCCTTCTCTTATAACTCACCAAAAAATATATATATAATAAGTGAGTTCTGACTTAGTCAACCCAATGCTTTTCATTGTGCAGCTACATTGTAACTTCAATATTTCTATTACTTTTATTCGGTTAAATGAAAGCAAGTTAATTAAAATTATATTGGTTTGGTTAATTTATTAGTCATAAGCCACTATTTCATTAACCATTATATTAACTTTTGGTAATCAAAGTAGTGTTACTTGGAGAAAATTTCTTCATGATAAATTCCTGAAAAGAAATGCTTATGATCAAAGAAAGAAAACAAAAAGGGACAAAACATAATACATCAAGCTTCACATGTATTGCACCAAAATCGAGTTAAACCCAAGAGGCAAATGTTCTCAAAGTTAATTTTACTGCCTATAAAATTCAAATTCAAAACTTTATTTAAGAGACATCGAATTGTTTATCACTTAATCTAACGAAGGTCATTAAAAATGTTACAATCACTTTGGAAGATGCAGAATTCTATACCAATAATGTCTACATCTTTGATTGCAATAATAATAAGTAATTGATGTTAGAAGAATCTTGCAACTATTAACGACATGTTCTGTTCTCTAATTGTCTTGTTTCATTCAAGGCAAGCAAGGACCAATCTGACAACGCTCCAAAAGTCTGGTTAAAGCTACTTTCACGCCATTATGAGTGAAAATGAGTGAAGCTTGGAAATTTATTGTATTTGATTTATTATTAGTCCTTCCTCAAGACAATGACTTTTATTTATTTTCCACAAAATACACTTACCTTTTTACTTTTCCCTGTTTCAATAAATAGGATTAATTAAAAAATTTATTATTATATGTCGCTTTAATTTATTGAACATTTAATAGATCTGAATTACGCTAAATAAGAACACGAAATTAGTTAGATGATCGTTTGTATAATTACTTTAATTATAATTAACTGCAAATAGCAAGATTTTTAGGACTAGACCGGTGATCAAATCGATCAAGTGATCCAGTTATTGGTTAGTCTAGTTCGATTAAATAGATCATTAAAAATTTCATAAAAATAAAAAATATTAAAAATCCTGTTCGAACAAATTTAATATTAAAAATATTAATTCAAGGAAGGGCAGCAGTTTTGCGTCAACACCAATCAAAGTCTTGGTATGATTTTTCCAAGTTGCTAAAAGAAGCTACAAAGTTCAGCCGAAGTCTATTGAACAAAATAAATGCCAAAGAAAATCCCACGAAACAACGTGTCATGTACTGATACTGACAAGCCAAAGTCTACAACTAAAACTATGTAGACACGGTTTGACGGTTCTTTCTTTTGCCTACCATCCCATTTCTCCGCTTCTTCTCTATTTTCAGAGTTTCCACCTTCCTTCATTCTACATTTTGCTAAAAGGGTTGGTTTTTTATTTGGCTGCCACTCAAACAGGTTATGCTGAAAACTCGTGGTTGTGCACTTGCTCCTTCCTCAACCTAGTGCCATTGCTATCTTCTTCATAACTCTTTGTTGTATTGGTATCTCTCACTATTGATACTAATGAGGATGTCACTCTTTTCATTGCTTTTCTTGAATTCTTTTGTATCGGTTATGCTTATTGTCGATGTTGTCTTGGTTTCGGCTCAATGTCAAAGTGATCAGAGTCAGTTGTTGCTTCAGCTTGAAAGCAGCTTCAGCTACAATCAAACTTCATCAGGAAAGCTGGTGCCAGTGAAATGGAATCAAAGCACAGATTGTTGTTCCTGGGATGGTGTAAGATGCGATGGAGATGGCCATGTTATCAGTCTTGACTTGAACAGCAGATCAATTTCAAGTTCAATTGACAATTCAAGTAGTCTTTTCCGTCTTCAACATCTTCAGCGGCTCAATTTAGCTTATAACAAATTCAAGCCAGTTTTTCCTACTGTGTTTGATAAGTTGGAGAATTTGAGTTATCTTAACTTGTCCAATGCTGGCTTTAAAGGGCAAATTCCAATAGAGATATCACGCTTGACAAGGTTGGTCACTCTTGATTTATCTGTATCTTCACTTCTTGGAAGATCATTGAAACTTGAGAAGCCAAACCTAGAGATGCTTGTTCAAAACCTCACGAGGCTGAGATTTCTCTATCTTGATGGAGTAAATATATCAGCTACGGGGAATGAGTGGTGCAAGGCTTTATTGCCGCTGACTGAGTTGCAAGAATTGAGCATGTCCAACTGTTATCTTTCAGGACCTATAGATTCTTCACTTTCCAATCTCCGATCTCTCTCGGTAGTTCGCTTGGACAATAACAATTTGTCGGCTTCAGTTCCACAATTCTTTACAGACTTTGAAAATTTGACTTCCCTTCGTCTTAGTGCCACTGGGTTGAATGGAAGACTGCCAGAACAAATTTTCCAGGTATCTACATTGCAAATTCTTGATTTGTCAACCAACAAATTACTCGAAGGTTCATTTCCAATTTTTCCTCTCAAAGCTTCTCTTCGAACTCTCGCACTTAGTGGCACAAATTTCGGGGGGCAAGTGCCAGAATCTATAGGTAATCTTGAGCAATTGACAAGAATAGAGCTTGCGAGTTGCAATTTCAGTGGAGCCATACCCAAAACAATGAAGAAACTTACCCAACTTGTGTATCTGGATTTTTCCTTTAACCGTTTTTCTGGTCCAATACCATCATTCTCATCATCCAAAAATCTTACACAACTAAACCTTGCTCATAATCAGTTAAATGACAAGATTGATTCCACCAACTGGTCCGGCCTTTCTAAACTAGTAAGTGTTGACTTACAAAACAACAAGTTAAGTGGAACTATTCCTCCAACTTTGTTTTGCATTCCATCACTGCGTAGACTTTTCCTTTCTCAAAACCAATTCAAGGGTAACCTTAGTGACCTTCAGGGTAGGGCCTCTTCATTGCTTGACACCTTTGATCTTAGTAGCAACAAGTTACAAGGGCAATTCCCAATGTCTGTGTTTGAACTCCGTGGTCTGAAGTTCCTATCACTTTCTTCAAACAACTTCAGTGGTTTGATTCCGATGAGGGCCCTTCAGAACCTGAAGAATCTTTCCTCTCTTGATCTTTCATATAACAGTTTGTCTATTGATGCCACTGATACTAATGTTTCCTCACTTTCTTTCCCTAACATCACCACATTGAAGTTGACATCTTGCAACTTAACGGAGTTCCCTAATTTCTTGACATATCAGTCTAGATTATCCTATCTAGACCTTTCAAACAACCAGATTCAAGGGAAAATACCGAATTGGATTTGGAAAGTGAGAAGCCTTAGATACCTAAATCTTTCTCAAAACTTCCTTGTAAAATTTGAAAGATCTTTGGAGAATATAAATTCTAGTCTCAACGTTTTGGACCTGCATGGCAATCAATTGCAAGGGCAAATCCAAATTCTTCCACCATGTGCCACTTATTTGGATTACTCAAACAACAAATTCAGCTCTGTTTTACCAGCTCAGATCGGTGACTTCCTCCAGTTTGCTTATTTCTTCTCTGTCTCAGGCAATAACTTCAATGGGAGTATTCCCAAGTCAATATGCAGTAGCTTATATCTCAGAGTACTTGATATGTCTGATAATTACTTGAGTGGCCCAATTCCTAAATGCCTAATTCAAATGAGTGCATCTCTTGGAGTACTGAATCTAAGGCAAAACAATCTCAGCGGCATAATTTCTGACACTTTTCCAAAAAACTGTAGTTTACAAACTCTAGATATCAATCAAAACCAAGTGGAGGGAGAGGTTCCACAATCATTGGGGAATTGCAAAAGGCTGGAGGTTGTAGACATTGGCAACAATCAGATCAGTGGCAGCTTCCCATGCCATTTGAAGAATATATCCAAGTTGCGTGTCCTTGTTTTACGATCTAACAAATTCAACGGCAGTATTCATTGTCACAAGAACAATACCGGCTGGCCAACTCTTCAGATTGTTGACTTAGCATCCAATAATTTTAGTGGTAAACTGCATCAAACATGTTTGGAGACCTGGAAGGGTATGCAGGTTGTTGAGAATGAAGCCCCGTCAAAGGTCAAACATCTTCAGTTTCAATTTCTGCAATTCAATCCAAATCACTATCAAGATGAAATAACAGTTACCATCAAAGGTTTAGAATGGGAGCTGGTGAAGATCCTAACTGTGTTCACTACCATTGACATTTCTTGTAACAACTTTGAAGGGCCAATACCAGAAGTCATTGGAACATTCAAAGAACTCTATGGCCTTAACTTTTCACATAATGCTTTCACAGGGCCAATGCCATCATTTCTAGGGAACCTGCGACAGCTTGAGTCCTTGGACCTCTCAAGTAATTACTTAAGTGGTGGGATCCCATTGCAGCTTGTAAACCTCAATTTCCTTTCATCTCTTAACGTCTCGAACAATAAGCTAGTTGGACAGATCCCGACTGGCACCCAGCTTCAATCGTTTTCAAAAGCTTCATTTGAGAACAACCCTGGATTGTGTGGGCCTCCTCTAACTGTAAAGTGTGCAAATGTATTTCGACCTACAACACATACAGTGCCGGAATTACGATCAGTGGATGGATTAGATTGGCTATTCATATTCATTGGGGTGGGATTTGGTGTAGGAGCAGCAGCATTTGTTGTACCCTTACTACTTTGGAAGACAGCAAGTTGTTGGATAAATGGCAATGGCAGTAGCAAAGAAAGCAAAAACGAATGAAAGAAAAAACAAAAGAAAACAACTCAAAGAAGAAATTTGTGGCGAAAGTCATCATAATTTCATTCAAATTTTGAATATATGAAGGTTACAAAAGTATTTGTGATTACCTACTAATTTAACTGCTCTTACTTAATACTTACTAAAAATATAGCAACTTGTATACAAAAGAAAGCGGCATACCGGCTATTACATCGATCAATCTTTCCTACTAACTTAGCTAACTCATTACAAAGATTTAGGCTAAGTTCCATAGGAACAAAATATTCAAAAATAATTTTATAACTGAACCAACTTCATTTCTTTGCTACAAAACAGTATAGCGACTAAAATTGTACAATTTCTTCTTTGTTGGTCTTTGACCAATTTGTTTGTCATTGGTTCTTTGTTGCAATGCAGCCACGGCTTCAACACTCCTCCTTGGACTGTATGCAACAAACACCAATCCTTTCCTTCAAAGCATTAAATCGGTTGGCTCCCAATGATTTAGTTAAGATGTCACTATTTGAATTTACATTGCAATGAATTAAGCTAACCTCTCTCGATTGCTCAACTTCTCTAACAAAATGGAATTTGATTTTGAAGTGTTTAGTCTTACCATGGAAGATGGATTCTTAGCTATGGCCACGGTGATTGATTATCCACTCTAATTTCAAGAGGTGAATTTGACTTTCATTTAAATCACCCAAAATCTTCCTAAGCCAAATGGCTTGATTCACTTCTTCTTTGCAATTGAGATATACTCGACTCTCAGTAGATTGTGCAATGATTTGTTGCTTCTTTGAACTCCAATTGAAAACACTCGATCCTAAGGTGAAAAAGTAACTGAAGTGCTCCTCATGTCATCAAATCACCTTGCCAATCGCTATCGAATAGCCTAAGAGTTTCACTCCTTTGCCTCCAAAACTTCACACCAAAGATCGATGGTTCCTTTGACATACCTTAACACTCTTTTAGTCGCCTTCAGATGTGCCACATTCTGCGAGTGCATAAACCTTGAAAGTAGACTAACAAAGATAAACAATGTCCGGTCTAGTTGTGTTAAATAAAGCAAACAACCAATTAAGCTTCTATATGCTTTCTCATTTACTCGATCATGCTCACTGGCACTTGATAATTTTTCCCCAATGCAAGCGGTGTAGTGGTGATTTGCATTTCGACATGCAAAATTTTTAAGCACCTTGGAAGCAAATGTTTGTTGACTTATGAAAATACCATCACTTCCTTGTCGATTTCCATACCAAGAAAATAGGTCATTAGACCAAGGTCGGTCATCTCAAAGACATGTTGCATCCGCTTCTTAAAGTCTTCTATCGGTTCATCTTCTGACCAATGACTAGCAGATCATCAACATACAAGGAAACAATTAGCAAGGTTTCCTTCGATCCTTCTTAACATAGAGTGTAGGCTCACGACACTCTTTGTGAACCCGAGCTTTGCTAGGTAGCCATCAATCCTCTCATACCAGGCTCTTGGAGCTTGTTTTAGGCCATATAAGGCCTTTTTCAACTTGTAAACCTTATGTTCTTCACCAAGGACCTCAAAACCCTCAGGTTGCTCAATGAATATTTCTTCATTAAGAAAGCCATTTAGAAAGGCTGACTTAACATCTAAATGGTGCACCTTCCAGTGCTTTTGAGCTGCCAAAGCAAGCAAGCAGTCTGATAGTGTCCAGCCTTGCAACAGGTGCAAAAGTCTCAGAAAAATCAACCCCATGCTGCTGACTATACCCTTTCACAACCAATCGGCCTTGTATCATTCAAAGTACCATCAAGCATTGTTTTTAGTTCTAAAGACCCATTTTACACCAATGATTCTTCTATTTTCGGTCTATCAACAAGCTCCCAAGTGTCATTTTTACGAATCATTCTCAATTCGGTTTCCATAGCCTCTTGCCAAGACCTTTCTTTTGCGCTTCTTCAAAACATGAAGGCTCTAGTAGAGTTCTTGCACATCTTTCATAAATATTAGCTAATGTCCTAGTGCCTCGAACAGGTTCATCATCACAACTATCTTCAATGATCGCTTCAATGTCAACTTGTCGCAAATCAATGTCATTCGATCTACCTCACCAAATTTGCTTCAATTCCATCCCATTTCCAAATTGTTTTCTTCATTGAACTTTACATCCCGCTCACTACAACCTTCTTAGTTAGTGGATCAAAATTCTATATCCCTTCTTTGTATTCTTGTAGCCAACAAACACCACGGCATGGACCTCTGTCCAACTTGGTTCTTCTCTCCTCGGTACCAACACATAACATAGACAACCAAATACCTTCAAATGTGTGATAGATGGTTTCATCCAAACCAGGCTTCAAAGGGTGTTTTACCCTTGACTGCATTAGTTGGCGATCTATTCAACAAGTAAACAATTTGTATTCACGACTTCAATTAAAAAGCATTAGGCATTTTAGCCTCAAATAACAAACACCTAGCCATATCAAGGACATTCGTTTTTCCTTTCACAGACACCATTTCTTTGTGGTGTGTATACTGATGAGTCAATTGGTGTTGGATTCGACTTCATCACACAATTTTGAAACTTCGAGATACATACTCAGAACCATTGTCAGACCTCAAACATTTTAGTTTGCAATTTGCTTGGTTTTCAACCAAAGCTTTAAATTTGCAGAAAAAATCATAAACATCTGACTTATTCTTTAAAAAATTTACCCAACAGAACCTTGAATAATCATCAATGAAGAGTACAAAGTACCTGCTACTATTTAAGGAGGTAGTCTTCATTGGTCCACAGATGTCTGTATGAATAAGCTGAAGCTTCCCTTGTGCTCTACATGCCTTGTTGACTGGAAAGGGTAATCTGGTCTGTTTGCCTAGCTGACAGACCTCACATACAGCATCCTTTGGCTCAATTTTGGACATGTCACTGACCAAATCCATTTTGTGCAGCATGTTCAGTGAATTGTAGTTCACATGCCCCATCCTCCTGTGCCACAAGTCTGTCTCATCAGACTGAGATGCATATGCCTTGGCTTGCAGTTGATTCACATCCACAATGAAGGTTCTATCTTGCATAGCCACTGTAGTCAACACTTCACCCAGACATTTTGATCAAACAATTATTGCCTTCAAAAATCGTAGAGTAGCCCTTCTCCAATAGTGGCCAACACTTAGCAAGTTTTGGTCAATGTCGTACATAAAGAACCTCGAAATGGTTTTAATACCTGACTTGGTGCTTATCAAGGCCTTGCCTTTCCCTTTTGCCTCCAGTAGCTCACCATTGCCAATTCTGACTTTGGACTTGAAGGTAGTGTCAAGCTCCTTGAATATACTCTTCTCAGAAGCCATATGGTAGGTACATCCATCGTCAATCACCAAATTTTGCTAACCTTGCTCGAGCTTGCAAAGCATGATGCTGAAAAAACATGCTCTTCTGGTGCTTCAACCTCTTCTGCAGCTTGAGCTTGGCTTTGAAATTGTGATTGTGTTTTGACTTGCTCTTACAAACCTTTTCAATGTGGCCAAATTGCTTGCGTGCTCTGCATTGAATGTCCGGTCTGCATACCAGCAGTATTTCTCAAGATGAGTAGTCTTCTTACAATGGACACAAGGTGGGAACTTCCTTTGATGAGTTCTTTCTTCTTCTTCTCGGTCAAGGCTTTTGCCTTTGACATTTAAGTTTGCACTTGAGCTTTCTCGCCTCTAGCACGAAAAGCTCCTTCATGGTGGTCCTCCCGCCTATTTGCCCTTCTCTCGCTCTTGAGCATAAAGAGCATTTATAAGCTCATCAAAGGGATTGTTGACAAGTCCTTGAATCTTCCAGAGAAGAAATTTTTGCTTCATACTTCTCGCAAGGTTGTTATGACCTTCTCAACCACTCTTTGGTCATCGAATTCCTCCCAAGCACCTTATATTGTTGGATTGCCATGATTACATCAAGATATCGCTTGATGGTTTCGAGTCCTTCATCTTGAGGTTTTCAAAATCTCTTCTCATGTTGATCACCTTTGTTGCTCGGTCTTGTCGGACCCTGAAACTCCTCCTTGAGTTTGTCCCAGCTGCTGCTTTGGAGTGTCACAAGCCATTATTCTTGTGAAAATAACATCGAAACTCCACTTTGAAGGCACGACATAGCCTTGTACTTCTTGGCACGATCTTCATTGTCTTTGCCTAATCTGGCTATAGTCGGGTTAGCTCTTAGTGGTGGTGGCTCAATGTCATTGAGAACAACATTCCACGTGTCGTGTGCCTGCGGTATGTTCTCATTTTCACCGCCAGATGTTGTAATTTTCTCCAAAGAAAGACAGTGGAGGAGGTGGTGTAAAACTCATTTTTCAGCAAGCAAAACAACCTCTTCTTCTTTTGTTTCAAACACAATTTGCTTAGTGACGTTGTACAACCAAGGCCCTCAAAGACTGAAAGCTCTTGATACCATTTGTTGGATAAATGGCAATGGCGATAAAGAAAGCAAAAACGAATGAAAGAAAAACAAAAGAAAACAACTCAAGAAGAAATTTGTAATCGAAAGTCATCATAATTTCATTCAAATTTTGAATATATGAAGGTTACAAAAGTATTTGACAGTTACCTACTAATTTAACTGCTCTTACTTAATACTTACTAAAAATATAGCAACTTGTATACAAAAGAAAGTGGCATACCGGCTATTACATCAGTCAATCTTTCCTACTAACTTAGCTAACTCATTACAAAGATTTAGGCTAAGTTCCATAGGAACAAAATATTCAAAAAATAATTTTATAACTGAACCAACTTCATTTCTTTGCTACAAAACAGTATAGCAGCTAAAATTGTACAATTTGCTGCTGTTGGTTTTTTGACCAATTTGTTGCTGTTGGTTCTTTGTTGCAATGCAGGCCACGGCTTCAACACAAGTAAATGGGTTGATGACAACGTTGATAAAATCCTTGAGATCATCCTTCCAAAGGTGGGTCTCACTTACACACGTCCTAGTGACTTGCAGGTTGAGGCAAATGAAAATTCTGAAGAAGACAAGACAGAAACAGATGACGATGATGAAGAAGACGAAGACGAAGAAAGCAAGGAAACCACGGAAGAATTTCGCGGGAGATACTGTGTGTTTTGCTCCAAACTTGACAATAACACCATGAAGAAGGTAATTCATGACCTATGTTGTACCTGCTATGATTCACCATATCTATCGCCTTCTACTTCCACTTCTTCTTCATTTTCTCCTTAGATCCTTCATTTTTTTTGTGCATAGATAAAGAAGGAATCCACCATGGAAAGGGGTGATGAAAAATGAACATTTAAATTCGGATCCTCAGTAAATAATTGAAAGCAATTTTCAACTCTTAATATACTCAGTCAGAGGTCCTACTCTGCCCGCTGCTCAACTTCCCTGTAAGCAAATGCAAACTATGAATAATTTTCATTCAGGAATTACATCGAACATGTAAAGGCTCATAAAAAACAAGCTCTAGAATTAATGCACAATAGATATCAGAATTTTCGAAACCAATACGTGAGGATATTAGAGAAGACTTTTAAATGTATCCCTGCTTGTCCTCGTTCGTTGCCTCCCTTTACCTGTTCCCCCCTAAAAATCGTTAATTTGTTTCCTTAATCGGCAGCCATGGCAACGTTGCTTTTGGTTTGAGCCTTTTCTTTGTTCTAATGCTCACCGATGGAGCCATTTGTTTGATAACCCATAGCAGTTAATGAACTACGCCTAACGTCACTAAGCTTTTAGTAATTTTATGTTTTGGTCATTTAATTTCAAAAAATTACAAAATGATCACTAAACTATTAGAAATTTTCATTTAAGTCATGGCCCACTAGCTCCCGGTAGAGTATGAGAGACAAAACCTTGAAATAGGGACAATGCATTCGATTGTTGGGGTCCGGTCAATTGCCCAATGAACGAAACATTTTCTTAAAAGAGCTGATTGACCCTCGACAAGGGTCATTTCAAATTACTTGTTTGAGTCATTTATGGTTCGAATCATTTTAAGTTTAAAGTCAATTTTATGTTTTGGTTCATTTAAAATCAAAACAATTTAGATTCGGATTATTAATTTTTTATGATGAATTTGAGTACAAATTAATGGAATTGAATTTTGTTTAAATAAGAGTTGATAACTCGTCATAAATATTTATCTGGACCTACTTTATTATCAATCTATTACAACAGAAGGCATCCATTTCCATGTTTTCTTCTTCTTGAGAATGCAACGTATCTTATCATTGTACCCAATCAAAGGTTAATCCAAAAAAAATTTAGGAGAACGAAATTAGATTATAATTTTTACGAGATTAAAAAGTAATTTTATCTTATAGTAACTTATGATTTCATCACTTTTGAAAGGATTAAATAGATATTTTTTTCATTTTAAGAGATCAAAATATAATTTTACTATATAATAACTTTTAATTATAATATTTAGTAAGGGACTAAAAGTTTTTTTTTTAAGGGTGCTAAAGCCTTTACTTGCCCATTAAATTCGACCCTGTGCCCAATACATATTATTAGTTAGCGCTTTCCATTCCATTGAAAACTATTGGGCATGGATCAAATTTCAATAAGACCATAAAACCATAGCTCGTAAACAAATTAGCCAATTTGATGAGACTCATTAGAGCGATAAATATCTCTCCATGTGTCTCTACACCTTGCTTCTCGCATTTTCTCTCGCCACCATGAAAATTGTCGCACCACATGTTATTCCCTTCCAATATCCACCCTATATATAAACAATCTTCCTCGAAAAAAAAAAAAGCCATAATCAAACAACAAATTCTAATCAAAATTAAATTCAACAAAACAAAACATTTATTTTTATTTATATTTTGTCTAAGGCATGGCTAGTGAGCAAGCTCAAGATCAGTTCAGGCTAGTATCCCCATCCATAAGCCACGAAGGAAAATTACCACGAAAATACACCGACGAAGGTCAAGGTGCAAAAAAGAATCTTTCTCCCCCACTAGAATGGTACAATGTGCCGGATGGGACTCAGTCGATGGCCTTGGTTGTGGAAGATATCGATGCACCGGACCCTAGTGACCCGGTCAAGCCATGGACATGTTGGGTGGTGGCTAATATACCGCCGACGTTGAAAGGTCTCCCTGAAGGATTCTCTGGGAAAGAAGAGGAAGTGGGTGGAGATTATGCTTGTCTCAAAGAAGGTCATAATGATTATAAAGTCCCCGGTTGGCGAGGACCTAAGTTGCCTTCTCATGGTCATCGTTTCCAATTCAGGCTATTTGCTTTGGATGAGCAGTTGAAGCTTGGTAACAAAGTAAGCTCTAAATCTTATCCATGCACACATGCAATCCTCACGTTATCAACAAATTAGTCTTTTCGTTAACTTAATGGGCGGAATATCGTTGGAGCCAGGTTCTTATGGAAAATTTTCATTATATCTTTTAAATTTTTAAAAATTTTAATTAAGTCCTCAATTTTTTTTGAAAATTTCTAATTAAGCTTTTCAAAAGTTCTAAAAATGTTAATTAGATCGTCCAAAATTTTTAAATATTCTTATTAAGCCTTTAATTTTCTAGAAAATTTTAAGTAGGCCCCCAAAACTTAATGGCATGTTTCACCATTGCTTAACTTGGGTATTAAATGCCAATTTGGATCTAAGACTGTGTTTATTTCACTTAAAATAGCTTCCACAAAAGATTTCTGGAAAATTTGATATTTTCTAATATTTGAATGGTTCTACGTAAAATATTTTCCGTTGTTTGACAAATTTTCCTAAAATAAATTTCTAAATGTTGTTTTTAGTGAAATGAACACAATATAAAGTCTACTTGTTACAAAATATTATAATACAATTTCCTTTTAATGTTCTTAATAATAAATAATACCTAAATAAAACTTAATTTAAATTACATATATGATAGTGCATATTGATTATTGGTGCATTAAAGTTGGAGAGGATAAGTAAGTTAAGCATATAGTTTAAACAAATACTCATATTTTATACTAGGTAAAAATATGTCATAAGTCCAGATAATCTTTATAAATTTAGAATTTAGTCCCTATACTTTTGTTTTAGGAATTTAGTCCTATTTTTAGATTTCAAAATTCAGGTCCTATTTTGAAATCTAAAAAGTAGAGGGCTAAATTCTGAAAATAAAAGTACAAGAACTAAATTCCAATTTTATGAAGAGTACATGGATTTATGGTATATTTTAATCTTCATATTATAAAACATTTATTGTTAATATATTTATAATTGTAATATATATTATTAAAATATTAATATAAATAATTTTCAATAATATATGAAGATTATTATTTAAACTTCATAATTATTATTTTGAAATTTTATTATTAAAATAAAATTGTAATACTAAATAATTTGTTAAAATTATAAATTATAATAAATTATAATATTTTTAAATAGAAATAACTAAACATGTTTAATAATATTAAAATTATAATATTTAATCTTTTAAAGTTAAAATTAAAAATTATTATTAATATTATAATATTAGGTTTGATTCAAGTTAATTTTAAATAAAAATTACTTATAAATGAGTTCTTTTCCGAAAAATGACTTGCACTTTGCAAAATGGTAATTTATTTTACAAGAAAAATAGTTTATTTTATGTTAACTCAGTAAATTATTTTTTGTTGATCGAGCTATTTTCCATAAAACAAATGCATGAAAATATAGAAAATGTTTTTCAGTAAGTCATTTTTCCTGAAACAAACACGCCCTAAATTGGAGTATGTTTGAAACATGTTATTAAAATTATAGAAGTGTCTGTATTGTTAAGAAAAGATAATGTCAATAAAATTTAGGATGGTTAATTTTTTAACACATCATATCCAAACTGCTCATAATATATACGTACATACATATTTAAAATTTAATTCATATATTTTAAATATGCTCCACATCAAATTTAGGGATGGCAAAAAAATTCGAACTCAATAGGTTCTGACTTATCAAGTTGGGTTTTTTATTTTTGAAATTAAGTTTCATGCAGTCAAGTTTAATTTTTTTATTAGTAAGTTGGAATTAGGAAACAACTTGTCTTACCTTACCTGGGGACAATTAGCAAAATATCTTTTATGTATATAATATTAATTTAAAATATATGATAATAAAATTTATATTAATATTTGCTTTGATACCTAGAAAACAAGTAGTAGTATCATTAAAAATAAAAAATTATTATTCTATGTTAATTCAAAATATATAAAAAATAAAATTATGGTATATTGAGTCGGAAGTCTATCTATTATTTTTCTTTTTGAGACGGATAAATTAATATTTTATTTTGAGTTGACTTGGATTATGTTAGAAGTATATCGGGTTAGGGTGAGAGTAGGTAAAAAATTTTCCTGCCCCACCTAATTGTCATCTTGAATAAGATAAGTTAAACTCATGATTAAACTAACAAAAGAACTTAATTGACAAAATACCGATATTTTAAAGGACTCAATTGCAATAAACCCATTTATATATAAAGTGTCAATTAATTTCATTAAGAATATGATTTGGTGGGTTAATGTAGGTGACGAAGGAGAAGCTGCTTGAGGACATTGAAGGACACGTAATAGGGGAAGCACAAGTGACCACCATGTTTTAACCCCAAATCAAGTAATTTGTCCAAAGTTTAAAACATGTATAAGCTATTACATTTTTGTATTTTTTTTTCTTTTTATAATGTATTTTGCTTTAATTGCCTCCAAACAGGAGAGGTTTCATATGTTAGGCTGATTTTGCACCTTATCATGCAGACATTAATGTGATTAATCCGAGTGGAAAATATGCATTTTTCTTTATTACTTGTGCTTAAATTGGTTAAGCCTTTCAATCTCGTATGTTGATTTGATGGTAAAGGTATTTACCGCTCCAGTTGTGGTCTGGATTCGAGTCGTATTAATCACATGACTGTTAGGGTTTTGCCTTCCTCTTGTGATTCACCAAAAAAACAAATTGGTTAAGCATTTCTCATCTTGCCTTGCTTTCAAGACATTATTTTCGATTTTGATTAATTAAATCCTCTTGTCGATTTATTTGTCAATTTGGATATTAAATATTAATTGATTTAACGTGGTATATATTTAAAGTATACAAATCAAATAATAAGTACGCTGCATAAAGAAAAAGAGAAAGAGTGTCAATGAAATTTAGGATGGTTATTTTTCAATATGTCCTAGGTCCTTGTACTTTTTTTATATATTTGAAATTTAGTCTTTTACTTTTATTTCAAGAATTTTAGGTTCTCTATTTTTGAATTTAAAATAAGTCCAATTATTAACGTCATTATAACTCTTTTGTTAAATTCATGTTAATTACAATATCATATTTCTTATTATATAACTACTAAGTGAGTATTTATTTTAAAATGTGACACTATCGAATTAAAAAAAGAATATTGCTATTTTAATAATGTTAATAAATAATAATTGGACCTAAAATTTGAAATCTGAAAAGTAAATGAACTTAATTAAAAAAAGAGACAAGTAAAGGGACTAAATTACTAGAAATAAAAATAAAGACTAAATTTCAAATATGTAAAGATTAAAGGGACTTGTCGCAATTTTAACCAAAAAGAAATAGTCACCCGTGCTTACCACGCCATCAAAGCTAACAAAACCCAAACTGCCGCCAGAATTTTCCTTCTCTTTTTTCTCGAGGAAACCAAAAGGGGACTTTTCTCGGCAGAATTTTCCATCATTTTCTCGAGAAAAGCAAAAGGGAGTACCGATGGCCACTAGGCTCGCCGCCCTCCGTCTCAGATCCCATCTCCTCCGCAACTGCTCAACTCTCTCCACCCTCAGATCTCCACCGTCGATCTCTCACCCCGCGCCCCCTCCCATCTCTACTACTCACCATTACATCATGTCTCCAACCCTCCGTTTCCTCTACACTTCCACCCGGCGGATCCCGACCCGACCCAAAAAAGTCGACATCGGGGCCCGAGCTCGCCAGCTCCAGACCCGCCGCCTCTGGACCTACGCATTAACCTTCAGTTGCGTCGCGGGTTTTGTAGTTTTAGTCCTCAACAATTTTCAAGACCAATTAGTCTTTTACGTTACCCCAACCGACGCCCTCGAGAAATACACGAAAAACCCATCGAAAACGAAGTTCAGGCTCGGTGGTCTGGTTCTCGAAGGAAGCGTGGTTCAACCCAGTTCTTCTAAAGAAATGGAGTTCGTCATTACCGATTTGATAACTGATATTCTGGTTAGGTACGAAGGTTCACTACCCGATTTGTTTAGAGAAGGACATTCCGTTGTGGTTGAAGGATTCGTTAAGCCGTTCACGGAAGAGATTAAAAGGGACGTTTCGACAAGGGGCGTTTCTTCGAAAGCAAGGAGCGGTGATTGTTACTTTTCGGCGACTGAAGTTCTTGCTAAGCATGATGAGAAGTATATGCCTCAAGAGGTTGCTGCTGCAATTGAGAAGAACAAGAAGATGATTGAGGATGGGCTGGAAGGAGCTAAGGAATCTGTAGTTTGATTGGTATGATTGTTTTTTTTTTCTTATAGTGGAATTTAAATTATTTGAGGACTATTCAATTTGGGTAGTTAAACTTATAAGTTGGGATTGAATAGATAGATGAGATAATTACATTTTTGATGGAACTATAACAGGATAGTGATTATGAGGATGAGGAAGAGGATGAAATTGAATCATTTGAGCCTTTTTTTTTTTACCCCTTTTAATTATGTTGTTGTACTGCCACCAATGGTGATTGGTACTTTGTTTTTCTTTGTCATTCTTAGCTTGAATAATACATCCTCACAATTTACATTATTTATGATTCGATTGGGAATTTGATTTACAATCTTTTTCTCATTCAAATTGTATTTGGAACTGGCAAAGTGAAAATGATTATATGGTACGAATTTTGGTATTTGGATGATGGTATTAGAAAATTGCTGTTAAGTTGATTCCTTGTCAGCTATGGGAACATCTTATTGGTTTTGAGTCCAATGACCATTATGAAGTATGAACTATACTTATGATTGTGAGCGTCTTTAGTTTGTCCACATTAATGTGGAACAGGCAACCTGTTTTATCCCTGCTAAATGCCTTGTATCAGCTGCTTGCTGGCACAGTGTTAGTTTTCTCTTGGTTTTTTGTACCTTCGGATAATTCTATGGAAATTATGTTTCACTTCGGTTCTGAAGCAGATTCTATTTGTTTAGTTTATTGTTGATTATGTTCAGTGATTTTTCCCCCACATGATCTGTTTTGTATCTGGACATAGTTCTTCCTACTTTTTGATATTGAGGTGGGGATTAAAAGAAGTTTGTGAATCATGAAAGATAATTTTTTTTTCTGTGAATGATGAGAAAACTAAGACAATTACAATAAATTTTGTTGAAAATTCTCATTTGAATAATGAAAACATTACAAAGAGACAGGAAATACAACTATATGATCAAGGAATCGGGAAATGGTTTATTTTGTTTTCATTTTAGTGAATTCCTAGTCATCATAATTGAAGGAGCAAAGTAATCTGCAGCTTGATTGGTATGCCTGATTCTTTTTCCTTACATTGGTATTTAAATTATTTGAGGATTATTGGATTTTGATAGTTAAAATTATAGGTTGGTAGATGGAGAGTTACATTTCTTATGGAATTATAACAGTAGTGAGTGTGAGGAAGAGGAATAGGCTGAAATTTAATCATTTGAGGCCTTTTCCCCCTTTTAATTATGTTGTTGTACTGCCCCTAATGTGATTTGATCTAGAATTTGGTTTAACCTTCTATTCTCCTCTCCTTCAAATTTAATGGAACTGGAAAATTGAAAATGGTTATATGGTACAAATTTTGGTATTTGGATGATAGTGTCGGAGAATTGCTGTAAGTTGATTCCTTATCACTTATCAGCTATGGGAACATCTTATCAGTTATGAGTCTAATGACCATTATGAATTAAACTTGTGATCGTGAGAATCTTTAGTTTATTTATGTTAATGTGGAAGAGGCAACTGTTTTATCCCCGCTGAATGCCTTGTATCAGCTGCATGCTAGCATGGTATTAGTTATCACCTGGTCTTCTGTATTTTCCATTATTTTGGATTTGAAGCAGACTCTTTTTGTTTAGTTCGTTGTTGATTTTTTTTCCCTCTTAATCTGTTTTGTATCCGGTCATAGTTCTTCCTCCTACTTTTTGGTTGTTGAGGTGGGAGATTAAAAGAAGCTTCTGAAGCATAATGGATATTGAATTTTCCATAAATGATGAAAAAGATAAGATAATTAGAATAACTTCCATTGAAAATTCTTGTTCGAATAGTGCAAACAGTACAAATAGACAGGAATTATAACTATATGATAAAGGAATTTCGAAATGGTTTATGAGATTTTCATTTTAGTGAACTTCTAGTTATCATAATTGAAGATGGTTCAAGTGTTCTTTGTTCCTTAACTATGATTATGGTACTGAGACATAAACATGGCCATAGACAGAGGATTGAGGAAATTTTTTTATTTTAATACAATACTTTTTCTGTTTTTTCTTTTCCTTTCTCTTTGTCTCATTGGATGTCAAAGATCTGGATCGATAACCCTCGAATGAAGATTCAAACAATTGTTAGTAGGAAGAGAACATTATGCACAGAGAGTGATAGTTTTGTTTTTGAGGTGGGGTTTTCTTGCTTCAACAACTCTAAAATGAAAGTTTAAGAACTGCTTTCTGTATTTGCTCGGAACAAATTAATATATGCAAAGTTGCAGGGTCTTGCCCATTTGCCTGTGATAAGGAATCTCTTTTTCTCTTCAATTTGCAAAGTCTTGTCAGGTATGCTAGCGTAAAGTTACTTGCAAGGGTAACATATTTCTTACACCTTCCGTTTTGTGTGTACTAATGTTGCAATCCTTCTTCCTCTTAAAGAAAGGGGGGTTTTAAATGTATGTGGAGATCTGTGGACATTTACCAATTTTTGAATGAGTGAATGTGGATTGGTTATTCAGACAGGAACTGTTCCAGGTGTGGTCAGGTAGGTTCCGCCATGGATAAAAGCTCTTTTTATTCCTAAACCTTCTATTATGATATGATATTAACTCTTGTATTATTACTCTGTGCAACTAAATATCCTCCACTGTCATGCATGATAGTGTATTGGAACAGAGTTCATCTTGGTGGTGAATAGATGATGTCAACGAAGGTAGTCACAGACCTTAGTTTTAGGTTACACCATGATCCTGATGCCTGAAAGCTCTGTTCTCGGCTGTGGATTAAAGCTCTCTTTATTCCTAAACCTTTTCTTATGACATGATATGATATGACATTAACTCTTGTATGATTACTGTGTCTGTGCTACTGAATATCCTCCCATCATACTGGAGCCGAGTTCATCTTGGTGGTGAATAGATGATGACAATGGAGCTAGTCACGGAGCTTAGTCATAGGTTACACTATGATCCCGATGCCTGAAAGCTCTGTTCGCCTACTGGTGATAGAAGCAATCCTCCTTCTAGGGCTGGGCTCAGATCTCTTTTGAGGCACAGTGTCTTTCAACTAAGCGCTGAGCCCCTGCGATGACTAGGTCAAGCGGCGTAACTGAAGCTTCTTGCGCCTAATTCAATTGAGCTGCTAGGCTTCCTTACCTAAGCCCTGACTCGGAAATTCAGTGGAAGACGCTAAGCCTAGGTTCATTGGCCTTTTTTCGATGCCAACGCAATTTGTTCACTTGCACTGTGATACTGCAATATTGTTGTGCATTAGGTAAGAACCATCTGAGTGAAAATAAGATTGCTTGACTGAAATAGTTTTACTTCTCGGATTCAATTACAACTCAGATGGTAGTGTATGGATGAATCATATGGGAAGAATGCAGCAAAGGTTGGCAATGAGACAATAATCTGATGCTAATTCAGTATCCATGGCCCTTGCCTGCCTGCACCAATACAGCATTGTTTGCGATTTTGTGGCTCACAATTTATAAGGAACGATTGCCTATAATTCAATCAATAATCCATTAATCGTACGTGAGAGTAAATATGATATTTACCCCCCCACCCCTTTTTCTTAAATTAGTACAATTCGGATTTATTTGGTATACATGGAAATTTCTTTCAAGTGTTATATCCAAAAAGAAGTAATATAAATGTATAATAGTTTTTTTTTTTTTTTTTTGTATTGTAGAATTATAAGGTTAGTGATCACACAAAGGGTAGGGATATATATTTAAAGGGTCTATTTGCTCTCTTGAAGGTTCAGTGAGTTTTATGAATGAACAATCCTTTGACAATCAAGTCAAATGTGACAACTATGATAGAGAGCAAAGCTTCAATAAATACTAGAATTGTTTTTCAATTAAGATAATGTTGCTAAAAATGTGAATGGAAACTTATAATGTCAATAAAAATGCGAATGGAAAGCTTACTTTAATTTTTAGATTAGTTTTTTTTCCAGGCATTTACGAGGATGATGGATGCAGATGTTATTAAATAAATGACTGATGTTCTTTCATCCAAGTATGGGTGTAGATACACTTATATGATCAAAATTGACATTAATAAATATGGAAGTGAAGAGGAAATTTCATTTCTTATTTGTATTTAATGAAATGATAATTATTGTAAACTAATTTATGTTGATAATGTAAGTGGCAAAAAAGAAATAATACCAAAGTTGGTAATTGAGGAGGCGGAAATCCTATTAACGATAATAGTCACCTTGTTATTTATTTTGAAAAATTAGAAGGCTCCTAAGCCTTATATGTTTTAGAAAGGGAAAAAATGGGCCAGATTATATCAAAGAAGAATTTAGAGCTACAGCATTAACACGTTACTTCAATCCCAGCCGAACTGAAACTCTGAAATCCCTTTTCCCAAACGGAGAGCAAAAACATATCTACGTTTTCTTATTTCATTTTGCTCTGTGTGTGTAAATCAATACCCAATAATCTTTGCAACCTCAAAAAAACCCATTGGGAAAGGTGAGGCCATGCCAGGGGGCATGCTGGTCCGCGGAGATGGTGATGATAGTAATCTTCATCACAATCACGAAGCTGCAGCTACTTCTTCTGCCGGGCCCATGATCAAGATCGACGTCGCTTATGGTTCGGCCCAGCATCAACTCTTTGTCCCCTCCCATTCCACTGTCGGTAATTTCTTGTCCTTTGTACCTTTCTTTACCGCCTAAACTTTTTTGGGTAATTATTGGTTCCATGCATGCGCGTCGTGTTAAATTGTTACTGTGGGCGTTAATTGGAGCTATTTTCGTCGTTAAAGGATGATGAGTAAATGAAGAAACGAAAATGGATGAAGGATAATTAGGTGTTATATCTTCTTTTTGTTTATGCATTTCATATGGGTCTTGGATCTTCCAGTTGTAAAATTTCTTCTGGTATTATTCTATTTTGATTTCATTTATTATGTTCTGAAATGGATTATTGTGCTGCTTGATATATCACTGTTATGAACTGTAAATTATTATGTTGATTGAAAGTGATATGTGTTGTTTTCATGGGGTAATTATAGGGGAATTGAAGAAACAAATTGCTGAAGAAACGGGTTTGGAACCTGATAAACAAAGGGTATTATTTAGGGGTAAAGAGAAAGAAGATGATGTGCATTTGAGCTCTGCTGGTATGAAGGATAAATCGAAGATTTTGGTTTTAGAAAATCCAACAGGCAAAGTGAAAAAGGTCGAGGAAATGGCGAATGTTGAAGAGAAGGTTGAAGAATCGATAGCTAGAAAAGAAAGTAAGGTTGAAGAGATTAAGGAAACTGAAGAGATGTCAAAGGCTTTTGCTGCGGTTGGTCGAGTCAGAAAAGAGGTTGACAAGCTCTCTGAAAGAGTGAGTTCGTATGCTTGTTGTCTTGATTTTGTATAGACGTCGAAGCTTACTATACTCAATTGAGATTTAATTTGATTTTTCTTTTTATTGTTTATTTTGAAAGGTGGCTGCAATAGAAGTGGCTGTGAACAGTGGGACAAAGATCGCAGCCGAGGAATTTGATGTATCGGCAGAGTTACTCATGAGAGAGTTGCTGAAATTGGATGGAATTGAAGCTGAAGGAGAAGCTAAGTTACAACGGAAGGCTGAGGTTGGTGTTGTAAGCATTGAAGTTGCTAACACAATGTTCATTTACTTATTTCATCTTTTCAGTATACATATATTCAACCGATGGCTAAAGAACTTAAACTGAGTTTCTGAGATTAGTAAACTATAGTCCTCATGGATGAGTGTCACTGTGTGTTTATATCATTTAATCTAAGTTGTTTGTTTCCTTATGGTGCATATTGCCGGAAAGGATTTTGAAATCTGATGGCCATTTAGAGATCTTGGCTATTACGAAAGAATGATTAGGTCTTGTGAATGTTTTGCGACTTGAATCCTTTCCTATTATTTGGTTATTGGGAGGTAAAAGTATAATGGAGGACGTTGTACTAGGAGTTAGATTGCATTTTGCTTCCTCTACTCAAAAATTGGGCAAATTAGTCCCTATGCATTAGATTAAAGAACAAATTTGTCTTTTCTATTAAAAATTCCATCCATTTGTATTATTAAAAACTAGTGTGGCTAACAGAATAATTAGACAGTGACACGTGCCATGTCACATGTACCTCATGCTGATGTACAAAAATCAGTTTTTAATAGCAAAAATGGATGGAATTTTTAGCAAAATGATCAGTTTGCTCTTTAATATAATGTACAAGGTCTAACTTGCCCATTTTTTGAGTAGAGGGGGCAAAATGCAGTCTTAGTATAGGGGCTTCAATGATACTTTTACCGTTATTGGGAACATGTCTAGTAAGTCTCTAATTGCATTTTCATGCCTGCCAATGACTACTCTATATGAGAAATATAGGACTGTTATTGTTCTCTCTTGGCCATTTAGACGTAGTTTTGGTGCACGAATTCTAGCAGAGCATCATCTTTTACTTTGTGTTGAAAGAGGAATGGATTTTATGCAAATTTTTAGATTAGGCAAATATATAATCTCTTGTTTGGTCATGTGTCAAGCACCACTCTGTTGTATCAAATTGTTTTTTTTCTTGGCCAGGTACGTCGTGTCCAAGGTTTCCACGAGACACTGGACAAATTGAAAACCAGAAATTCTAATCCATTTCACGACAGTAACAAAGCTGCCTCGGTGACAACGAAATGGGAGACATTTGACTCTGGAATGGGAAGCTCGACTGCTCCACCACCACAACCTATGTCATCGTCGACAAAAGTTACAGAGGAGTGGGAAAAGTTTGATTAGTTACTATCTGCTCCATTCTTTGGCCTATAAAAACTTAACTGCAGAACATGATATATGCAGCATGCAGGGCTATTATGTAATGGTTTTTGGTGCGGCATTTATTTTAGTTTTCAAGTTGAGAATATTTTTTACTTTCCTTGAATGTCCAGATTACTATTGCTTGGGATATAATATAAAATACTTAAAACTGCTTAGTCTTGTAATGAAATAGTGCCCTACTAATCATTCCTTTACTGATAGTTTTGCCACTGTGAAAAAAAAAAGTTTATTAATTTTGTGTTTGATTTTAAAATTTAAAGTAATTCAAATCCGAAATGATTCAAACATGTAAATTAGAGTCAATCTCTTTTCGGGGTACATTAATTCAAGGCATAATGGTACCAAATTTAACACTTTTATAATGCGGTACTTGTGATAGTTTAATATTTTTATAATGTAATATTTGTGTTATTTTTAATTAATAATTTTAATATTTTTGTGTCTAATTTAGGTTTTAGAGTTGATTTGACGAGAATTCATAATTAACTAATAATATCAAATTATCTTTAAAATCCGAATTAAATCACATTGTGGTTTGATTATATTTGACAAATTAAATATAAAATTAAATAAATTCAATATTAACAATAAATTTATTTTATTAACAAAATTATGATAAATCTAAACATAATAATGTTAGTAATTAACTTTTATTAAATCATCTTAAACCCGGATAAAACACTTAAAAGTATGTACCCAAAATATATAATTTTATCAAATATAAGTGTCAAATTAGACCAAAAAAAAGATTACAAGTAATATATTAAAAAAATAATATCAAACTCGGGACATTGACGCTTAATTCAAAGCATTGGAAATGATAATCTCCATTTCTCAAAATTCAATAAGCAAAGAGTTGAAGACCTCTACCAATAAAATCATATTTACAGCAAATGTTTAATTGACTGAACCTAAAGATTAATGGTTACTCCTCTTGCACCATTGACATAAGGTGAAGGTGCTGCCACTTCTGAGAACTGAGAGGTGTGCCAACCATGTTGTGTTGGGTCATATTTTTCACCATCACCCCAGAGAGCATATGCTTCTTCTCCATGGGCAGCATCGTCACCGATCTCGAGCTGGTTATCGGGCATTCGTAATGGTATAAACAGCCTTACAAACAGAAGAATTATTGATGTAGAGACTACATTCCAAGTAATGACGAACAAGGCTGCAACTATTTGCTTCAAGAATTGTACTCCTCCATTGCCACCATAAAATGCACCCCTTGTGTCGAATGGTAGTATTAGCTTGCATTGGTCTGGCTCAGCTAAAAGCCCGGTGAGGAGGCCGCCCAACAGGCCAGCCACTGCGTGTGTGTGAAATACACCAAGAGCATCATCTACCTGTGGTGACATACAAGCACTTCAAGACATGAAAAAGGCCAGTAATAGTATCTCAGAAAACAATTAGGCATTGATTTCCCAAGTGAAATTACCCTAAATTTATCAACCTTGATCTGAACTCAAAGATTCAATCCGATCAATTTAAATTTAAAATAAATTTTATTTAATTTGATAATAAAAAGTCAACAATCTCACACTCAAATTAACTTGAACCCAAAATGATCTAAACAAGTAACTCAAAATGATCAAAACTTTAAATGGTCATAACTAAAAATTATATGGACCCATAATAACAAGATACAAAAACTGACTCCAAACTCAAATGGCCTGTGCTCAAAATGAATTAAACACAAAACAATCTTAACCCCAAAGGACAAGAACTCAGAATGAATTAATCCCGAATGGTGCAAGCCATTGATTATGTAAGTGAAAATACTTGGACTTGTCAATTTTCATTTGAATATGAAAGTTCAATCCAATCGATCTGAATTCAAACTCAACTCATTTTAATTTGACCACAAAAGGTCAAATTAAATTTATCTAGATCTAAACTCTATATAAACTAAACCTAAAATGCCTATAATCCATATTAATTTCAACTCGGAATAAAGAGCACAAAATAAGTTAAGCAAAAATTAAAGGTTGGAAACCCAAAATTAATCAAAATTTAATATTTAAATTAACCCAATCAAACTTGGAGGCCTTCAACATTGTGGTTCAAAATTAAATCTCTTTTCTCATGGAAGACGACAAAAAAGGATGATTAGAAACCTTTAATATGATATAGAAAATGGATGCAACAAACAATATTCTAATAAAATCCTACACGAGATACAAGGGACCATAGTTTTGGTTGTATATTTAATGAAGCACCAAGGTTTGCAAGTTGAGGTGATGGTAGGTCCAGGAATGGTCGCCAATGTGAGCGTTGGGTGGATTCCTAAATTCAATTATTTTAGACATTTTACCACTAGTGCTTTAATACCACTTACCTAATCTTTCTAGATCTGAAAGTCAAACTTTGTATTGGATTTCATGTAGAAAAAGTGATTGGAACATTCAAAGTTATCAGCCTAAGCTATCAAATTAGTCAACACATGAAAAAGGTTAAATCATGTGAGACTTTAATTTTGGTAATTATTTTCACATTGGGTATGAACATTTTTCTTTGTCAACGTTAGACCCTAAACTTTACTATGGTTCTCAAATTCAGGCATGAGAAAGAAAAAATTAGACCCAGAGATGTGAGGATAGCTGCAAGTTCAGACCCTAAAATGTAATTTAACCCAAAGAAACAGATGAGGATCAAAGTTGTACGGCCGCCTACCTTTTGTAGCAGACTACATTTCTTGTGGAGGACCATCATAGATACCCATGGAATACTGCCTGAAAGCATCCCCATGACAATAGCAGCCCATGATTGCACCAAACCTGGAATGAAAACAATACGGTTTTTAAGCTTTTGAATCAGATTTAGAGTTCAGAGTTCAGGGTTAAATTATGAACCTGCTCCTGGGGTGATGCAAGCAAGGCCTGTCATCATTCCTTGAACAGCTCCGACCACGGAAGGTTTTCCAAAGAACACAACATCAAGAGATGTCCAGACAAGAAGGCTTGTTGCTGCACAGACATTTGTGTTTAGTACTGCTATTGAAGAGTCAATATTTGCAGCATATGGTGCACCGCCATTGAAACCTGACCATCCCATCCATAGCAAGCCAGCACCAGCAAGCATTAGCAAAACATTGTTTGGTGGAAACCTTTCTCTGTCACATTTTAGCCTTGGTCCAACCTGTGTCATGTTTTGTAAGAAAGTTATGAAACTAATTGATATATATATCTATGTACACATATAAGCAAAGGATTGTGTGGTTTATGTTATGTTACCCAGTATGCGGCGGTGAGACCGGCGATCCCGGAGGAGAGGTGAATAACATATCCCCCGGAGTAATCAATGACACCCCAATGATAAAGAAAGCCGCCACCCCAAAGACTAAAAGCTCCAACAGTGTAGGAAAATATAAGCCATAGAGGCACAAAAGCCATCCAGGCCCTAATATTCATACGGCCAAGGACTGAACCAGCTAGCAAAATAAGAGTAATAGCAGCAAAAGTGAATTGGAAATACACAAGGGTAGCCATGGGATATAAAGGCTCGGTGATATCATCTACATCATTGTAGCCCCTGTGCTTACTCTCCGGTACCTTGGCTCGGCCAAGAAGGTACTTCTGTCCTAAAGCCGGAGCACCTTTACCCCAAAAAGGGAGGAGTTCATCACCAAAGGCCATACGGTAACATAAAAGTACCCAGCAAATGAGGACTGCAGCAAAGGCGTAAAGCGCCATGAAGGCGGAATTGACGGCCCATTTCTTTTTAACAATACTAGCGTAGAGGATGACAAGACCAGGCATGCTTTGAATCCCCACTAATGTCGATGCCGTCATTTGCCATGCGTTGTCTCCTTTGTTTAGCCATCCCGGTACTGCTGGGGCGAATTCTTTTACTGTGTAAGCTATCTGTTCGGCAGCCATCGGAAAACCTACCGTCGGCTATGCAGACCAGAATCTTTTTTTGAACAAAATATCTTCTTTAATGTGTAACTATATACATATATATGTTAGGTGAAGTGAGAATACATTTTGGAGATGCTTTTAACTTTCTAACATAAATACTCCATTTATTCTTTTGGGAAATCCTTTGGAAGGTTCCTCCTTCAAGAATAAAAATCATGTATAATCAACTATCATAATTAGTATAATATAATACCAAAATCATAATCGTAATCTTTAATGCTTAATTACAATATAATATAAAGAATCACAATCCCTAATATTACTTTATATAATTAGAGTTAATTAAAAAGAGAATAAATTCTTAACAGCAATGCGATTAACACGACTCGCACTCAAATCACACTTGAAACGATAAATATCCTGATCATTAAATGTCGAACACTTGGTCTGTTCCTAATTCATGTGACAGTAAGATATACCGAAATAATGACAACTTATGTAGTATGAAATTGAATCTTTATGAAATTCCAAACCAATAAAGCAAAGAACAAAAAAATATACCTTTTGCTTTTTATTATGTTCACACTGGTAAAATTGGCAGCCGTTTGAATAGTTGTAGATTCTTCTTTTTTGTCGATATATTTGGACAAAGGATCAGTTTGTAAGAAATGTAAAATGGTTGTTTGTAATTAGTAAATACACAGTTACGTACGGAATTTTGAACTTGACTTAAAAGCACACGTGTTATTACTCAACGACTTTTTCAACTGTTTAAATTCAGACAGTTTCCCAGCAAAACACGGACTCCAGTGGTGATAAGATTAGATTGGTAAAATCGTTATTATATGATGTTCTTTTTCTATGTATTATCTTCCTAATTGAAACTTCTTTTTTAACAATTTAATTTTTTTTTAATGTAATAACACAAATTTATGGATCAAAATTATAGGTAGAGCTTAAAATGGAAATTTTACCTTTAGTCCTTTTATAATTTTAAAATTTTAAATTAGTATATAATAAAATTACATTTTGACCCCATGAATGATAAAAAAATTGATTTAATCCTTTAAAAATTATAAAGATATAAGCTATTAAAATTGTGAGATTTCACTTTTGCTATCATAAAAATATACAACTTTGTTCTGGCCCCCCTCAAAATTTTTTTAGCTCCGCTCCTAACTAAAATCTAAACAATTCTTTTCTCCAATCTTCGGCATTGTTAATTTAACTTGAATTTAGGGTATGTTCTTCTACTCACTGATGCGTACTAATTTACTGTACTGATCATTGAATCGTTGCTTGGAGCTTAGTAATCAGACTCTGAAAAAATCTTAAATAAAAACTTCCGAATAATTAAATGATTATTTAATAATTTTTTTAAAAAAAAAATTGATAACAATAAATAGAGTCTTAAAAAGAAGATGGAGCCAATGGTGTATCATTTGGGCTCCATCCTAATGAACAATGGAGGCAATAGTAAGTGGGTCCAAAAATCAAACTGAAACCCAATGAAACAAATATCCAAAAACGAAGGTCTCAAACACATTATTCACATTTTCAAATCATTTATTGGGTACAAATTTTAAAAGTATACATCAACTTTGATTTAATATGTAATTTGATATATAAAATATTTTTGATTTGGTATAATTATATATATGAAATTTTAATTGCAGTTTAAATGTACACATAAAACATTGATTTCGATTCAATCATACACATTTAAATAAATATATCAATTTATTTTTATTGAATAAATATAATTATTTGTGTATGCAATATATAAATATAAAATGATACTGTATCAATAATTGTGTTAATGATTTGTAATAATTGAATCAAATCAAAATTTATGTATAAAACTGTACATTAAATCAAAGTTTATATATGATTTTAAGATTTATCCTTTGTGATTATAGAACGGACAAGTTGCCTTAATTAACAATTCCCATAATGCAAGTTCGACTTTTGTACAAAACTTATTATTCACTAGTTTTCATAGAAAAATAATCAAGTTAAGTGAGAACTTCAGCTTCTATGGTTATTTCAAACGAAAACAAAAATGATCAAACTTCAAGCTCAATGTAAACGCAACATAGAGAGTTAAAGATTGATCGACACTTTTTGGTATGATTGTACAAGAGTGTGCTTAAACAAAAGCTTGATGAAACCTTGGATGCCTTATCCATCGAGGCTCTCACCATTGTTTAAGCTCTTATGATGGCTTGAGATTTGGAATTCTGCTACATTGAGTCGGACAATTTAGCTCTTAGTGTCTGTTTATAGATGAATCATTGAGGAAGTTGACTTTTATGTCTTTTCGCTATGCCCATGTTGTGCATTGCTTGGCCCATTGACCTGTGGATGAAAGCCCAATTTAAGGGCAGCTCCCTGTTATTGAACTTAGTATATGTGAGTGATGTAATTAGCAACAATTTAATCCTTATCCAATGCATTAAACTATCCTTGGTTAAGTTACTTCTTCCTAAATTAAAGTATGATTTAAAAACTTGACCTATTTACTCTTCTTTGAAAGTAATTTTTTTTTTCAAGTTATGAAGAGAATAAGAACCCAACTAAGCAATTAATGCAAAACAATGATCACCAAGTGTCATGGGAGGATCTGGCGTTTTTAAGCGAAGAATTGATGAACTTTCTCTTCCTGAAGATTCTATTTGCAACTTCGAGTAGCTAGGACACCATTTTTTGTGTTATTTTCAAGCACTCAAAACTGTTACGAGCACACCAATGAACCTCCTACCTGTTAGGCAAAAACTTGGTGAGCCCTTGTAGGACTATATCAAATGTTTCCATACCGCAACCATGGGCACTAGAGATTGGACAAAACAATGGACGGTAGATGCTTTTACAATGGCCGTTGGCCAAGATTATTTGAAATATGCTCTTACAAAAATACAAGCCACATCACGTCCTTGATTTATATGAAAAAGCTTAGAAGTCCATAGAAATGGTGGAAATGAAAATATCTAATGTTGAATTTGATGTTGAACCTTATGTTTTGCTTCGATCAAGGTGCTATCGTCATTCTCACTGGTAATCCGCTGGCAGAGATTAACACAGAATGCACCCTAGCTTGCGAGTGAACTTGAGAGGGGGGGCACATCATTCTCGTTCTCCTAGTTCACCAAGGAATGCTTCCTGACCTTTTTGTTAAGGGGAGGTCGACTCCTTTCGGATGAGCCTTCGTAGTGTCGTTTGTTGAGAGTTAACACAAGCCCTTCAATGGGTCGATATTGTCCTTGGTCAAGATTTTGTCTCCTATAACTCTGTGAAGAGCTCAAATGCCTACAGCGTTGAGTTCAACAAAGTGAACATCTCATTAGATCAAATCGTAAGTGGTGCACAATAGGCACCAACTAATTAGGGATGTGAGCATCCGCGTTTGATATGGCTGCTCTATTGAACATGTTGCTTTAGCCACTCGAACTCTCCACCATGTCGACAGACAAAACCCCCGATTGAAAACAATACCAATCTATTGAAGGTTTAGCCAACTCCCAATGAACAAAATTTCAAAGACCTCAAAAGGAGATAGCCTCTCCTCAATATATATATATATATATATATATATTATATTTTAAATTAACCAAACTCAATTATTTTATCCCAATCCAACTCAATTATAATATATCATTTAAATTGAAAAAATTGGTTAATCCGAGTGATGTTAAATAAGTTTAGTTAAAAAAATCTAATAATTAAGGTTCAATATATTATTTGGTACTCAAGTGATACTTTTTCTAATGTGGTATCTATGTGCGTTAACTTTTGGGTTGATTTAATGAAAGTTAATTGTTAATATTATTAAGTTTGAATTTCTCATGATTTTTCAATAGCATAAATTTATTATTAATTGTGAATTTGTTTAATTTTACATTAAATATGTCAAATACAATTCGATAAATGTGATTTAATTCGAGTTTTAAGGTTAATTATGAATTTTCATCAAATCAAATTTAAAACCCGAATTAAACACTAAAAATTAACATTATTTTCTTAAAATGTTCTATATGGAAACAATTTTGGATTAGGATGAATCGGCACACAGAATTTTGAATTTCAGATTTGATTCTAACAGAAATCCATATAATAGTTTATTGGTTCGTATAATCAGGGTTAAAGTTTTCAATTAAGGTTCAAAACTTTGACCCACCTATACTCTTCGATTTCAAATTTCTTTTCTTCTCAAATTTTATCAGAAGGAATAAAAAATGAAATTATAACGCATTTTAATTTTACCGTTAAACAATATGAGACGTTTTTAGTAAAAGCTAACGTGGCATAAAATTTATAAAATAACAAATTTTGTCCTTATCCAAATACGAGTAAAGGAAGATTTTCACTACTATACCAATTTATTTGATGCATTAAAAGACGATTAATTAACCAAATAATGAACTGATATGTCTCTTCCTGAAGGATGCTAGCTTTTGGGTCGCTTTTTAGCATACAGAACTATTATGAGCACACCAACGAGTCTTCTATCAATTAGGCAAAAACTTAGCGAGCCTTTGCGGGGCCATATCAAATGTTTCCGTACCACGACCATGAGCACTACAGATTTGACTGAACATTGTATGGTAGACACTTTTACAACAGCTGTAGGCCAAGAATATTTGAAATATGCTCTTACAAAAAAAAAGCCACGTCAGCTCACTGATTTATATGAAAAAGCTAAAAAGTTAGTGGAAATGGAAATATCTAATGTTGAATCCTATGTTTTGCTTTGATCAATGTCCTATCGTCTTCTAACAAGTGACCCGGTGATAGAGATTAATACAGAATGCACACCTTAGCTTGCACGTAAACTTGAAGGCCGGGGGACATCATTTTCATTCTCATTCAGATGTTCCGATAAGGCATTGAGTGTCAGATTGGTGTGACGGTCGAATGATTTGTTTTTTCATCCTGAGTCCGAGTATAGTTAATAGGGATTATAACATATGAACTTGATAAATGATATTGAATTGAAATGGTTATATGAATAAGTACTATGTATGCATATATGTGAAACATGACTAAAACATGTGAAAGATCATGCGAACTGGTTATTACAAGCCCTGGGGGTCGAAATGGAAATGAAACGAATCAACAGATTCGAGAATGAAATGAAATAAAAGAATGAGTAATTGGTATGCTATGTAATGAAAGTAGATGTACCTTATTTGTAGATAGCACAACATGATATGTTTATATGAAATAGTCAATGAATTAGTACATAAAGCTGATATATGAACTAGAGTTTGAATATATATGTATAAGTGATATGTTAATTGAAGTTTTTTTGCATAGATTATAGTATTTGCATCATGATATATTAGTTGATGATGTTGGTAATTAGTGGTATATCAAATGAATTTTATGACATGTTATTTAGATTACATTACTGACTTGAATCGTGAAAGTGCCATTGTGCTTTATTGCTCAACGTACGATTTGTTTATTTCGTGTGTAGGTATTAGTGGATCTCGAAGTCTCGAAAGGTGAAGAAGCGTCTAGGTTGCAAATTCTCGACTCAATAAGTACAATTCTTTATATGTTTTGATACGTGGCATGTACCCGGGATTAAGTCGATTTTAAGTAGTAAATTATTGATTTGGTATTTTGGATATAATGGTTGGTTTGATTTACGATACATGAGTTTTATATGATATATATAAGTAACGTATGGTTGAAATGTTTAAGTTATGTAAATGAGCATAAATATTGAGTAGAATTGCAATTTGGGATCTAAAAACCAAATGAGATTTGCCTTCAATGTCGCAACATCAGGCCTCAACGTCGTGATGTCCCTTTACTAAAGTCACGTCAACCTCTTGTTTTCGGAGTCACGACACTACACTATTGAAGTCACGACACCAAGCTTTTGTCCTTGATGTTGCGACATAATCCCATCATGGTCATGACGTCAAACTGATAAACTTTGAAACTTTTACATTTTTGTCCTTAAATGACCTCAGGTTATCGAAAGAGGTTTCGTAAGCTTGTTTAAACCCCGAAATTGTTTATGTAACATGTTGTAATTACATATTGAATATTATAATGTGTGTAACATATTGAATTGAGATCATAGTTGTCCCAGCAACAAATGTAACATCCTGTAACTCGGACTTGACGATCGGGTCAGATATGGGGTGTTATATATCCCGTCAACAAATATATATTAAATATAATTTGAATTAACCCATCTCAATTATGTTATCCCAAACCAAATCAATTATAATATATCATTTAAAATGAAAAAAATTGGTTAAACCGATTGACGATAAATAGGTTTAGTTAAAATCAAGACCAATCAATCAAGGCTTGACACTTTTTTCTAATTTAGTACTCGTGTTGTTTTTTTGTTCAATTTAGTACCAATATTTGACAAATATATATATATATATATATATATATATATTGGTAGTCAAAGGTAACGACGTTAACTTTTTAGTGTTTAATTTGGGTTTTGGTTGATATGATGGAAGGTAATTGCTAATATTATTAAGTTTGAATTTTTCATGATTTTGTTAACAAAATAAATTTATTATTAATTGTGGACTCGTTTAATTCTGCATTCAATTTATCAAATAAAATTCAATGATGCGATTTACTTGAGTTTTAGGGTTAATTTGATGAAAATTAATTTCTAATTATGAATTTTCATCAAATCAACTCCAAAACCCGAATTAAACATTAAAATTAACACCGTTATCTTCAAGGTCCAAATGTATAGCTTTTATCAAATATAAGACCACATTTGACCAAAAATAACACATGACCATATTATAAAAGTGTTAAATTTAAATACTAAATTATACGAATAATTGGATTTAAATTTTCCGAAAGAATCCAAAAAATGAAATTATAACGCATAATGCGCTGTAAGTAATAATTTCGTTTTTCAATTTTAGGTTTACAATTAAAACAATGAGACGTTTTTAGTAAAAGCTAACGTGGCATAAGATTTTATAAAATAACAAACTTTGTCCTTACCAAAACATAATTACAGATAGATTTTCGCTAATACACGGGTTAGTATTTGATACAATGGCAATGTATGATCCTGTTAATTTGATATATTTATGTATTTCAATTTTCTTTTACTTCCAACTTAAACTAATATTTTTATTTTAATTTCTTGCACATCGCATTTGTGTTGTGATTATTATTTTCAAACTTTACGTTTTATTATTTATTGTATGTTATTTTTAAATAGACATATATATTCTAATTCACTAACTGTGAATAGAATTATACACAATCAGCGCATCACATCTAAATTATTTTATATGTATATTTCTTTGTTACATATAAACTTGCCATATATTAATGATTTAACTATTTTGGAATTTATTACCAGTTATAGAGAATTTCACCTCAATATAAACCCACGTCTGTGGAACAAAGACCACACCAGCAGTCTTAGAACGTAAGTCTAAGAAACAGTACTAGGGCATTCTGCCTGGTTATTTCTTTCAAATTTTGTGGTTTTTAACTTTGTTTTTTTAAGCTAAATGATGAGATATTACTGTAGCTTTTGCTTTTTCAGGTTGCTTATTGCTCAAGGAACATAACAACAATGGATCCAAAGAATGAAACCTCCCCAAATGCTGCTGATAACCAAATGCTGAATCCCAATGCTGAAAATGAGGACCTAACTTTGCCTTTAGAGTCCATTCAGCCCCGTAGGGTCTCATTGCACAAGAGATCAGCAAGTGATTCTCTTGCCTTTGTGAAAGAACCTAATTGGCTCGCACCAAGCTCTAGTGCACAAGGGCGCTTGCTCGGCGGAGCAGCCGGTTCATCATCGGCTTCGCACATGGACCCCAAGAAGCTGAAACGGTTGCACTTGCATTCAGTATTTTGTTATCATATTAAACTACATTTAATATTTTCTTCTAACAATCATTTCTTTTTACTTGTGCTTTAGCCTGATTGCCAATAGAGCTTCCGCTCAGAAATCCCGGCTGCGCCGGGTTGAGTACGTAGACAAACTGGAAAAAAAAGCTGAGTTCCTAGAGGTTATTGAATTCACTTATTGAAAGTAAACTATTTATTAATGTTTCTTCTCTTTAGTTCGGTCCAATAATCTTGTATATTTGCAGGCCACTGTGTCGTTGGTATCTCCACGAGTGACTTCTGAACGAAAGAAACGCATGATGTTGCTGAAAGAGAATGCTGAACTGAAACAGAGAATTGAATTTTATGACAAACTACTGGAAAAGCAAGATGGTGAAGCAGCAATGGTTTTTTTCTTTTTCTTTTTTAAAAAAAAATTAAATATTAGCAAATGAGTAAGCTAAACCTATACTTTCTGGTTTTTGCAGCTGAATATAAAGCACTGAAGGAGGAGAGGGACTTGTTATCCTTCACTAATCTCCTGATCCAAGAAGGCATTTAGAAATATTTGGATTTCAAGATCCAATATTTAAAAGGAGCCAAGCCTGTTTGCTATGTTTTCGTTTTCAATTTCCAAAGTGTTGTTTCCAGTTAGCTGGACTTTTCAATTTTATTTTCAGATAATAGTTTGTATTCAAGCTAGTTCTTGAACCATCAGTATTTCTGTTTAAGTTATCATATTAATGAAATGAAGGCTCCTTTTCTAGTATATGTGCAGTAGTTACTTCTTCTTTTTTCTTAATATCTTGGATGGATCAAAATATGAATGAACAACTTCCTGAACCATTTTTGAGACAGCAAACAATGAATCACATAGGTCCCTTTTGCCCCAATTTCTTGTCCCACAACAAGACATGGAAGCGTTTTCGTTTTCTTAGCAATTTTAGAGGGCCAGGGCCCTGCCTACCCCTTGGCGCCGTCCTTAGACTCAAAGAAAGTTTAAAACTCACGAAACCCTAAGCAACCAATTCATTCGATTGTCAGCCAAGACGCTAAGTCATCTGGCATAACAAGTAGTTCTTAATAGTCAGTAAGCTTCTCTAGAAAGACTTGAGTAAACGAGGTTGCAAGACCATACACTCAGCAACCGGTGCACCTACAAGCAACCAACGACCATACACCTTCTAAACAGCCTGAACGTTGGGTGTAAATACTAAAATATGACTCTCATTTTATTATTTTGTTACTATCATCAATCTTTTTGTTGATTTAAGCATCGAAGTGTACCCTAGAACACAAGCTCCGACGTCTCTTCTAAAGCTTTGGCTTGTAAGCATGTCCAAATCCGAAATATTATCCAATATCAACTTGTAGGTCCAATCCATCACCACCAAGAAGAAACCAAAGTATGAAGCTGGAATTGCAGCCTGTCTTATTTGGACATAGTTCTAAATTCAAATTTATTGGAGAAAGAAACGATAAGACATTAAGAAAAAGGGCGATTATCAATTGGTGTAATATTAGTTCAGGACAATGAGAAAAAAAATAACCTTTCCTATTGGATAAGTACCTCAAGATCTCACTTAGAATTGTCCCATTCATATAGTCAGATCTAGAGTACTTACCCTTCTCGCATTCTTCTTAGTACAATGATCTTCTTCACTTTTCAATCTACTAAGCTTTGATGATGATGATGATGGTGAATATAATGATAGAGATAACTCACTCACTACATCGTCTTGCTCGGAATTTTGCTGCTTATCTTCCTTTGCAGTTATACGTAGCGATAGATCTAAATCGAGGTCGCAATCAAAAGTCTTTCTTTTCGTTGATTTCAAGTCTTGGCTAATCAAATTGCTATTATGAATGCTTAAACTAGTATTTTGGCTCATGGAACTTGTCTCAATTGGGCCTAATCTTGGTTGCACTTGGTTACACTTGAAATCGTAACTGGCCCAATTACTGCTGAAGATCTTCTCCGTCACCGTTCGATGCAACCCCGGTCTTGATTCATTGATGAAACTTGTGCTTGTATACGGACGGCTCATTGAGTACTCGCGGTTACCCCAGGAAGCGTCTCCATATCTTGAAAAGAAGTGAAATTTTGCGTTAATCCCATGTTTTCGTACATTCACGATGGAGATGTGAAAGATTGAATATTGATTGGTGAATTTGGTACCTGTAAAAACTACTAGAACTGTCACCTTGATGATGATGATGATGATGATGAAGATTACTATATCCTTGCAGCATGGGAAGTTGGCTGAGGTTATAAATATTTCGATCTCCACTTTCCACAAGATGCCTATGATCGCTTATGACTGCCATGGAAATAGATAGCTTTATTAAGGATTAGGGACCACCACCACCATGAAATGAACCCTAAAAAAAGTTGAACTATACATATACATATACATATACATATATATACCTTGGCCTGAATCATCAATCTTCTTGCTTCTATACATCTGATTGAAAAACATATTGTTAGGAACAAAAATTAGATGATTTTTCATTATATGTTATGGTCCAAGAAAGAACCTGTAGATGGCTCTTGACATGAGCGATGCTAAGTCCTTTAATATTCATAAGTTGAAGAACCAACTTTGGGGTAGCTCCTGAATTACCAAATAATGTTTTCTTTGTTAAAATTAAACACCAAAAATAAGAGAAGAAGATGAAGAACGGAGTTAACTCACTGTCTTGGCCACCGAGTCTTTCGACGGCGTGAACGAAACGAAGGTGAAGATCGGGTGTCCACCGTAGCCTCGGCAACTTGGATCTAACATAAGGCCTTACCGACGGCTTCTTCTCGTTCTCTTCCACCGTGCTGTTACTTGAGCTTCCTCCATTCTTAGGCCTACTTTCACCTTCATTTTCTTCACTCTCAGTCTCGGCTTTCACTGTCTTCGAACATCCGGTGCCGCTGTTCTCTTCCATCATTACAAGCTAAGCTGGCTAGTTCCCTTCTTAATCTTCAATATAAAAGAGACAAATTATGAACATGGAGGGCTTAAAAATGAAGTCCTAGCATATTGGTTAATCAAAATAAGCTTATTAATTTTGTTTTCTCTTATGGTAACACATAGAGAAAGCATAGACCCTAAGGCCTAAGCATTAAGCAAAGCTATAACTGGTTTATTGAAACAAAGAGGATGATATGAGAAACCCTAGATCTTGACAGGGAAGACAGACAAACCTGTGTGTTTTTTTTTCTTCTCTCTCTTGGGATTGGGACAAGTAAACAATAATATTTCTTCATATCCTTATATGTATATATCATCAACATCTTATACCATCCATGCCATGCTATGCATGCATGTAAGTCACGCATTGAAGTATACACCATCTATATTCATAAAATATATATATATATATATATATATATATATATATTCCAGTCATGTGATTTCTTCCATGATTTAACTTATGTACACTACATAGAAATTAAAAAATATTACCACTACAAGGAATTAATTAATTAAGGTTGACAGGTAATTTTTGTAATTTGGCACGATAAGCAAAAGATATAATAGAGATACACATATCTTACTATTTTAAGAAAATTACCACAAACTTTTCTTACATAAATTTTGAACTTGTTTTGTCGGAATGTAAATTTGAACTCTTACTTCAAAGTGGACTTTTGTTGTTATTATTTTGTCAGTTGGCTAAAATGAAAAAATAAAACTTTTGTGTTACTGATGGCCGTCAGGTTGAAATATATCCAAAGAAAAAACTCATTTTTACTTTATTTTATCCTTAATTATTCCATGATGACTGAGAATTGGTATATAACAGTTCCAAGAGTCGACAAATTACTTAATAATATTTCGAGAAATTCCTTATATAAGCTTAGGTAAATGCAATATTGTACTCAATATTTTTGGCTGTTTGTGAGCTTTTACAGTATTTCCATGGGCAGGTAATTTTTGGACCCTAAACTGTTAACATTGGCAATAGTTTTCTAAGGATTTTTTGTTGATGAATTGAGCTTATTCTTGGAGTTCTGAAGTTATTATGCTTATTTGATTTGTCACATGCATGAAGGTTTCAACTTAATGTATATTTTATATCCGTTTTACTGATTATAAATATTAATATTTTTAAAATTTGTGGTCTTTTAAGATTCGAGTTCATTTAGAAACGTAATGTATTTTATTATTACCCCAATATTTATAGGTGAAAATTAGACAATAATGGAAGTCGTGGCGTATATATGGTCAAATAATTCTAGTTTAGATCCTTCTATTGTACTTAAATTTGAAATTTAATCATTTTACTTTTGTTTGAGATAACTTAATCCTCTACTTTTTTTCTTATAACTATAGGTGTTCTCATCTATATTATAAGATCTGAACCTAGTCTTGTTCGGGTTTAATTCAAATGCTTAGAAAATAAGTTCACTCCTACTTCTTCCAAACACTTGTTAGTCCCTCTACTTTTTTTTTATAACCTCATTAATTAGTTTTGGGGACTATTTAAACTAATTAATGGTATGAAAGTAGATAAACTAAATTATGTCAAATTAAAATGTTAGTACTAAATATCCAATTTGAGCCTAGTAGAGGGATGAAAGCCGTAATTTGACCTACATATAAACAAAGCTAGAAAAACATTGTAGTTTGTGAAACAGCTGCAAATTGCAGCTGAGATTATGAACTTGCAATGGAGATAGAGCAGTTGGGAGGAATGGATATTAAATATAAGAAGGAAAGGAAAGAAAAGGAAATGAGCAGTGAGTCACGTTGAGGGAAGAGGATTGATGGGTCAGTACAGTGAGTCTCTCTCTCTCTTTGATGCATGTGTGAGAGAGAGCTCATGTGAATGTGATGCTAAGCTGTAGCTGATGCAGACCCTAACTCAGAAACATGATTATCAAATTGCCTTTCCAACGGGAATCACGGGCTCTGTTCCTCACTTTCATTCACACCCCCTCACCTTCATCACCCTTTGTTTCTAAAATCAAGGGGAGGACCATTCCAGCATGCACAAAGCATAGCACCCAACAAGGGGAAATTTTTGGTTTTTTATACTAATGCTCTTACTGAATAAGAAGAAAATAGGGCTTAAAACCATACAATATTCCATCCAATTCCATGTCTAGCAATAGGGTTTGCAGATTGTTTTTCTGTTGCAAATCCTAGGGGTTATTTGCATACATAATATAAAAAATAAAAAAAAAAACATTGAACCTTTCTATTTTGGGTTTCCATGATTTCAAGTTCCGATCATCTCAAGTTTATGTTATTCAACTTTGAGGCTTGAGTTTTTCAAATCGATAAATTATGGATTTAGATTCAAGTTTGAATCATTTCAATTTTTGTTGGTCAATCAAAGAAAATTTATTAAAAATAAAACAGACATAACCATGTTTGCAATTACAACAATACATCATAATAACAGTCAATCCTAGACCATAAACATAGTATTTCTATCTGTCTGTCTTAACCAGAGAATCCATCCAACTATGTGCTTTCAGCAAGACAAAGAGTAATTTTGACATCAAGAATCAAAGTAATATAATGATCAATAACTTTGAAAGTTTCTCCATATCTCCAAGGACGTCGAGGGAGTGATTTAGAATACCATGAAATGACAACACTTAAGTCGAAAGATTTAGAGAATAAAGCAACATTTCTACTTAATTCATTTTGATCACTTTAAATAAAAAAGAATGAAAAAAAAAAAAAAAGAAGAGAAGTTAGCTAGCTAGGCATGTAGTTGCCTTGAATGAGAAAGTAGATATAACAGTTAGGGGGAAGAGCTTTTTCATTCCTCCCACGTGTTACAGACATGGACCTCTATAGCATATATACTTAGTGGAAAATAGAATAGGGTCGATGCATTATTGTGCATTTCCCATCATTCACAGGGATCTTGCCTTACTTTCCCATTTTGAAACAAAGTATTAATTTCCCTTCATTTTTGGGAACTTATTTAATCGGTATTTTGGTTCAAGTTAATTTCGACAAGCAATGCGATTAACACAATTCGAACCCAGACTATATTTAGGACGGTGGACATCCTGACCATCAAGCCAACATATAGGGTTGATATACATTGATATTTGGTGAAGTGTTACAGTAGCTTCAGCCATTAGATTCCTACTGTCAAGTAGTTGATATAATTGCTTTGTTTTTATTTTCAATATTATCATGTTGCTAATATATTATTTGTCAAAATGGTACTCTATCTTCGATCCCTTTAAAGGTGAGGTCAGTCAATGAGAATGTAGCTAACTCAATAATACATAACCTTCTATAAAATTTGGTAGCTAGTAAATTAATAAAAATTTCATTTTCTTAGAAACGGTGTCGGATTGTCCAACAGAATCGAGGTAGCTACTGAAGAAGTTCTAAACAACAGTTTCTGTGCAGGTTGTATCCCTTTTTTAGTGGTAATTTGCCAAGTTGCAAGAGGCCCCGTGATGCCTTAATTTTATTTAATATAATTTTTACGTTTATTAACGCAAATTATTGAGATATATATATATATATATATATATATATATATATATACATTATTACAGGTAGTTATTTCGTTTTTGAATAATCGAATTTGGGTCGAGTCAATATATAATTTTAAGTCCGTTTTTTATATTCAGATCTGATCTAAAAAATGGGTTTATAATTTAGTTTAAATTCAGTCTAGATTATATTTTTTATATAAAATCGTTCATTTTTTAAATAAATCTTCGAGTTTGAGAGACCGACCGTATATCCCATTCTACAAAGATTATAGGAGTAATTTATGTTATGGTAAGGATGAAATTTTATTAAGAAGTGGTGCAGCAAACGTCAAGCATGGATTGTACTTTTTATGCTCTCTATCTTATCGTTTGTGCATATTTTAATTCTCTCATTCTTCCAGTATTGTTTGTTTTATAAATATATAGTTTAAATTTGCATGAAAATACGTGAACCTATTAATGCGGATCTGCCATCATTTGAAAACGAGGATGTTTGTCCTTTTTATCATCTAACTCTATTCTCTCTCTATATATAATTGATCAATTAGATTTTCATCCATCCATCCTAATTCATTGCATTAGGTTTAATTTATTTAAAATTCTAAAAATAAGTCGATTGAGTCTTAATTCGATTAGATAAAATTAGGAAAATTTTTAGGAGGCGAAATTAAATTGTAATTTTTACGATAGAAAAGATGCAATTTCACTATTTTAATAGACTATATCTTTATAATTTTTAAAGGATTAAATCAAATTTTATATTTTTAGGAGAGGTCAAAGTGCAATTTTACCTTTATTAATTTAAAATTTTAAAAACTTTAAAGGGGTCATATGAATTTTTTTTCATTTTAGAGGGGGTCGGGACCCTGTCAGCTCCCTAGTTTCGCCACTAATTATTAGTACAAGTAGGGGTGAGTAAAATTCGATTTGATTCGAAAAAAATTCAAATTTTGAGTTAGTCGAATCGAGTTATTCGAATTATTCGAGTCAACTCGAATAAGAAATTTCGAATTTCGAGTTAAATTTTTACAATTTGAATAACTAGAACATATTAGTATGAATACCGTTTTGGTCCTTCTCAATTTTGAAAATGAGCAAATTAGACTCTCTCTTAACAAAAATTACAAAAATATAAAAGTAATTCGAAAATAATTTTAAATATTTATAGAAATTCTAAAATTATAAGTATTTAAAAATCTAAAATATAATAAAATTTAATAAAATAATAATTTTAGAATCTAAATAAGTGATTAATGGTTCAAGTTTATCATATTAAAATATCTTTTTTATTTATTTTGCTTTAAAAAATTTCAAATATATATTGTTTCAATTTTTTGTGTTCTAACATGGAAATAGTTATATTGTACAAGATTTTAATTTAACATTATTAGTTTTTCTAATTTAACTCAAACGGTTTCACTCGATTCAATCAAAGGCTCACCCCTAGTTCGAGTTATCCGAAAATCCAAATAAAAAAAAGACAAAACCACATTGTTTTGATAAATTTATACCTTTTCTAAAGTTAAAAGTCAAAATCATCAAGTTAAAAGGTAAAACTATGTTGTTTTGATAAATGTTTACCCATTAGTCTTACTCAAAATTAATCTAAAAGCTTGTACTTCGTCTACTAGTAAAATAATCAGTCCATGTAAACGAAACATTGAGTATAAACTCGACTCGATTCAAAAAAATTCAAATTGAGTTCGGTTGCTAAAATAGGATTCGTCAACTCGACTAACTCGGAATTTTTTTACTCAATTCGACTCGACTCGATCGAATACTCACCCCTAAATACAGGAGAACGTGTGTCTAAGTGTTCTGAAACATATTATCCTCCTATTCAAGGGTTGAAGAGGGAGTATATATAGGTATGTAGTTCTATATATCTTAGCGGATGTAATAAAAATCTATAATAAAATTAACATTAAAAAATTCTTAAATTAAGTTGTATTCTTTAATTTATTATCAATGCATGAAAATATAAATTGTATAATTTAAATCAAATAAGAAAAGAAAATTTGTATATATATATATATATATAAACACTGACGTTGGTTTCCAAGAAAGTCATGAACTCGATTCATTGCACCAAGCTCATGCCTCATGGCCTTGGCATGGCAATGGGCCCTCGATATGTACATTTTCTTTGGGCATTCGGATTAATAATATATTTCTGGGTGGGGATGTTTTGGCTTCATATAGTATGTCAAATTTCTTACAATATATATCATTAAAGTAGCCTTTTCACATCAATACGTATGCTTAGTTGGGGAAAAAAATTTATGAGTATCGTCAAAAGGAATATTAATTGTCTCATTTTTATACACATAATCTGTGGATCCTACATAATGTAACAGCTTACCTATATATACTGTTCCTCTACTTATATATATATATATATATATTAATGGTCTTTGATTTTATTATTAGAATAATATTTTAAAGAATATTTGGAAACTATTTCCAAATTATTATATTGGGTTTTTGTCAAACATTAGAAACTATCATGGTCATGGAATCAAAATTTTATTCCACCTATCAAATCCATTTTTTAGTCTCATCTATTAGTTTCATTAATTGGGTTTTTACATAAAAGGTTCATGAATGCTTTTAATTATGTGTATAATGGATAGGGGAAAGGATTGTATGAAGTTGTGATTCCACGTTATCTCTATCCCTTTTAATAGGAGGCATTATTTTATGTGTATAATGATGACGTGGAATCACAGTTTCATACGATAAGGGTGATTCTTTTAATTTGGAAAGTTTTGGGCACTTTCATATGTGATGTGTAACAATAGAGATTGGGTTATGTCATTTGTATTTTTTTTTTTAAATCAAAATGTTAAATAGTAAGTTTAGTGTCTCATGCTTCAATGGGAAAATAAAATGGAGTACCTAACAATGTATCTTCATGGATTAAGAATTACATGGGATGACGGAGGAATCGTACCATCCAAGCTTTTTTTTCATGCTTTTTTCTGGAGGTCTGGAGAAAGCTGCAATCAATAGAATTGTCCTAATCCTCCCTTCCGAGTAAGTCACATTAACTAGGGCTCTATTTGACAAATTAAAAAATCAAGTGTTTAAAATTTAAGAAATAAAATATGTTTGGTATATTATTTAAAATTAAATATTAAATATGATTAGAGTATTTGATAAATGATAATATAATATTAAAAAAAAAAATGGAACATATTCTCTATTAAATGATAGGTAGGTCCCAATCTACGTATCATTTTACACATTTTTTTTGCAGATAAAAATTCTATCTACTAGTTTTCATTGTGGGTTAGTTAACGTGTTTAACAAAAACATTGAAAATATTATTTTCAATTCATTTTTAATAATTTATCAAATAGGAATATTTACAATTTAAAGTGATAAAATAAAATAAAAATCATCCCAGATATTTTTACACGTTATAAGCAATTTACTTTTGGGATTATCGAGAGAGTGATTGAACTATTCATTTCATTTAAGAAAGAAACGTTCAAATGTTTTGTATTTTCACTTTTCTATGATTTATTGTTTAGAATGATGTTATTATTATTTTAGTTTTTTAAATATTAATTTTATTATATGTTATTATCATATCTATTTTTTTTATATACAATGTCCCATTCTCAACCCTTAAATAGGAGGATAATGCGTTTCAATACATTCGAACTCACGTCCTCCTGCACTGACAACAATATCGATGTCAACCGAGCTAAAACTCAATCGACCTTATTATCTTAGTTAAATTCAAATTTTTGAATTAAAGACGAGTGAACAATCTCATTATATCTATTCTTTTTGACACAATACATAGAACTATCCATAACCCATCTCCAACCTATGAATAGGAGGATAACGCGCTTCGGTGCACTCGAACCCACGTCCTCCCGTATTGACATCAACACCCATGCCAATCGAATTCAGAGTCAATCTAGAATTAATAAAATATTTTAATTAGGTGGTGGAATCTTATTCCCATCCTCCTTTATTACTATAGCATGTTTATCTCATGGTAGCACAAGAATATTTAAAATAATAATAGTTTGAAGGGGAATATATAGGTGGAATGTGGAATTGGGAAAGATATTTGACTCGTATATAAGTAGGGCACCTAATGACCTAAATGTTTACATTTAATAGCATATTAGGTAGAACTTCCCATGGACAAGTACGACCCAATATGGTGTGAAAATTTGCCCATAATATTATAAATTTAGGTCTGACAACGACAAATATTATTATTATGAGGTTCATATTATACATAAGCAAACAATTTGACCAATATATATAGGCAAATAATCTTAATTTTCACCAAGGTCAATTCTCAATTGCATGCCCTCATTCAAAACCTTCATTAGTTTATATGTCCCAATATCGAGTTTAGGTGATGTATTTTGATATTGTGTTAATTCAATTTATCTCGACTTAAATTAAATAATATTAATATAAAATGTATTGAGCAAGTTGGGATGAGCCAAATTTGACAATTTTTTTAGAATCGGATTATTGTTCGATACAACCCATCAACACTTTGATCTATAGATATAAATAAATTTTTAATTTTTGCCGTTCAAGTTATTATTTCAAATGTAATTATTAAAAAATATTTGTACTAGAAACCAATGTTTTTGAAATCAGGTTGGTGGTTAAACTAGTCAAATTATCTATTCGCGGTCCGATCAGTTCAAAGCAAATAAATTATTAAAATTTTAAAAATTAAAAAAATTGGTTCACATAGTCCATATTAATTCGCACATTAACCGATTTTGTACCTCTCACTGGACTAATACCCCGAAAAATTCCTCATCCCATCCACCTATCTATTCATACAACCGCTAAAAACTCCTAAAATAAATTTAATTTTGAATTGAATGTTAACTGTGAAAGAAGTAGATACACTCACAACTTTCCATTCCAAGATTTAAAATAAAATGGAAATAGTTTTTTTTTTTGAATAAACATCAAAATTATATATAAATTTTGATACAATTTGAAATGTCGTACATCAACTTTAATTTGGTGTATTTATATACATAAACTTTAATTTTAATTTGATTAATTTCACTTTTTGCTAACATTATTATCTATGTGACACAATTTTCCATTAAATCATGTGTAAAGTGTTAACATGACATTTTATTAAGTTAAAAATAAACAAATAAATTAAATTATTTCCACCTGAATTAAAAAAGATAAATACACTTGCGAAAAGGGTTTCTTATTTCCTCCGGAAATTTATTTTTGTTTAATCTAACTGAAATAATTTCAATTTATTTGTTTGTTTTTAACCTAATAAATTGTGCCACGAGGTAATGGGGTTAGTGAAATGTGAAAATTGAACCAAAATTAAAATTTGATGTATACAAATGCACCAAATTAATTAAACTTGATGTATAATATTACAAATTGTATCAAAGTTCAAGTATAATTTTGATATTTATCCCTTTTTTTATCAAAGTAGAGAAAACGGGTTGTCCAAAGTTGAGATGTAAATAAAATGCATCAAATATACTCTCATGGTAGATTAGGAGATAGATTGTATTTTATTTTTTATTTAAAAAATAAGTAAATTAGTCCTTACACGATAAATTAAAGAGCAAACTGATCGTTTTTGTTAAAAATTTTATCCATTTCTACTGTTAAAAACAGGCATGGCTGACGGAATAACCAAACAATTACACGTGGTGTGCTATATGCACCTCTTACTGACATACAGGGATAAATTTTTAATAGTAAAAATAGATAAAAATCTTAACACAAAGTCCTCCGTGATATTTTTACCAATAGATAAGTAATTTGTAAATACCATATAGATGGGCCTCTTAAAGCTCAAGTAGTCTATTGACAAGGACCTTTAAAATTGAAAATATGGCTACTTAGATGGCAGAGTTCAAATTTAATTAAGTGGGCTTTAATCCATCATTTTATAGCCCACTTTTTCTTGATTGGGTTGGCAACCATATTTATTCTTAGTTTAATTTTTATATTTTAATTTATACGGCTCTTTTTTATACGATGCCTAAAATTACCCACAACCCCTCCCTAACCCATAAATAAGAAGATAATGAGCTTCAACGCACTCGAATCCACGTCCTCCTACATTGACAACAATGTTTATGCCAATGCTCTTAAGAACTTTTTTTTATTTATTTCCCTAAAACAACTCAAGAGAAATTTTACATATGATGATTGAGTCTTAACTCGATTAGCATTAAGATTGTTGTCAGTACAAGAGAACGTGAGTTCGAATATGCTAAAATACATTATCCTCCTAAGCATCGTATCAAATCAAAGTGAATAATTAAAAAATACAATTATATTTAGATTAAAGTTTATTGAAAGAAATTCTTAAAAATAATTATTTTGGCATATATCTATAGATAAGAATGTGGCTTCCAAGAAGAACAAAGTAGGATTTCCTGGCAACATGTGCATGACTTTATTTATGTTTATCCTTGACAAATGCCCAATATTTAGTTGTCTCATGTGGAATTAATGAATTGCATCTTAGTTTGATCTTCATTTTAATATTTTATAATTTAGGATATGCATCCATTTCTGCCGGCATTGAACTGTCACTAAGTATACTTGGTCATTCCTTTTCTCTGACACATTCATAACCCCATCCATTTCATTTCCCTTAAGCACCACCTCTTAATTTTATTTTATATTTATTAAATTTGATTAAAATTTTAAAAGTTATTCGGGTTAATCGATGCAAATTATATAAAAATAAAATAAATTGATTATATCTTAGAAGGACCAAAACTCTAATTTGACCATTGCATGTTATTTACTCGTACTTTGTACAAATCTTCGCGTTCTGTATCTAACAGGAGCAGCTGAAACTATGATCAACAATCGTTATTACAGTACTGTAATTGCCAATGTTTATCATTATTATTATGTCTGCTGTTTTTGGTTCTAATTTTTCTGCCAAATAATTTAAATATAGAGATAGCTGTCCAATATGAGGATCCAAGCAGGCAAGCAGACAGTCTAAGCTAGAAGGTTTCATTGTACCCTCTAAATGGCTAAAGACGAAACAACTTGAACAAGTAATTAAAAATGAGTTGAATTCGTCAAAAAAAGTTGGGTATAGTGATAAGACATATAACATTCTCATAAAGAGAACACAAATTGAAGCTTTGGAGACAATATTATTAAGAGAAACAAACTCAAACCTTAAACATTAATCATAAAACAGACATGAAAACGAACTTATATTTTAATATAATTAACATTGAGCTTAAATTTGATGATAAATTTGGACCCACAGAGGGTGCCGATAGGAAGAGTATGTTGGGCCTTAAATGGGATCTGGAACGCTTGGCCTACCTAAATTATAATTGCTTTGCTATCTATTATCGTCCATCACGCACATCACTTTTCTCATTTCCTATTTTTACGCGCCTTTCTAGCATTTCAGTTTCACTCTTCACACTAAAGTGCGGGTATTGGGAAAATGTTTTAATCATTATAGGTTTAATTATGCCCCAGTCCCTCTACTCTTCAATCTTTTAAATTTAATTCATTTGCTTTTAATTCCAAGTATTTAGCCCCTCCATTTGTTTGATATAAAATTTATAGTCTAATATTTAAATCTAATAACAATCAATTATTAGTTTTAATGATTTAATTTTAAATTTTGAATAAAAAAGTAGAGAGAATAAAATCCTTAAATTAACTCTAGAAACATTCTTCGAGAATTGAATATATCACTCATTGCTCTGATCCAAAAGGAAGAATTTCAAGAGAAACCTTCTTATTAGGCCTAAGCCTATTACTTAATGAGAGGAAGAAGTAAAGTGATATAAAAATTCTCTTGATAACTTGTACTTAACCAATGTGGGATATATCCAATAACACCAACCCTTTACATTACCAACACTGGCAGCTGACAATGAAAACTGCAAATTCTCGGACTTTTCTTTGTAGCTTAAAAACATATAAACAAAAGTCGAGGTTGATCATTGTGGAGCTATTTCTAAATTCTTTCAATGATACTTGGAAAGAAATTTGGAAGCTTAATGCACCTAGCAAATTTAAGAATTTTCTTCTCTAAAGATTGTGTAATAATGCAGTTCCTTCTAAGATTAAAATATTTTTGGGTGGTTTTTCAAGTGACCTTAGATGAAATATAATCAATCATACTAATTCCCGGGGGGGGGGGGAAGAAAAGTAAGGACTAAATTGTAAAATTCCAAATATTACAAGGACTGGGTGGAAAATAGACCGTTGTATTCAATAATTCACGCGTTTAAAGATGAGTGGGGGAGGAGGTGGATTGCGATTTGCGAGAGATGCGGAGCATGAAAAATGACGGGATTGAAATAAAAATTAAAAATTAAAAAAATATAAAATAGGAGTTTTAAAAATTAATGAAGGAAAGATTATAGCAGAGATGGCGTGAAAGAAAGACAGGTAGGGCGCAACTTTAGCGGTTCTCCTCTTCCACACAGAGCACAATTAGTAACATTCAATAATCCCCTGTTTCGGACATAGTTGGTTTCATGTTTTTAACTTCTAATCTTTGACCAGACAAAACATGAAAAAATCAAAACACAGTTAAAATAAATAAATTATTAAAAGATAAAAGATAATAACAAATACAGCTCCCATCAAATTTGGAGAAAACAGAGAAAACCCAAAAAAAGAAAAATTGAATTATCAAATATAGGGGGTGATTCGAAGACAGAGAAAATTAAAATTTCATCAAAAGGGGGGAAAAAAAAACAGGTAGACATAGAGAGAAAGAGAAAAAGAGAGAGTGGCCGTTTCAAGACAGCCACCCTCCAGTTCTCAAAAAAAAAAAAAACAACAACAACAGCTTCGGGTTGACCGCTAGCTGATTATTTTCTCATTTAGAAATCTCCTTCTTTCTTTTTTTTTTTTTCTCTTTTTAGAAAAAAAAACCCAGGGAAAGAAAAGAACTTTCTTTGTTAATACCCAATTGAGCTTGCGTTTACCATTGTGTTGCCAGGTAAATTTGATTTCTTGTTCATATTTTTTTGTACACCCATTTCGTTTGTATTTCTAGATCTTCGATTTTTGTGTCGTTTTCTGGGACCTGGTTGAATTTTTGTTGTTGTTGTTGTTGTTATACCATTAGAGAATTCTTCCTTTTGATCTTGAAAAAGATGCAGCGTAATAAATTTACCACAATGCGTAGTTTAAAGGTTTTAGATAGATGTAAAGGCGCACAAGTTTATGCTCTTCACACCACCGGTGGCGGTGGTGGAGATGTCGGTGATAAACTTTATCATCAACTTCAAGACCATCTTAGTGTTAATCCGGCTCGGCCTATATCGATGCACAATTACCAGTCTTCTAATGTGCCCCTTGCTTATGTAAATGAAACCCTGCTTCCTTATGGTCTACCCGTCTCCGATCTCCTTGAACCCCAAATTGAATCATGCTTGAAATTCGTTGATTTCATTGGAACACTAGCTGATTTGTACCGTAGGATTGAGAATTGTCCTCAGTTTGAAAAAACTGGAATGTATTTGGAGCAATGTGCAATTTTTAAGGGCTTGTCTGATCCGAAGCTGTTCCGGCGGACCCTTCGAGCCGCCAGGCAGCATACCGTCGATGTTCATTCCAAGGTTGTGTTAGCAGCTTGGTTGAGGTATGAGAGGAGGGAAGATGAGCTTAGAGGCACAAATTCAATGAATTGTTGCGGAAGAAACATTGAGTGCCCTAAGGCTACTTTGGTACCTGGTTACAACCCGGAATTTATTTATGATCCTTGTGTTTGTTCTAAGAATCCTCAAGGTGAAAGTGTGGATGATTATTCGATTGAGGACGTGGAATGTTCTACTTCGGATGAATATAGGGATATGTCATTTTGTATCGGAGATAACGAGATTAGGTGTATACGGTATTGTATTGCTTCATTATCAACACCGTTTAGGACAATGCTGTATGGTGGTTTCAGGGAATCTAGAAAAGAGAAGATAAACTTTACCCAGAATGGTATTTCAATAGAGTGTATGAAAGCTGCTGAATTATATAGTAGGATCAGAAGAGTAGATTCTTTTGATCCACGAATCATTTTGGAGCTTCTTACTTTCTCGAATAGGTTTTGTTGTGACGATTTGAAGTTGGCCTGTGATTCTTATTTAGCATCTTTGGTAAATGATGTGGAGAATGCACTATTGTTAATCGAGTATGGATTGGAGGAAAACGCGTATCTTCTTGTGGCAGCTTGCTTGCAGGTTTTTTTAAGGGAACTCCCAAACTCGATGCATAGTCCTAATGTGATGAAATATTTTTGTAGTCCAGAAGCAAAGGAACGATTGGCTCTAGTGGGGCATGCTTCCTTTTTGTTATATTTCTTCTTGAGCCAAATTGCAATGGAGGAAGACATGAAAGCTAACACTACCGTGATGCTTCTCGAGAGGTTGGCAGATTGTGCAACGGAAAGTTGGCAAAAACAACTTGCGTATCACCAGTTAGGTGTTGCGATGTATGAGAGAAAAGAGTACAAAGATGCTCAAAGTTGGTTCGAGGAAGCTTACGAGTCTGGTCATATATATTCGAAAGTGGGTATAGCAAGGACCAAATGCAAGCGTGGACACAAGTATTCAGCTTACAAGATGATTAACTCACTCATTTCGGAATATAAACCGGTCGGGTGGATGCATCAAGAACGTTCTTTGTATTGTGATGGGAAGGAGAAGATGTCGGATCTAGAAATGGCTACGCAATTGGATCCGACACTTTGTTTTCCGTACAAGTATCGAGCTGTTTTGTTGTTGGAGACCAATAAGATTGGAGCAGCCATATCAGAAATCAGTAAAATAATCAGTTTCAAAGTATCTCCTGACTGCCTCGAGTTACGAGCTTGGATTTCGATTGCCATGGAGGATTATGAAAGAGCTCTCAGAGATGTTCGTGCACTTTTGACTTTAGAACCAAATTACATGATGTTTCATGGAAAAATGCATGGTGACCACTTGGTCGAGCTCCTACGTCCTTTTGTTCAGCAATGGAGTCAGGCTGATTGTTGGATGCAATTGTATGACCGGTGGTCTTCTGTTGACGATCTCGGTTCCCTAGCTGTTGTACACCATATGTTGGCTAATGACCCCGGAAAGAGCCTTCTATGGTTCAGACAGTCTCTCCTCCTTTTAAGGTAATATGGCAAACTCTTTCATCGGTCGAATAACATGTCTTTCTAAGTGTTTGCTGGTACTGAATGCTGTAGGTTAAATTGCCAAAAGGCTGCAATGCGTAGTCTACGGTTGGCTAGAAACCATTCTACCTCGGATCATGAAAGGCTCGTCTATGAAGGATGGATATTGTACGACACCGGCCACTGCGAAGAAGCACTAGCTAAAGCTGAGGAATCAATCTCCATCCGGAGATCATTTGAAGCTTTCTTCCTCAAAGCATATGCTTTAGCAGATACAAGTCTCGATCAAGAGTCCTCGGCATATGTTATCCAACTTCTTCTGGATGCTCTTAGATGCCCTTCGGATGGACTTCGGAAAGGACAAGTGAGTATTTTTGGACCAATTTTAACACTTGTTAAATAATTACGATTAATTGGTTCCGTGTTCTGAGTGATTCCGGTTTACTGCAGGCACTGAATAATTTAGGTAGTGTGTATGTAGATTGTGAGAAATTAGATCTTGCTGCTGATTGTTACATGAATGCACTGAACATTAAGCATACACGAGCACATCAGGGTCTAGCACGTGTTTTTCATCTCAAAAATCAACGTAAAGCTGCGTATGATGAGATGACAAAGCTGATAGAGAAGGCACGTAATAACGCTTCTGCTTATGAGAAGCGTTCAGAATATTCTGATCGGGACATGGCAAAGAGTGATCTCGCTATGGCTACTCAATTAGATCCCTTGAGGACATATCCATACAGATACAGAGCAGCAGGTAAATTCCTTCACCTCGGTTGCATATAATTTAAGTTCGGAGTACAATAATTGCTCGTTATTTGTTCTTTACTGTTATTTCTGTTATTATAAAGTCGGTCCTGAACATGAAGTTTCTGCCTTTGCAGTTCTAATGGACGATCACAAAGAAAACGAAGCTATTGCGGAGCTCACAAGAGCACTAGCTTTCAAGCCAGACCTGCAACTACTACATCTTCGAGCTGCTTTCCATGACTCGATGGGTGATTATGCATCTACTGTTAGAGACTGTGAAGCAGCCCTATGTCTTGAACCCAACCACGCCGATACTCTCGAGCTATATAATAAAGTTCACGAGCTGGTCAAAGAGCAATAGTGAGAAAAATCAGATCCCAATAAATCATTTCCTCTCTTCATCGTCCGCCACGGGCAACCTGATTTTTGCCACCCTTTTTCCTTAAAAGTGGCACCATTATTTTTGGATATGTCCCCGGAAAATTCAGAAGCACCGCCATGGCGAAATGGGACCTTAGTGTTTGGTGTGATAGAAAAAAAAAGGAGAAAAGGGAAAAAAAATTAATGGACATGGTTAGCTTGTAAATATTTATTTTCTGTATTAAGGATTGGACCAATATATATGTAAATCATCCAGGCATGTGACTGATGCTTGTTACAGCCAAGAAAGAAGCATGTAAATGAAACTGCAGAAGTCAATCCAGTCTGGAGACTTTGCACTCTTTTAGACCTTTAAAATTGTTCTTATTGTTTTTGGAGCTTTACATTTTGGTCCCTGGAATTTTTCCCCTTAAAATTCACCATGGTTTAACGTTGTGCCACATGGTTTTTAGATGATTCCAGGCTTTATGAAAAAATTCACCATAAAAAGGAAATGGACTTTTTCAATCCAACCTGTGATCATTATAAAGTGAAAATATCGGTTTTTAATACACTACACGAGATCCCCATAGTTTCAGTTGCTTCATCATTATTTCATACAACTACTCTATTTTATTTTATCATCTTTTCTTTCTCCACCTACTCTAATGAATCCTCCACTTGTAGAAGGATATTTCTCTCTATATGGGAGAAGGATTGAATGAAGCAAAATGGAAAGGAAACGCCCTAGGAAGTTGAATTTAAATGCGCCACTCTTATCGACGAGACGACCGGCCGGTTGCCATGTTATTGATCGTGAAGTTTCATGGAAAGATTCGAGTAACGGGATTCCGTTCTGCTGGGAACATGCTCCTGGAAAACCAAAGGATTCGGAGAGAAGTAACAACGTTGATGAAGCCGAAACGCCTCGTCCTAAACCTCCGCCAGGTAGATGGCGTCCACCGAAAGAAGCAACAACTAGGGATTATCACGATGAAGGGTGCGATGCTGACGTGGACGATTACGACAACGACAAGTATGATGTATTCTCCGATGCTGTGGAAGTTTTGTCACTAACAGAAGCTATAGACATTGTTGAAAAAACAGAAGCCATAGAACATAGTGATTTAGATGGTTTCAACTTAGCGATGAGTTTAGAACACAGTGATTGTCCATCACCGAGTTTCATAATCGATCGGTTTCTCCCCGACGCTATAGCATTAGCCGCTTCATCGGCTCTCAACATATCGAAAACGAAGCTTCCTTACATTTACTCGGATCAGTCTCAAGCTGTAATGAAACGAACATCATTGTCTTCTCCAAAGGGTTGTGGGCTTGAAATGCTGTTGCCATGGCGGATGAAACATAAGCTGTGTAGTGTAAGGAATCCCATTAAAGAAAGGTCAATTGCAACCAATGTTATGCCACCAAAAACTAGTACAAAGCAGAAGAAATTGGTTCCATCAATTGTAGCAGCTTCTGCAGAATGGAGATGTAAATAATAGAAGGCTTGTATGTATAGACATATAGTGCATATGAGAGAAAAAACGAATATTAATGTACAATGATTTAGACGCTACTTTTGGGGTTCTAATTTATATTTAATCATTATATGTACTTTTTTTTTCTGAATAAATTTCTCAAATTTTAAGCTTATTTTAGGGTATGTATCCATTTTAAGAATCTTGTAGAAATGCATGGTCTATGACATTATGAGATACTAGAAGCTCTATCCATGGAAGATGAATTCAAGGAAAAGAAAAGGGTGAACTACAAAAATGTCACCCAATTATGCCTTTTGTTATATTTTGGTTACCTAACTATTAATTTTTCCAATTTTGTCACTAAATTTTTTGAAATTAAATATTTTAGTTACTCTTTCGTAAACCTATCCATGGGTCAGGTCACCGAAAAGTGAGAGAGTTTAGACAAAAATATGGGTCCGAAAAATGGGCTTGGACAAAAAATAAGGCTCGTTTAGAAAATGGGTCGAGTCTCGGGTAAGACTTTTTTAGCCCAATCTCGGCCAGGATTTGCAAAAAAAAAAAAAAAGATGTTTTCCCACAGTTTTGTTGTTGTTTTCTCGCTGTTTTACTGACATTTCACTATTATGTTGCTATTATTTTTTACTAATTTTTAGATATTGTATAGCTCTTAATTTATTGTTAATTTTACTATTATTTTAAAAGCATTTGCTTATTAAGTTGCACCTAATTTAGTGTTATTTAAATATAAAGATTTTTTAAATTTATTTTCAATTTATTGGGAAACATTTATGTTAATGTTTTTAGTGTATTATTTATATATATTTTTAAAAATGTATATAAAAAATTTAATGCAGCCCAGGCCAGACCCAGATTTTAGCATTTTTATTCGGGTTGGGTCTAGGTAAAATTTTAGGCCCATTTTTCGGCTTTGGCCTATCAAATGAGCCTGAAAATTTGTTAAGGCCTGGCCCATGGACAAATCTATTCTCCCGTTAGTTGTCATTACATAAGTCAAGGAAAGTTGACGTGACGTGAGCTTTTTTTTATTGAAATTATCAAAAATTGCAACATTATTAGCTTTAGAAGAAGATATATTCAAAAAAAAAAATTCGATTCGTTAATTATCAAGTCAAGCTCGAGTAGTTAAGCAAACCAAATTTGAGCATCTTACTATTTAATTCGAGTAATTCACTTTTTTTAACATGTATTTTAAATGTTTTACATCAAATTACATATTTACCTTTGTAAAAATTATTAAACCTTACCGAATTCAAGCATGTGTAGAAATAAATTAATCGGCTTAATCGAATAAGTTTGAGTAATTTGATTATATATCGAGTCGAGTTAAAGTTTAGAAAATGGTGATTCAATTTTGATTAAGTCTTAGTTTAATTGGCCTCGGCATTATTACCAGTGTAGGAGTACGAAAATTTAAATGCGGTGAAGTGTATTATCCCCTTAACGGGAACTAACAGATGGTGACCAAATTGTTACCAATAATGTCCATGACCTAATTGTAGGAATTAGAACATCAGCGACCGAAAAGTAAAGTTAAACAAAGATATGGGACTGTTTTTTGTAGTTTGCCCAAAGATTAATCAACCAAATTTGAAAGCTTTTTCGAATTTTCCCTCTCAACTACTCTCTAAATCTCTCTTCTTCTTCAGCTGTTTGGCTCTTTTACTGTTCCTCATTAGATCCGATTTCTAATTTCAAAGGACTTTCCTTTTTTCTTTTCCTTTTTGTGAAACGCTTGCAAAACTCTGCTTTTATCCACTCTTCTTCATTAATTTGTCTTTTTTTGTGTGCTTAATCTTGAAGAAGGGATAAAACCCTAGAAAAAAAATGGGGGAATCCACGAGAATGATCGATGTGGAGAAGCTGATATCTTACAGTGACGACCTGGTGGAGGTATTGAAGGACAAAAGGGACATTAACAGCTTGACGCAGTGTTTTCAGCACTTTAACGATCTCCGCTCGCATTGCGACGCTGATTCCAACGAGGTTCATCGATTGCTTCGAGGTGTCTTTCCTTTTCTACTTACTCTTTTTTCCCCCAGAAATTAAAAGGAGAACTAAGAAAGTAAAGCGAGATCTTTTTTTCTTTTTTGAAAAAAAAATGCAGAATATGAGGAAAAGATAGAAGCTTGCAAGAAGAAAACAGAACAGGCAAAATTGGAGGTTGCTGATGGTGCTGAAATGGAGTATCTGCAGAAGGAATACCAAGAAGAGCTTGAAAAAGAACGTGGACTTAAAGAGGAGCTTAGATAAGTATATGACTTTTGATATATATATTTAATGTTTTGGTGTTATGGTGTTTGATTGATTTGTTAAATCTTCTTCTATAAGAACACAGCTGTTAGCAATGAGATAATTGAACTAGAGCGCCAGAGGGTTTCTATTGAAGAACGCAAGAAAAACCTAAGGAAATACGAGCAAGACAAACTCAAAGAACAGTAAGTATAGGAACTGATGTTTTTGTTAGCTTGAATGTGCTTTCTTGGACAAATAAGAGAAAGATCTTGACTTTGATTTCCATGTCTTTAACATTGGTTATCTGAAATAACATCTGTAGTATCTTGGGATTTGTCGGAACTGGTTTTCGAGGAACTTGAGATCTTTTGCTATGTTCAACAACATTTTCTTATTCAAGAATGTGTTGCAATAGCTACCATACTTTCCCAAGTTGTCTTTTGCTTGGTTGATGTCTTGAAAATGGGGGAAACTTGTTATGTGTCTCTAGGACAGCAAAGAAACTTTGATTTCCATGTATATGCTCATTGCTCACACCATTGCTTTCTGTTCTGTATGTGGTTAACAGAGGTTGTCTTTTGCTATAATCAACAATATTTACTCATTCAAAAATGTGTTTTAATGGCTACTATACTTTCCCAACTTGTCTTTTGATGTGTTGATGTTCAGTGTTTGAGATTTGATCTTGCAGGAGGAAGCTTTCAATGTATGCTTCTATAACTAATATTATTCCAGACTTGGAAGACCAATCCAGAATCTCAGGCCGTATCCTTCTGATAAAATATTATTCCCCCCTCATCTTGTTTTTTGTTTCACATTGAAAGTTGTTTTTATGTTGCTTTAGAAGGATTCTCCTTGATTCAAATTTGTCACAGATATAGTAGATAGAGATAAAAAGGTGATAAAGAAGTTTGAATTCGATACATCAAAGATGACTGCTTTTGATGCCTGTGATAGCCTATGGAAGATGATAAATTCCCGATAGCCATTGCTTTATACTTTCTCTTGGTTGACATATGTAGCAAAATGTGTAATGTATGTGTTTCTAATGCTGCTATCCAAAACATTTTCTTTCCTAAATTTAGTTTGATCTTGTCGGGTACTAGATGATTTTGATTCTTAGATCCTTTCTTGTTTGACCAGTGTATGTATGAGGTTCGACACTGCCATTGCAGCCATTCTCTTGTTGAAGAAATGCACTAGTTTAAAAGGTTGTTTGTTGTTGATAATGAATCAAAGTTTTGTTGGCAACCCTGAACCTGCAGATGAAGCTTATTTACAAAATATGTTTACCGGTGCCATTTTCACTTCAGCCTTTGCTCTACACAGATGGCTTATGCAGAGTGGTCAGTAGCAGCAGGTTGAAAGAGCCGCTGAGCATCAATATAGTGATGTGCAAGTCGCCATTCCTGAAACTCACACTGGGCAACATCCTTGAGGGCACCAGTCACTTTTGCAAGGCCAACATAATCGGAGATGGACACTTTGGAAGTTGCCTAGTGGAAAGACTGATACAGTTAAGAAACTAAGCCAGGTAAAAACACAAGGCCATCGACAATTCATAGCTGAAATGGAAAACTTGAACAGCAAAAGTATTGTTCCATTGCTTGGATACTGTTCTTTGGGTTGTTTCTCTTTGGTTGGGAAACAGCAAAGGAGCTCTTGATGTCTTCGATTGGTCCAAATGCTTCAAAATTGCCATTGGTGCTGCTCAGGGACTAGAATTTCTCCACCATGCTTTCATTCCTCGTATCATCCAGAGAGATATCAAAGCCAGTAACATTTGACTTAGACCTCTCAACCCGTATTCGAATCCAATTGGATGGTAAAAAGATCAATGATATGAACCCATCCAATCAAACTCAAACTAATTAACCTGAACAAAGAATGACTAAAACTTAAAATAAACTGAAATAACTCAAATGTGTTGTTTTTGTTATGGTTGTCGATCTGACATTTTTTTAGATGAGTGTACTTCAGAGGTTCCTTTAATCAAATTAGTCCCTCTACTATTAAATCGATCAATTTAGCTACTGTACTACTAAAAAGAACTAAAAAAGTCAAATTGGGATAAAGTTAACATTTATTGTATAAAAATGTCTATATTGTTTAATAAGAGTCAATATTTTTAAAGTTTTAATGGTTTTGTAAATGAAATAAATTGAATTGCAATTGAAAAAATTCAAGACATTCTTTATACAATAAATGTTAGCTTTGTTACAATTTAGATTTATTTAATTTTTTTATAATAATATAAAGATTAAATTAATCCATGAACTAATTTAATCCAGTTCCTATAATACGAGAACCTTTCAAGTACTTTAACGTTTTTTTCTTTTTATGTAGACAGATTACTGATATTTTGGGTCAAATCAGAATCCAGCCCACAAATTTTTTTAGCTTAAAAGCTTCATTATTGAAGCCTTTATCCACTGTTCACTATCTCTCCTTTTCACTTGATTCTGGAAAACACACTCAAACTCGTTAGCTCCTCCAAGTTTCTACATGAACTTGTACAGTCACTCTTGAACTTCATCAATATCATAAAACCCCTTGTATGGGAAAAGGTAAGTAAAAAGGTTCTCAAAAAGCTGTTACCTTTTCCCAATGGCTTCAATCAAATTCGATGCCTTCGAAAGCTGGTTCAGGAAACCTCAAAACCCAATCCAACCCATCAACCTTCTCTCACTCACTCAATCATTCCTCCCCACAACATCCTCAAACTCTCCGAATTTCGCTTCTATAAGCTCTTCTGGTTTCTTCAGCAGAAAACCCAAGAAACCCGGCCTGGATTCGGACAAGCCCGGGCCTTACAAGCAGATGGTGGACCAGTTCTTTTGGGAATGTGAGAACCTCCCAGATTACAGACACACGCCTGAAGTCGAAAATTTTTTGAACGAAGACCCCTTTTTCGAGAACAAAGAGAACCCAACCGAGGATGAACTTAAAGAGAATGAAAAGTGGTGGCAAGACTTTAGAGCAAGTCCTGTGGTTCAGTTTTTGGCAAGAGCTGAGGAAATTGCTGACGAAATCAATAGGATAGAGCTTAAAGAAAATGAAGAACCGTTTAGAAAGGAAGATAAGAAGCTGTGGCAAGCGGTTCCGCATGTGATTGGTTTGGACGGCCGGCCTATGCCTCGAAAAGCTATCAAAACCAGGGAAGAGAGTGATGATAAGTTCTGGGATTTCACTAAGCAGTTCTTTTTTGGTCTCTGGGGTTTTCGCCAGAGGCCTTATCCACCAGGTCGACCCATTGATGTTGCTCAAGCTATTGGGTATAAGCGGCTCGAGAAACGTTACTATGACTGTAAGTTGGTTCTTTTAATGGATACTTGGAGCATGACCCTTGTTCATGCATTAGTTTCGATATTGTGTTTTAATGGTGTATGAATCATTTTGGTTTGCAACTCCAAGTGTTCGCTTAATACCAGAGTTAAACTCAAAGCTAATCCTTCTGAATTAATTTTATTATGAAGATGATTCTGTCATAGTCATTTATTGATGCAGTTATCATGAGGAGTGGAGGCTGGTACTACAAAGATCGTTTGGGTCGTACCCGAGGTCCTTGTGAGTTAATAACCCTGAAAACAGCTTGGGGTGGTGGGATTATTGATAAACACACTTTTATTTGGGGAGAGGACATGGATGAATGGGCACCAATTCATATGGTTTATGGCCTGGAACCTGCAATAGCCACTTGGGAAGGTTTGTTTCTTGTCCTTTTGATTTTTTTTTTTCAATTTACATCCGCTTATGGTAAGTGGAAAAAGGACTTCAAAGGTATATGTTGAGAAAATCCCATTTCTTGGTTTCAGCATCGTCCGATACGTATCACCTAATTGGCATTCGCTTGGTGCTCTTTCTATGTAATAGAAAAATGCAGTATTGTTTATCCAACTTGAATACAACTTTTGATGGACTAGATTTCTTGTGTATAATATCGACCACATAATTAGGTGATTTTCATGGGGATCTAGAAACCGATGAAATGCGCATGAAATGCTTGTGGCTTAGATGCATAATGTTTGCTATGGTGACCATTTTCTAACACGGTCGTATTCAAGAAGAAGTAAACTTATTATATTGATTTACTCTTATTATATATTGGTGGTCAGTTAGGCTTGGTGCGGCAGCAACAGCTTTCCTTCATAAACTTCAGAAGGGTATACCTCCCTGGGTTCCCCTTAAAGGGCATGAGGAGAAAACTTATAAACAGCTTCAAGAAGAAGCAATAGAGAGCAAAAGACGTGACTTGGCTGTCCTCAAAGCTAATGATGGCATATGGCCCGGAGTTAGAATTCCTAGCCATGCTCTATTTCTTTGGGCTAGCGGCTCTGAAATGACAACTCTTTTGGAATCTGATCATATGCCAAACAAATACATTTCAAAAGATCTTCGGTATGGTTTCTCTTCATCTAAGTTCTAACCATCTTTATCTGGTTTCAAGTTCGAAGATCCTCGTACTTCATATTGCTAAAATTGTTAAATATTTTTGTTGCTTCCGTGAATCAGGCGCAAATTGGCCAAAGTTATCCCCGGATTAAGGCCGTGGGAGGTTTTAAGTGTTGAGCAAGCCATGGATGATATCACATATAGTGGAGAGTGGTATCGTGAACCTCTTGGTACCTACACAACCGGTCCCCCTTACATTAGACATTGGAACAAGGATGTCAAGGTAGGGTTCTATGAAATGTTAGTTGAAATAACATATAACAATGGTTTTCGAAATCTTTGCCTAGTAGACTAACAATAGTAGTAAGTTCTTAACTGTTCCAATGATCTTTAATATGGTGCCTTGTTTTTCAAGAATGAGTCAAATTAGTCCACAAGGTCTTGTTTATAATCTGTGTTGTCACACTTTCAGAGAATATTCCGAATCTTTTATAACCTTAGCCACCAAGTGTATAACAAATTGGAGAGGACAATTCCCGGTTTCAACGCAATAATGGAGAAAGTGCAGGCTGATGCTAATGCAAGGGAGACGAGACGGAAGGAGAAAAGGGAAGCACAAAAGAAAGTCAAGGATGCAGCCATATATAATCCAAGATAAGGTCCACTTGGCTTGATCCAGCTTCCATATGGATAAGCAATACACCATCGGCTGTATGTACATATTTGAAACACGATGGTTTTTTTTTCTTGTAGAAAGGGTACACATGTTTTGTCGATGCATCGTTGTCGAGATACCGATGAATCGAAGTCGTGTTTTAGTATATTTGCTTATTTGTAGCGCTTTGTTTCTTGTTGAAGAATGTTGAACCATATTTCTTCCAGATAGGAGTACAGAATTAATTTATTGCTGCCAAACTATCACAATTCTAATAGTTAAAATACGGTGATGGAGATTGAGGCGTGGACCAAGTCGCTCTCTTGAGACGATATGCGGCCTCTCAGTGATAATAACCGATGCAAAGAGGCTTTATTGCATGCCATCCCAGGATACAAGTCAAGTCACGCACTGTACACCTTGCAAACCTGCACATGTTACAAGTTAAAAGGTGGAAGCTCCACCTAAAACAACGCTTTCTTCACCCAATTAATTAAAGCTCTTTTGAAGCACTTAATAGGAAGGCTTATTTTTATTTAAATAATTGAGTTGTTAAGCTTTTTATTATAAAAAGAAGTTTGTTAGTGAGCTGTAAGTGACAATTCGATGATCAGTGCAGTGGATCAATATTTATCGACAATTATAATTTGACAATCAACGTTGAAGATTAGTGAAGAAAGTTGTTTGAATTTTGATTCGTAGGTTCGTGACATTTGGAGTTATTTCATGAAAAATTTGAAAAATTTGAACTGTAAAAGATAAGAGGAAGGAGAGCTTTCGATTGGTGTAGATAATGAGAATAGAAACTGACATATAACAACAAATTTAACAGCCCAGTAGTTTAAAAGAAAATTTTTAAATAGTTTAATGATCATTTTGGAAAATTTTGAAGTTGAGTGATCAAAATGTAAACTTATTAATAGTTTAGTGACCTTGAGTTTAGTTTACCCCTATAAAAATGATAGACGAAGGCCAAAAACCCATTTCAAGGAGACTTACCAATTTCTGGGCTATATAGCCCATAAATTTCATTAATAATGGATGCAACTTAGTCCAATTCATATATGGATCTCAAACCCTAAAATGCCCTCATCAAATTTAGACTAGTATAGATAGATAGGCGTTATTAGGGTTTTCGTTAGCCCCTCCCATCATCTTCTTCCACTTGAGTAGCCGGCTCTCGCAACAAAACCAGTCTTTGAGTTAACACAGCCGCATTTCACCAGGATGGTCAGTTTCTGCTTTACTCTCTCATTCATTGATAAATTATCATTTAAATCTCATTGCTTTATCTTTGCCACTCTCATTTTGATGGTTCTGTGAGCTTCATGGATCTTTTGTTGTTTGCTTTTGGTAAATGAAATAGGTTGCTCCACATTAACTTGCTTAATCACTGAACTAGTGAAGTTGTTTTACTTGAAAATCTCGATTAATTGATTTAGAATCTTTTATGTTATCTGGGTTTCGTGATTTCCGTTATCCATAATAGGATCTGGGTTTTGATTATAACGATCTAATTCTTCATTTAAGATATATTTGATATAAAATGGCAATTTATTGAACTCTGCTTTTGTAGCTTAACCATATTTTTTAATTTGTATTTTGAACTGTTGTTCACTACTTTTGGTTTAAATTTGCCTTCCATTAAAATCTTCTGCAAAAAAAGTTTTCAATTTTATTAAAACTATATTTCTGTTTATATCGTATTGCAGGCTAGAGGGTTGAAGAAACATTTGAAGAGGCTCAATGCCCCTAGGCATTGGATGCTTGACAAGCTTGGTGGTGCTTTTGTATGTTATCGTCTTTGATCAATTCACTTCCGTACTGGCTTATCGGTGTTCTTTATTCTTTCAGCTTTTTTTTTTGTACTTAGTTTTAATTTTGTTTTCGATTGTATGCAGGCACCCAAGCCATCATCTGGTCCTCACAAGTCTAGGGAATGCTTGCCATTGATCCTCATTCTGCGAAACAGATTGAAATATGCTCTGACCTATAGAGAAGTCATTGCTATTCTCATGCAGAGGCATGTTATGGTAGATGGGAAGGTTAGAACTGATAAGACCTACCCTGCTGGTTTCATGGGTATGTTCACTTTCCTTGACTGTTTTTTCAATTGAATGGACTGTTATTTTGTTGGGTTTCTTTGATTTTCACATGGCAAGAGGATCCTATGTTCATATCTTTGTGTGCACTTGCCTGGTTTATTGACACATCAATTATGGGCTAGTTTCTCATTGCTTTTGACAAGTGCTGTGAAAGTGCTTATGAAAAGCTTGGTTTATAATTTAAGTGTTTAGTATTGCTCTCAAAAAGTGCTTTGAGAAATAAAATGTCTATTTTAGACACGATGTTGTGAAATAAAAAATATGCATTTAAATAATGCTCAAATTCGATAATATTATGATATTTTAGTAAAAATATAAAAAATAATTTATTGTAACTCTCATTATTAATATTTTAATATATGAAATATAAAGTTTAAAATTTTGAAGTAATTAATATTAATTATTTGTAAAATTTAATTTGAATACATAATTGTATATTTTAATAATAATTAAAATATAACCATTATAAAGTTAAATATATAATTTTGAAAAGCACTTTTGAGAAGCAATAAGAAACAAATCCTATTAGTTCATTGGCATATGGTGTTGGGTTCTTGGCGTGTTCCTAGATTAGCTTTTCATGCTCCCTTTTCTAGATTTCGGCTTTTTTCTCTCTGCGTTTTCAAGATTAATCTATTCAATTCTTATGTAATTTTATCTTTCTCCCAGATGTTGTTTCGATTCCTAAAACAAACGAGGACTTCCGTCTTCTTTACGACACTAAAGGACGTTTCTGTCTCCATGCTATCACTGGCGATGAAACCAAGGTTTGAATACATTAATATAAAGCTTTTAGACTTATTATCTTCTTATTACATTAGAATTAGAGCATCTGAGTTTTTTCTACTTTCGTCACCCTGTTAGGTATAAACATATTGTTCATATTTTCTATCTGCAGTTTAAGCTTTGCAAGGTTCGATCCGTCCAATTTGGCCAGAAGGGCATTCCATACCTGAACACATATGACGGGCGTACTATTCGCTACCCAGACCCCTTGATCAAGGCAAATGACACCATTAAGCTGGACCTTGAGAGCAACAAGATTGTCGATTTCATCAAGTTTGACGTTGGGAATGTTGTCATGGTCACCGGAGGAAGGAACAGAGGTCGTGTTGGAGTAATTAAAAACAGGGAGAAGCATAAGGGTAGCTTTGAGACCATTCATGTTCAAGATGCTGCTGGGCACGAATTTGCAACTCGTCTTGGTAATGTCTTCACAATTGGAAAAGGAACGAAGCCATGGGTGTCGCTTCCCAAGCGCAAAGGTATCAAGTTATCCATCATCGAGGAAGCTCGGAAGAGGCTTGCAGCCCAAAATGCAGCTTGAACTTTAACATGAGATATCCAGATACGTCTTGTTTTCACCTAAAGAGTAAAATTTGGAGAACTAATTTCTTCTTGCAGTTTAAAGTGTTTGTGTTGTGGGTGATGTCATAGACTTTTATTTTATAGAATATTTTGATGTTTTCTTGATTATCAACCCTGCTTTTTTCAAACTAATCTTTGTATGCTTTTTGCTTAAACTAATATTTTATTTATGTTTAATATAATGCCCCTTAAAAGCATTGAAAGAAAATCCAACCGCCCATATGATTAATGATCCATCACCTCTTTCCCTAACAATTTTTTATAAATTAAGTCTTTCTTTGGTAGTGTAGGGTAGGGTCGGTAAGGATACATGGGAAATGCTCATGAATAATTTAGACCGGCCTGTTTGTTTCCACGGAATCACGTAAAAAGTTTTATGGGAAATGTTTTCTATATTTTTTTTGTGTTTGTTTTATAAAAATAACGGTTAATGGAAAATAATTTATAGGTCAACCTAAAATAAGAGTCTATTTTTTGTAAAATGATTTATTCTTTTGAAACGTAAGTTATTTTTAAAAATAATTCCCTTATAGGTAGTTTTATTTTATATAAAAATAACTTAAATCAAATTTAATATTATTATATTTATAATAATTTTATTTTATTTTTAAAATATTTAAAATATTAATATAAAATATTATATTTTTAATATTGCTAAACATACATATTTAATTATTTATATTTAGTCATATATTAAATTATTAATATAATTAATATAATTTATTATTTTAATGATAAATATTTATTACAATTATAAAATATATTAATAATAAATGTTTTGTAATATAAAAGTTAAAATATGTCATAAGTCCTGTACTACTTACTTAATTTGTAATTTAGTCTCTGTACTTTTTTCAAGAATTTAGTCCTCTACTTTTCCAATCGAAAATTAAGTTCAATTGTTGACATTGTTAAATTTTTTGTCAATTTTGTTGATGTTACATTTTAAATAAAAATACTTACTTGATAGTCATGTAACTAAAAATGGCATTGTAATGAACTGAATTTAACAAAATATTTTTAATATATGCAAAAAAATGTAAAATAAAATTTATAGATATAAAATAAACTCAATTAAACAATGTAAAGATAAGAAAATTTCAAAATGTATGTTTGCTTTATGAAATATTTTTAAGAAACATGTCAAACAGAGAAAACATTTTACACAGATTCATCCAAACACCGTAAAATATTAACTTTTCCAAGAAAGTAAGTCATTTTCAGTGAAATAAATAGATCCTAAGCTTGAATTTGACTCGAAATTTATTATTCAAAATTTGATTTAAGTTCAATAAAATAATATCATAGAAGTTTGAGCCTGATTCAAAGTAGAATCATTTATGTTATGATTGATTTACTTAGTTTTAAGTATACATATATTAGGAGTAAAATAGTAATTTAATTTTAAATATATTTTTTATAAAAAAATCAATTAATCTCACGAAAGTTCAGATCAAGTATAAAAGTACGATTAATTTGATAACTTAAGATGCAATGCCTATATTGAATTTGTGGATATTTTTTAATGGAGCTGAGAGGAAATTTCTTGCTGACCATACGGACATTATTATGGGTTTATGCAGACAAAGAAGGATTTTCTCGTACGAGCATAATAGAGCATTTGCAGCCACAATTTTACAACGGTGTACTTGGGTTATAACACACTCTCATAGCTTTAGTACCTTTCCCCAAATCTTGTCTCAACGCTTTAGTCCTTTTCACCCAAATCTTGGCAAAAGACACGTATATTATAGCATTAATTACATTAAATAACTTTTAAATTTAATATAATAGCAACTTTAACCCTCAATATTTATAAATTATGTTAATTTAATCTTAATTTTTAAAAAAATTAACCCCAACTTAATGTACCAATTCCACACAACTAATATGAGCCATGACATTTCCACCTTCAATGTTAGAACAGAGTAAAAAGCGTTACCACAAAAGGTTCAAAGGGCTATGAGAGAGGAGTTAAAACAAATACATAGGTTTTCCCCATAGACATATTCTAACAAATCTAGAACTTGTCAACACCTATACCATCCTTATTAACCTCATAAGCATCTCTGTTCCTGGTTTTGGTTATTCCAGCACTGACATACAGCTTTGATCCATCAGAAGTGATGCATGATACTTTGATCCACAATATCATTTTTGTCTTCATACCTTCTATATCTGCTAGCTTTCTTTTCGCTAAGTGGCCAGTCACAGTGGTGAAGAAGCGTAGAACAGATGAGTCCCTATATTCGATTTCACATATTGATGGGAGATGAACAGTAAGCTTCCCTGTCTCTTCGTCTAACTCATAGTTGGTGGCATCACGAGGGAAGATGCCTATTGGCAAATCATACTCCTTTAACAGCTCTGGTAATGGCTTTTGTACTTTCCCTGTAAAAGACCAAATTTTGATACTCATTCTATTATATATCTTGAGTAATCAAAAAACAATGGTCAAGGTGAGGGCCTTGTAGTCCTAAGTTAACACCATGAAAGAGCCTCAATCTAAAGACTCTTTATTAAGAGTCGGACCGTCTTTTATCTCTCTTATTTAAAAATTAGACAAATTAATCATTGTACGTTAGATTAAAGAATAATTAATTTTTTTTGTTAAAAGTTTCTTCTATTTTTAGTGTTAAAAATTGGCATAGTTGATAGAATTTACACTCGGCTAGTCACATATACCTAATTTTGACGTATGATATCAATTTTTAACAGTAAAAATAGATAGAATTTTTTGAGCTGAGGGACAAACTGTGATCCTTTCATCGTATTAAGGTCTTCATTGCCTTTATGTGAATGTTTAGAATAATTGAAAAAAAATCATTTAGACAAAACTTGGGTCATAAAATGTGTGTTTAAAAAGGCTTGATGGAGAAATATAGTTTTAAAAACTTGTAAGGATTAGTACCTACAACCAGCTTTATAGTTTGATTCAAATGTCACTTTCTAAAAGTTCTTTTGATGACAGAAGCTTTTTGGATAATGCTAAACATGTTAGGCTTTATTATGAAAGGGTGTAGATTGAAATGCCCAAAAAAACTTGTTTAAAACAATAAAAATTTGGGATATGTATTAAAATTATACAAGAATTTTGATTTTAATTTAATTATACACATTACAAAAATGAGACAAGTATAATTATATGTATATGCAATATGTAGATACCTATGATCTTAAAAAGTGTATCAATAACAATGTTAAATAGAATCTCAATTTATTTATTTTCGAGTCCTTTCGATCAAAATTATAGGCTAGTATTTTTAGAGGTTAATGTTGTTGATGAAGATGTGGACTCATGTTCTCTAAGTCTAAGCCTCATTTGTTCCCAAAGACCAAAAGCTACATTTGAAGCACAGAAATGAAAGCAATGTTTCATACATTAAATACAAATGGTAAGAGAAGAGAAAGGACAAACCTTTGATTGTATTAACCAACCATTTGGCTCCTCCTTCAATACTATTGGAGATTTGCTGATTATGGAGGAGAAAAACAAATACAGAAATGCATATAAATTCATTGATATGAGCCACAACCAATAGAAATGGGTGCTAAATTGACCTCCATTAATCATTAATTGAAAAAAAGGAAGAAAAGAAAGCATACGTCGATTTCGTTGCCGACGGAACCGAGTCGCTTGTCGGCTTGATGGCCCACCCACATCGTGCCTACCTTGTTCAACACTTGATCCATTTTTCTCTCTTTCTTTTTTGGATTTGGAATTGAAACCAATGTAATGTATGCATGTAAAAACTAAGGGATAATGTTGAGCGAGAGAGAGAGAGAGGCTATAAATATAATTTTTCTATTGGTTGCATTGTATTATCCTATTTTAGATTTTGTAACTCTAGTAGGGCTTAACTGGTAGGCTACTGTTTCTACATTGCAACCATCTCTGACGCTTAAATTGGTGAGGCTAACCAAATGTTTTAGCCGGTAAAAATGGTGAAGATGACCAAGGAGATCTACCTTTAATGCTGTCTAAAGGGTTAATTAGCTTCTACAAATCCATGAAAATTGATTAATCTCTTAATTTTGATGTCATACGATCAAGGAATACTGAGATCAAATCGGATAGACATGACATTAGTCTCCTTCAAATATTAAAGTTTCGTCTTTTAATCATTTAAATAAATAAAAATAATTATAATTCTATCCTTCTAAAACCTATTTATATAATTTAATTTTTTTTTAAAATAAACTTTTTATCTCACATCCCTTCAAAATTATAAAAGTTTATCTCCACTCCCACCTAATAAAGTTTTGGCTTCGTCCATAAATGGACAAAGCAATGACATGTTCTATGTCAATAATTGTCCTAACATATTGTTGGAAGTTGAAATTTACCTTGCTACTTGCTATCTCATTGTTTATTGGTTTTTATTGATATCTAAACATTATGAACACATAATCCTTAAACTTTAATTAAATCATTCTCTTGTTATGATCCATAATTTAAATGGGTTTGGGTTGGATTTTACATGGTTTGTACATTGAATTCGCACATCAAGCTCGCATGACACTATGTGTTCGCAAAAGGGGAACTTACACCCCTTCATGAGATCGCAGATGGGACCGTTCGATGTGGGTTTGCACGTTACTATATAGGCGAACCCCCATCGTATAAACACGTGTTAAGTCTAGAGTAACCTATCTAGTATATCACATCAATAAACAGCAACCATATCATATAAATATACAACCTTACCATCTAAAAAGATAGAGAAAACACTCAACAAACCCTCTTAATCAAATTAATTAGAGATTGTTGTCGTAGCTAAAACATTCTATATATTAAGTAATAGTATATAAAATGAAGAATTTAACCCTTTCTTCCATATCAATTTCTTTCTTAATCCATTTGTAAACTTTGTTGACATGATTTCCTTGTTTCAATTTTGGAAACCATGGCACAGATTCAAGAGAGCACTTCATTTTGGTATATAAGCCACCTTTGGCGAGGGAAGGGTGAAAGGGGACCATCCCCAGGCTTTAACTAAACACTTCAACATGCAAATTGAAAGGGAAGTTTAATGAAGGAGACGCTGCAGCCAAGTTTGGACCCACCATGGAACCTCATTTATGACCACTTTTCTTTCTTTTAAATCTCAAGTGGACGGCCAGCCAGTGATACGACTCTATTGTTTCGAAGATTTTGATTGGTGGAACCATTAATTCCCATTCCCAATTTTACAATTCCTTCTAATAAATCAATTTCATATTTTATTTGATTTGATTTCAATCAGAAACCAATTTTCGACCATCCGAATGACAAGTTTAATAAATTTCGAGTGTTCCACTCAGAGTTCGATTTAAAAAGGAAAAGATAAATACAAGACATGAGGAGGAGATGATGGAAATGGATAAACCGAAAGGTCGAAATCAAGCATTCAAATTCAAAGGAAACAGAAACAGTTGGATCCAGATGAGGACAAGACCACTACCCGACTGCATGAGGATCATGTGCCAAAAGCCTTCCCAACTTGTTATTGTATAAAAATTAAGGTTTGATTTGATTTGATTAAAGACAAGATGAAAAAAGAGTCACGTTAAAGCAGCAAAAGGTTAAAGGAATAGTAGAAGTAACACGCCTTCTTTCAATGGAAACGTAGGTACCCCACCGCTTCCTTCTTTTTGCTTCCCGACTTCTAGTTATAGTTTTTGTCTAAATATTAATAATAATATTATACTGGTCTAATTATTAAGGGTGTGCTTGATAAATTATTGAAAAAGACATTTCAACATTTAATTTTTAAATGCGCTTCACTTTAATTTAAAATTTTTAATAATAAAATGTGTTGAATAAAATAAATAGGTAGATAATTACTTATCATTTTTTTATATAAGAAATGAACTAAATGTGTTGTAGAGTTTCATTCGGCGGTAGTAAAAACAAGTCTTAATACATAGGTTTTAATCTCGATCATCGATGTAAAGTAAATTGTATTGTTTAATCTGGAGGAGCTCAGCTATCAATGGCTTCATTTCCAATCACTCAATTGTAATCCTTCATGGTAATTGAATATTATTGAGAGCAAGATTAATGTTCTAACCTCGTGATACGACTAGTACCATCTTCAAATCGTGATTTAGAGGTTGTAGAGCTTCATCTACGATAATAAAAACAAACCGAGTCCAAGTAGTTGACGGAAAGCACTAGAAGCCAAAGCATTGCCTTCTTGATAAACATGCATGATCTTTACATCCCAATTTTGTTGCATCATACCACGAATTCATTGTACTAACGCATTATTAGCCCCAGACCTCGGAGGATTTTGGATTAGTTGAATGGCCTCAAGACCGTCCAATTCCACAAGAACCTTGTACATTCACCAACAGTTGTGTGGCCAATGCCAATGATTTTAGTGCCATTAGTATTAATGTTGAAAATATCAAAATAAATTATTTATTTAAGTTTTTATTTAAAATAATATAAAATACTATATTCATAAAATTAAAATTACGAAATAAATAATTTATACTAGTTTATAATATAAATTGACCACTTATAAAATTTCGTATAATTTTTCAATTTATGACATCACAATATTAAAAAAAAATCCCTATATTTTTAAATATAAAATTATGGCAAGTTCAATTAATTTTTCATTTGAAAAGAAAAAAGAATATAAAGATTAATTCCTCAAGTTGAGTATAGTATAAGAATAAAAAACATTTATTTATTGCAGTCTCTAGTCTTGATCAAGTTTGAGCTTTTGACCCTTCATCTCTGACCTTTCGCAAACAAAATTTGTTGCAAAACCAGCTTATAATATATAAAATTATAAATACATACCCATTTTCAAAATATATTGAGTTCGGATTTTATGGGTTTTGACACAATGTCTAGAACTAATACTTATAGTTCCTCTCAAATTCATAAATAAGAGGATAATGAGCTTCAGCGCACTCGAATCTACGTCCTCCGATACTAATAACAATACCCATATCAATCGAACTAAAACTCAATCGATAATTTTTGTCTCTAATTATTATTATGGGGTATCCTATATATAAGTGCATGGCTTGATTAATTAGGAGCACTAAGCAAATTGCATAGAAGTTGTGGTGAGGCAAGTTCCGTATTTTACTCTTGTTGGAGAGGTACATCTAGATTAGGGGGAATGAGAATTAATTTCATCATTATTATTATTTATCTCCCTATAATTTCAAATGCAACCACGATCACTCATTTTTTTTCAAATGTAAACAATAGATAGGCAATGCCATCAATAAAAAAAAGGGCAAATAAATGGATAATAGTACAATGTATGGTGTTACATTTACCACTACAATTAGATGACAATAAGTATTCGCTTTAATAGGTGGAAGTGTTCAAAAAACCATAAATCTATTCTATTTAAATTTAATATATAATTATTGTCGATTGAGTCTTAATTCGATTGGGATGGGTATTCGTTGTAAATACAGGAGAACATAGGTTTAAGTGCGCTGAAATGCATTATCCTCCTATTTATGGGTTGGGGAGAAATTATGGGTAGCTCTAGGCATTGTGTCAAAAAGAGCAAAAACAAGAGGGGATAAGCAAAAATACCAATTGAAATAATAAGTTCAACTGAAATTTTTTGCTTCATCAATCATTATAAATAGTATTCACAAAAATAGACCGGCGAGATAAGAGTAGAAAAGAAAAAGAAATCAATTCATCATCTTTGTAGTTAGGTCAAGAAAAAACCTTTGGATCTAATACAAGAAAGGCCGCCTTAAGTTGTGGACTAAATTAAAGTACAAGGATTATATTTATAATTTATGTATAATGTAGGGACTAATAGCAAAATTTTCCCAAATAAATATTTTCATTGTAGACTGTTTATATTAATTTTGTTTTATTTTTGAAAATATTAAATATGTGTTTTTTAATTTAAAAACTTCACTTTGAGTGCGGCAGAAATGCATTGCATCCCCTTTGACTTTAAAAAAAAATTTATTTAAATTTCAATTATAAAAATTGTTTTCTATGTGTTTAAAATCGAATTAATTTGAAGTTTTATTTTTTCTTAATTGTTTTTAAAGTTAAATTATATTAATTATTAAAATGACAATTGAGTTTGAATCTAACACATAGGTTAAGCAAGGACGAAAGTCGGCCTTAGTGATCCAACGGTGCTAAGTGAAAGGATCGTCACTCAACAGATAAAAGTTATTCTAGGGATAACAGGCGGTATCTCCACATTTGAATTATTTTGCGTTTAGATCATATTAAGTTCATATATTTTTGGATTTACATAATTTTGTATTTAAGTTTAGATATTTCTTGGATTATAACTCGAAAAAAGCTAAATCAGAATTAAAATTTTCATATTCGACAATTTTTCATAATCTAATCTTAACTCATTTGAACCTACCTAACTCTTCAATTCGAGTTTGAAGTCAAATATTATTTTCATAAATAAATAACATATTTTAAATCTTACAAAATTAAAATTTATAAAATCCAAAATTTTTGTTAAGGATAAATATCAAAATCATACATGAATTTTGATTCAATGTGCGATTTGATACATGAAGTTTGAATTTTAACAATCATACATATTAAGCTTTGATTTTGATTAATTATTTACATTTAAATAAATGAATACATCCGACTATTTTTATATTGAATAAGTATAAATATTTGTATATATAATACGTAAACATAAAATAATGTTATATCGATAATAACATTAACTGTCTATAAATTGATTTTAAACTCATAAAAATAAAAATTAATTGAAAATGGTCAAAGGGGCAGGGCTGCATTCAAAGTATAAATAAACGAGACCTTGCCACCAATTCCGGTGAATGATTTTACATATTTTATATTCCAATAGGACCTAAATGAATAATAATTTTAGTTAATTAAGTAGAGAAATTTTATTTTAATAGGTTTTAATGGAAGATTGAGGATATGTAGTATTATTGCCATTGAAGCAATAAAGGGATCCAATTGGAAGATTTTCAATCCAGACGGATTTATCAGTATATGAAGAGCGTAGATCATTAGCTAAATTGACTTTTAATTTAATCATTCTTTATTTAAATTTTCCAATAATCCATAAATTAGGGGTAGTTTAGTAATCTCAATACATTTCAAATATATTTTTACCCTTTACAAATATCCATTAAACAATAAAACCTGCATTTCTTCTTCTCCATTGTGCACAGCTCAAAACATCAGCCAGCCGTTGGAGAAAACCTCTTCAAGCAAAGCGACTACCCCCACACACAACACCTTCCACATAGTAAAATGCTCGTTTATCCTCCAAATTCATCCTCCTTCCACCGCTGAAACAACCATTAACACGCCGCGCCACCGCCAATACTATAGCGTAGCATCTAGCTACCCTTTATATTTCCATTTCTCCATGCTTTACCAAAAGCGGTACCCTATAACATACACCATGCCAGTCCCAGACGCCGTTGCTCGCCACCACATCCACCCTGTTGGTCCCAACCAGTGTTGCTCAGCCGTAGTCCAGCAGATCGCTGCCCCAGTTTCCACCGTCTGGTCCGTCGTCCGTCGGTTTGATAACCCCCAGGCTTACAAGCACTTCGTCAAGAGCTGTCATGTAATCGTTGGGGACGGTGATGTCGGTACCCTCCGTGAAGTCCACGTCATCTCAGGCCTACCCGCCGCGAGGAGCACCGAACGTCTCGAGATCCTTGATGAAGAGAGTCATGTTCTTAGCTTCAGTGTCATCGGTGGAGAACATCGGTTAGCTAACTACAGGTCGGTAACGACCCTTCATCCTTCCACAAACGGGAATGGAACGGTGGTAGTGGAATCTTACGTGGTGGACGTACCGCCGGGGAACACCGAAGATGACACGTGCGTCTTCGTTGATACCATTGTTCGGTGTAACCTGCAGTCACTGGCTCAGATCGCAGAGAATCTAGCAAGCCGCAAATAGCCAGTCTAGTCACTGTATGTTTCTAGTTTTTTTTTTCTTTTCTTTTAAAAGTCATTGGTGATAAGCTTAAGCTGTCGTTTTTTGTGAGTATCCGATAGTTAGGTCGCCGATGGGAAATCTCATCATCATCACTACACTGTCAAGTTCATGTTTATCGATTCACCTGATGATCTATGGCAATCTTAAATTAATTACTAAATACACACACACCACTTCAATATATCGTTAATAAATTATATTAGCCTCTCCACTATTTTCTATCGTCGTCATCACCACCACCACTACCATTTGAATATAACTTTACACATTATAGTGATTAAAGATAGATCTTGAATATGGGTTTAAAGTGAAGGAAAGTGTTATAAAGTATTTTGGGGGTTTAGGTTTTTTGTTCTTGGAGAGAAAAAATACCTAGAGAGAGATCACTAGGCTCATGAAGATAGTTTACAAAGCACATGATATCATGTGCTAATGAAAGATATTTGATTCAACAGAAATGGAAATCTGGAACATTTAGAGCCTGGGAGCTAAGGTTAAAGAGGTGCTGTTTTACTTGTGGATAGTTAATAACTAGGGTAAAATGAGGTGGCGTGAATGGTGAAAGTGGCCGTAAAAGAAAGATGGGAAGTAACCCAGAAATTAGGGGTTGGAGATCAACTGCAGCGGCAGCTGCCTGTTAGATGCAACTTGGGTGGTGATGATGCATACGTAAGGCAAGTTGCAAGTTGTTTTGTTTGGTTTCATTATTTTAATGGGTAATGTAATATTAAAAAAAGGTGCAAGTTGCGGTCTCTTTTCTCATATGGTAAAGAGTATTGAATGGGACCTTTATTTTTTTGAAATTAAAATTGCAAGTTGGGGGCTGCAAGTGGGAAGGAAGGGGATGCTTTTTGTTTAATGATCCCGTGTACAATTGTCTGCTTTTGAATGCCTTCACGCCACCCATCACCCATGACTTGAGTTCCCTCCTTTTAACCCTTTGTCTTTCATTTTATATTATATCATTTCATTATTTTAGATACAATACGTATATAACCAAATAATTACACGTGACATGTCATATTTACCTCATTTTGATATATATATATGGATCAGTTTTTACAGTAGAAATAGATGAAATTTTTACAGAATGATCAATTTGCTCTTTGATCTAACTTTCAAGGACTGAATTGCTCATTCCTTTTAGTAAAGAGGACAAAATGTAATCTGAGGGCTTCTATGATTCTTTTACCTAATGAAAATAAATGATATCTTTATGGGATCGGTTTGTAAAATCTAAGATTATTGATGGTGATTTTATATTTTGGAATAAGAAGATTATCTTGATAATATGATTTCTTTTCCTTGTCAATATTAGAAAATGGAAAATATTGAAAAAACGTGTTTGGTCAATTTTGAAAGTAATTTTAAAAAATGAAAATATGTGAAAATTATGAACAATAAAAATTGTTTTCACTATAATTAGTTTGTAAAATTGAAAATGACGAAAATAAAGGTCTTTTTTATTTAATGAATCGATCCTGGTTGAAACTCGTATAAACACAAAATATTCTCTTTTTTTAACAATTTTTCGAAGATTAAATTGGTACTATGATTCAAATCCATATAATTGTAGAGCCTTTTATTTTATTTCTCATATTTCCATTATAAAAAAAAAATGGGTTCCAAACATTTTTTTTCATGCTTTCATAATTGAAAATTGATAAACTAAGAATTGCAGCGCAAATGCACGTGTGGATTAAGGGTGGGTTTGGATGAGCGATTGGGTGTAGTATGGTGCGTTTAGCTTACTTTTTGTCTCACGCTACAGTATCGCTACAGTATCTAATCTCACCGCCACTGCTGTTTTTACACTAACCGCAGGTAAACGCACCGCCCATCCGAACTCACCCTAAGTAATAAAGAGGTAAAGAGAGACCGTTCTCACAAAGAACAAATTTTAAGCTGCTAAGCATCAATTGTTTAATTTTATCTAATTTAAAGCAATAAAATCAATTCAAATTACTACTAAAATTAAACTAAATAAATTATAAAGATTTACTACACTAGAGCAATGAAAACTTTCAAATTTCTCAGTAAATTTTAAGAATCTAGAACTCTAACTCCACCTAATCTAATTTTTCAATTGTCTCTCATTCAATTATTCAATATATATAATAATCGAGAAATGGTTGTATGAAATTATGATTCCAGGAGGAAAAATCTTATTTGTCATCCTTCTATTGGAAAGAAATAAGAATGATGTGGAATTACAGTTTCATACAATCCATTCTCATAATTATCAACTCAAAATTCAATAGCATTAACCAGACATTTCTAATATCTCTCTAAGTTAATCCTTCCCCACTAGGTTTATTCCTATGCAAAAAAAGTTGGGTTAAGTCATTAAGTACAACCCAACTATTGGGCTGATAATATATTCTTATTCTAGCTGTAAGTTAACTCATTTATCAGTGCTGCTAGTTAATATTAATCTATTCAGTCTTGAACCCTAATTAACTTTCTCTTTCAAGACAAATTAAAATTATTACATTAATACAACTTGGTGGCTAGACAAATAAATTAAATAAGTATAATATTGAATAAATAATTAAAATAAATAAAAATAATTGAAGAGAGAAATAATTAATTAACTAGGATATACACTCCATCATCATTAAAAAATAATTAATTGCTAATGTGACATAAATGTGGCAATCCACGTGTATGCCACGCCAGAAAAGTTAATAACCGTTAGCTTTTTCATCTATTTTGGGGTGATTTGACAAACAATGCAAATTCAAGAGATAAAAGAAGAGAAAATTTAAATGAAGGACTAAAATGATTTTCTATTTTTAAAAAGTTGGAGGGCCAAATAAATCGTTATACATTGTTGAAAAGTACTCAGGACTTTGATAGCCATATTAATAGACTAGACTACCAACTCAACCCATGAATTGAAGTGTTAAATTTTGTCATCTTAATTTAATATATAAACCATGGAGACCCCTATATTAGGAGTTAGAATGCATTTTATCTCTTTTACTCAAAAAAATGAGAAAAACAGTCCATATAAGTTAAATTAAATAGCAAATTGGTTTTTTATTAAAAAATTCATCCATTTTTATTGTTAAAATTGGTGTAGCTGATGGAATAACTAGATAGTAACATATGGTGTACCACGTGTACCTCATGTTGATGCATAGAGATCAATTTTTAATAGTAAAAACGAATGAAATTTTTAGCAAAATGATCTATTTGTTTTTTTGTCTAATGTAAAAGGGATTAGCTTGCCCAATTTTTTGGATAAAGGAGGCAAAATGCAATCCAACTCCTAGAATAAGAGCCTCCACGATACTTTTACTAATATATATAACCTCATTAATGCAATGCCTTTTAACTCGGTAAAAACATCATGGAGGCTTTTGTATTAGGAGTCAGATTGTATTTTGTTCCCTTTATTCAAAAAAATGATCATTATGTTATAAGTTTTATTCATTTATACTGTTAAAAATCAATTCTTGTACATTAGCATAAGGTACACGTGGTATGTGTAATTGTTTGGTTATTCCATCAACCATGCCATTTACTCTTTGATCTAACATATAAGGACTAATTTGCTTATTTTATAAGTAAATGAAGTAACATACATTCTGGTGGCCTCTATGGTAGTTTTACCCTTTTAACTCTTAATTTATGGTATCAGTTTGGGCATTCCGGCCTTAGTGCATGAGGGCCTATTCATGATCCACTATTTATAATTATGGCTTGGGCCCTCTCTCTACAACAATAATGAAAAGCTTTTTCCCAAAACCATGGGGTTATGAGTCAGCGTCCGATCGAATTAAGTAAAAAAATTTCGAGTTAAACGAGTTTATGAGTCCTATTTTATCATCCTAACTTGATTTGAAATTTTTTCGAATCGAGTCGAGTCGAATCAAGTAAATTTATTCGAGTTAAATTAATAAATTAAACATGTCAAATTAAAATCTTATTACAGTATAACTAATTTCATATTAGATCACTTACTCGAGCTTTTTAGAATTATTGAATTTGAATTTTTTTTCTAATTCCGAATTTGGATGATAATTAAAAAGTGAGGATAGAAAGACATCAGTAGAGAAAGCGAGAGACAAAGGCATCTGTTGAAGTAACTTGAAGGCAACGAATTGGAAATGAGATAATTTGAGTGATGTACCAACAACCCTAACCTAATGTCTCTTTTACTTATTTGACCAATACTGCTCAACAGTCAACATTACCCACAAACAATTGAAATGTATGTTATCATTAACATCACAACTTGCTCTTTCCCACAACCACAACTTTTGCTTCCATTCTCTCCACATTAACCCCTTTTACAATTTGTTTGGTTTCGAATTGTTGATTTTTACGATAAAATCAATTAAGAGTGTTTTTGATGGGTCGAAATTTTGCTATTAATCTATGTACCTTATGTGAGTTATGAATTTAGTCTTTTTTATTTTAATTTGGTCAAAATTTTGAACCAAATAGTAGTAGTTAAGTCCGTTAGGTTAGATCTTGTTAGTAGTCCTAACGACGTGTAAGGTTATAGATTTAGTCCATATTTTTCAATTGAATCGTTCTTAATTCGTATAATTTTTAAAATTTAAAATTCTAGTCTTGACGCAAACGACAATCATTAAATCCGTTAATTAGCTTTTTGTGAGAGCAATATGTGAAAATAACAAACTGATATGACATTACATGTGATAATATGTTTGTAATACCAGATTCTGAAAATAACAGAATTTAACTGCTACCACTTAGTCAAGACTAGAAATTTAAAATTTCGATAAGGAATAAAATTTTTCAAATTGAAATATAGAGACTAAATTCACAATTTGCACATATTACAAGGACTAATAGCATAATTTAACCTTTTGATGGGAATTTGATGGAAATAAGGAAACGTCGTAGTTTGCAAACATGGGTGTTGTTTTTTGGCAAGAGAAAGCAAGAAACATCCAACAGCTACAAGTCTCGTCCGTAGCTTTCAACAAACCACCCCATGTTTGAACTTCCACTTTTCCTAATCCAAAGAAATAAATAAAATCAATGGCTACCACCACCCATTATTAAATTCAAAAGGAAAGGAGACAAGGCAAAAGACAGGACAAAGAGGGGGAGAACATGGCGAAGAAGCAGCAGCAGCAGCACCAGGTTATGCAGCAGGTTCCTTCAGTAGGGGGTATAAGAAGCAGCTTCCAATCGCTTGTTGCCCTCCTCATTGCCATTCTAGTCGTTGCCACTATCTATATCAGACAAAGCAATGAGCAGCTGTTCCAATATTGGACTACATATGATAAAACCATCAACGGCTTGTCGTCGAGCTGCAATTTGTTTGCCGGAAAATGGGTATTTGATAATAGATCTTATCCTTTATACAAAGAGAAAGAATGCACTTTCATGTCTGATCAGTTAGCTTGTGAGAAATTTGGGAGAAAAGACCTTAAATATCAGTTTTGGCGATGGCAACCTCACCAATGTGACCTCCCCAGGTCTGTTTTTTCCATATATATATATGTATGTATGTATGTATGTATGTATGTATGTATGTATGTATTGAAGTGTTGAACCATATAAAGACAAAGAGGGGATGTTATTAAATTTGCATTTTTGGGAATGCTTTAAAAGTTTTGTGGAATGTTTGCTTGTTTTATGTTAATAAGGTTCAATGCCACAGCATTGCTGGAGAAGCTTAGGAACAAGAGACTTGTTTACGTTGGTGACTCACTCAATAGAAACCAATGGGTTTCAATGGTTTGCCTGGTTGACTCAGTCATCTCTCCAACCTTTAAATCAATGCACAACAATGGTTCAATCAACATTTTCAAAGCCATTGTGAGCCTTTTTAATATTTTCCAAGTTCAGTTTAACAGTGATTTAATCATTTATTGATCTCATCATTTTACATTTTGTGATATATTAAGGAATATAATGCAACAATTGAATTCTACTGGTCTCCATTGTTGGTGGAATCAAACTCCGATGATCCAATTAGCCATCGTGTACCGGATCGAATTGTGAGAGTTCAGGCAATAGAAAAGCATGCAAGACATTGGACTGACGCTGATTATCTTGTTTTTAACACTTATCTTTGGTGGAGAAGACGTCAAATGAAGGTCTTGTAAGTACATTTTCCGACCTAGCTATATTAATTAGCACCTTTATGTCGTCCAAGTTTTAATTTGATGTGGGTTTTGATTATTAGGTGGGGATCTTTTGAAAGCCCCGAAGATGGGGTATACAAAGCAGTAAAGTTGCCGAGAGTATACGAGATGGCCTTACAGACATGGGCACAATGGCTGGAGGTTCATGTTGATAGAAACAAGACCCAGTTGTTCTTTATGAGCATGTCACCAACTCACCAAAAGTATATATATAATCTTATCTCTTACTTGTTCAACAAGATTAATGAGTTTAGGTTAAATTATAGTTTTCGCCTCTCAATTATTATGCTCAAATTAGCTATCTGATCCATATATTTTAATTTAGCATTATTTGATCCCTATTTTTACAATGTTGAAGTGGGATTTTTTTTCAAAAACACCCTCCTAACTCATCATATGGATATTAATTGTTCTTTTTGTGTGTTCGAAGGGTGTTTTTAAGAAAAATCCACCTCAACATTTAACCAAAATAGTTAAAAGTGTTAACTATTTGAACTAGGCCAAATTATAGATTTGGTCCCTCTATGATGCTTAAATTTGAGATTTAGCCTTACACTTTTTTTGATACAATGCTAATCGAGCTATGACTCAAACAACAATTAACCCCTATATTTTAATTAACACAATTTGATCTCTACTTTTATAATATGTCATTAGTTAATTCAAATAGTTGACATATTCAATCATTCTTATTAAAATGCTAATGTAGATTTTTTCCCTAAATACACGTTGTCGAACTCATTTGACGTTGATTTTGCGTTGGAAGGGGTGTTCTAAGAAAACACCACATTAGCATTTCAACCATAATATTAAAGTTATTAACTAATTGAACTAGTTCAAATTTTGATTTTGGTCCTTTAACTATGCTCAAATTTAGAATTTAGCTTCTAGACTTTAATAGCATAATTTGATCTCTCTACTTTTATAATGTTAGTTCAAATAGTTAACACAATCAATCATTTCAGGGCCAATAAATGGGGCGGAATCAAAGGTGAAAATTGTTATAGCGAAACCGAACCGGTTACTGAAGAAGGATACGCTGGAGACGGAGCGAGTCCGAGGATGATGCATGTAGTTGATAGCGTACTTGGCGAACTGAAAACAAGAGGGTTGAACGTCCAAATGATTAACATTACACAGCTATCAGATTACAGGAAAGACGGCCATCCATCAATATATAGGAAGCATTGGGAAACAATAACGGAAGAACAATTATTGAATCCCAAAAATTACTCGGACTGTATCCATTGGTGCCTTCCCGGAGTGCCTGATGTGTGGAACGAGTTGCTCTACGCTTGCATTCTTGAACTTTGACGATATCCTAGTTTCACAAATAAAAATGTGTTTATGAAAACTGGGGTTGATGATGCTTTTGATGTAACTGTTGATTGTATCATGAGTTATAGAGCTGACAACATTTCGTAAAGAACGAATTGTGCAAATGGAAGTTTTTTTTTTTTACATGCAAACCCTTTTAATTATCAAATGTTTGGAAAGAAAATGTATAGTCACATGTAATTTTCATAAAAATGAATTTCAAGGTTTTCCATATAAGAAAAATCCTATTCGTTTTATATTTTACTTTTTTTTGTAATATTTTGGTACAAATATTTTTGTGTAACAAGCTTGCACCGCTTTGTATTTTTCATTACTAAATATATAGGTTTTACTATTGAGATATCTTGAACCCAAAATTAGTTCACGAACTACAACTTGACAAACTTCAAAACTATGCGTCTCCGTTAAGACTACATAAAGGTCACGTGAAGTCTCAAAATAATTAATTGTGTCTCATCCTAGGACGTCATGTTATCATCACTATTAAAAGTATCAAATCAGACTTCTACATCAGCAATCTTAAGACACATAGTTATGTTTATCCTTCACTATAAAAGGTCATGCTAACGAGCTCATATGGGTCTTCTTTTTTTCATTCTCTCTTCACTAAATCTGAAAACTCTCTTCACGAATTACAATTTTCTCCCAATCTTCGTACTTCTTCCCTTCATTCTATCTTCATCTTCTTCCTTTGTTTATCTCACTAGTTAATAATTATTATTTATAAATTAATGATATTCGATAGTTATATTATGCTTTATTAAATTTAAAATAGAGTTGAAATGAATTTTTGTAAGACTATTTTCTCACTATCATAATAGATCTTCGACTTAACCCCCAATAATTGGCATTGAAAATGCAAAGGCCAGACAAACTCGGTGTCAAGTACGGAATTAAAGGCCATAATTACAATTATTAATTGATAAACTGTTCCTACTTTCTAATCTTTTTAGTAAATAAATATATATTTTTGTAACTTATGTTTGGATATATAAATATAAATAATAAAAAATTAGTCAGAGATTTTGAAGAACTGTATTTGGTTAAACTGTGAAAATGAAAAAAAAATCAAAGATTTTTGCTTTTTATTGCTTAAATAAAAATAAAAGATATTAAACGATTAAATACATTCAAATTTTTCAATTGAGTTTTAATTTAATTGGCGTCAGTACTATTGTCAGTGTAAGAGAATGTGGATTCGGGTGTACTGAAACACATTATCTTCTTTTTTAAGGGTTAGGGAGAAGTTATGGCCGTAGTTCCAGAAGTCAATATATATTTAGGTTTATAATTTTTAAAATGTTACAACAAATATTAATTAAATTAAGGCTTAATTTAAACATATAATTAATTTATTATGGCGTATGTAAGTAGCAAAGCCATTATTGAAGCTCAAGGTTGTTGCTTTATGCAAAATCTTTTGGCTTTGCATAAAGACACCCCATTTTCCCTTTGCTTTTCTTGTAGTTTTTGTCGTGGACAAAGGCATATCGGTGGCCGACATACATGCATTGTAATTTGCAATTGCATCAAAAATTTCAATAAATTTATTCATAAAAGTCAATAATTTAATTTTTTTATTTAATAATAAAAACGATATCAACTCAATATAACTCGAATCTAATATTACTTAAAAAAATAATTTGAATAGGTTACACTAAGCGATGATCCAAATCAAAACGACTTAGACCTAAAACGTAACTTAATCCAAACCATTTTCACCAAAGATGTTTGCTAGGTCGATGGATTAGCGTCAGCAAGAAGTCTGTCTTAGTCGTTGCAGGTTTCATTTTCAAATGAAAAGGACCTTCAAGCTGCACCATGGAACTACTTGGATGGCTTGAGAACTGAATCGGCCTTTAGTCATTTTCACTGCCTATTCTACTTTTATATCCAAAGCCATGGTCCATGTATATATATATTCCTGCTAGCTACAGTTTAACGTACAAGGAAGAGCCTTGATTTTGATGTAACATCCGCAACCCCCATTTATTGTAATTTGTAGATATTCTTTCTCTGCGCCCGGGCCACCCACAACCTGCATTTCATGCAATTTGCTTTATTATTTTCTAGGCCAGAAACTATATGAATGGTGTGGATGTGGTTTCATTTGTCACACCCATTTTATTTATGGTATTTATTGGCCCAAATAATTGGAATATTTTTCTATCAAGCTGCCACCATCTCTAAGGAAAAGAAATGCTAATAGGGAGCTCCATGGTTAAATGTTTAAATTAGATCAAATCTTTCAAAAGTTAAACCTTTACAAAAGTGTTTAAATGAGAATTTTTCGTGTACTTCAACTTGTTTGTAGTAAAAATTAAGTAAATGTTGATATATTTAGAACCGAGCATATGGCACTCGAGTAAGATACTGATTGAAAAGAAAAAAATTAGAATAAAAACATAATTTGAAACCTGATATATAACATTTGAAAAGCCTTTATTTGAGCACTTTCTTAAGTTTAACCCTCATTTTACCATTTTGAAAAATTTAGCTTTCATTTTGAGCACTTTTATATAACTATCTGAAAAATTTAAGCATTTAGTCAATTATTATCTATATATTATGCGCGGTGTGAGTATTTGAAATCAGAATGAAATTTTAGTTTAAAGACGCATTTGAAAAGCCATTTAATAATTGGATTGAAATGATAAGAAGAGAGAAAGCGAGTGATGAGTGTATGTTTGTTCAAAAGTACGTTTTTTTCAAAAGTTTCGTTTTCTTTTCTCTTATTTTTCAACTCTACCAAATAATGACGTTAAAAATACAATAAATTTCCAATTCCAATTACAAAAGTTAAGGATTAATATTATAAAACCATACGATTGGGATCTCAAACTCATCATTTTCATTTACTTATTTAACCTTATATGTAAGTATTATTAATTATGTGACTAAATATTTTATTTAAAAACGCCACATATTTCGATTATGTAAAATTTCTTAGACAATGTTATCAATTGTACTTCAATTTTTAAAAATTACAACAGTTTCAAAAGAATCAATCATTACAAGCACTAAATTAAAGGGATCAATCTCAAAACTAACCATGAACTTGGTTTAATGTAAAATTTTATACAAAACTTTGATTCATACAATTTTATATATGAAATTTGATTTGATCCAATTCTCACAAACTATTGACATAATTACCAATGCAACATCATTTTATGTTTATTTATTGCATATACAAATAATTATATTTATCCAATATAAAAATAAGTTGATATATTTATTTCTTTAAATGTGTATAATTAAATCAAAATTAAAGTTTTATGTATATATTTTAACCACAATCAAAGGACATGTATATATCAAATTGCACATTGAATAAAAATTCATATATAATTTTGAGATTTATTCAGTAAATTAAATAACTAACTGACTAACTTGAAATAAATCTTGAGGAGAACCCGCACATTTATATGAGAACTCGAACTTGAGATTTTAAAGTTATCTCTACTTCAACCTTATCATTGAACCAAAACTTGGTTAGTAAATAAATACAAATAAAAATATGGAGTCTGGAAATTAAAACTTCAATACCCTCTAAAATTTATAATTTTATATCCACCCTTCACATAAACATTAGTGAATTTGGTGGGAGTTGTTTGGAAAATAGTGAAACGATGAAGGGGGGTCACCCACATGTGTGCTTTATTAAACATTAGAGAAAAGGAATGGGAGATTGATGCGACGGGGAGATGGTGTGATATAGTGATCACTGCGTCACTGAGATTAATGAAAGTGGGGACTCACTGCCGCACAACCTGGTATTCTCTCCTATCGCCCCACCCCCCGGGGCTTTGCTATTTGATTACATTACCTCCTATTCTTTCAACACCAAATTTTATTATTCATCAAAATTTTATGTCGGACATGGCCCCATTTCACCTATCATCATCACATTTGTACCATTTTGAATTCTTCCCATTTCCCCCTTTCTTCTTTTTTTCATATCCACTAACCACTAAAAACTTATTTCCCTTTCAATTCACACCAATTAAACAATTTTAATTCAAAGTGTATATGTGTTTAAAATTTGATTTACGTATTTAAATATGCAGTTGACATTTAAAGTTAAAGAATTAATTGATATAATATTAATATTTAATGATTCAATCATAACATTTTAAAATTTAGATTATATTAAGAACTTCTAGCATAATTAACCTTAAGCAATAATAATGTTTGAACATAGATTATAACATGTTAGTACCCTAATTAAGAATAGAGTGGAGAATTTTGATAAGTGTTTGGTGTAATGCTAAGTAAGATTACACTATCAAATAAAAACTGAGTTTAAAGTTGTTGTTAAAACCAGTTATAGAACTCCATATGTTGATTTAATAGTTAAGGTGTTCACTATTTCAGATATAATTTAAATTTGAGTTTATTTTCTTCTTATAATTCACTAAAGAAATAATTACAAATTCTAAAAATTTAATATTTATAAATTATAAAATAAACATGAAGATATTATGGAGGAATTAAAACTATTGATGGGGGTTTTGCCTGTGGATAGGAGGCCCCAACGTGGAGCATTGAGAACAAATAAAAAAGGGTCATGATTTGACCGTAATCCCACCGTATCCCAAATAGATTCCCAGTTCCCCCTCTACTTGGAAAATGACAAAAGGGACTTTAAAACCAGTTTTGAGGCGTCGGATGTTACACAAAATTCGATCATGCGGACAGGGATACCCCGGCAGGTTTAGTGGGATGACCATGAAACCTAAACCCAAACTTTAAAGTCCCCTAAAATTTGAGCCATGGTTGGATTCACCAATTACATTTACCACTAACTACTCAATTCATGTTATGTCATGCATCACCCAACATTATTACTTTACTGTACCAATTGGATTGGTTGGCAGGACAGGGTTGGTGGGTGCTGCCATTTAATTTTCAAGCCCAAAAAAGGTATGATGGCTAGATTTTACATTCATTGTGGTTAAAGCATTACGAATAGCATATCACTATGCTAAAATCAATTTTTATTTTCATCTCTCATTTCAAGTTAATTGTTGGGTGATTTTAAATTTAAGATTTTTTTTTAAATGTTTTGAATCCGAATCATTTAAGATTCGTATCATTTTGGTTTAACTTAGTTTGGGTTTAGGATACTTAAATTGTTCATTTATTATGATCAAATCATGTAGAGATAAATTTGAGTGAATAATGTAAAATTTTGGTGTCCTCGTATTGCAAATTTAAAGTAAGTTTCTGTTTGTTGTTGAATGTGAATAGGGATAAATATTAAAACTATATATGAACTTTGATTCAATGTGTAATTTTATACATGAACTTTAATTCGTGTAATTTTATGTATACAATTTTGATTTGATTCATTTTCACAAACTGTGAACAACATTATCGAATTAGGACCATTTTACATTAATGTATTACATACACAAATAATTATATTAATCTAGTATGAAAATAAATGTACATACTTATTTTTTAAATGTGTATAATTGAATCAAAATTAAAATATCATAGTTATATATGAACCACAATTCAACTTTTATATACATAATTACATTTAATTAAAATTCATGTATAAAATTATTTATTAAATTAAAATCCATAAATAAAATTAATATTTATCCCGATATAGATACTAAGTGTTAAGGTATTTTCGATGCATTTACAATATACTTAACACATTTTTATGAAAGCAAATTCCTATAAACTCACATGCCACTAACAATGTTGCACTTATAATTCAAACACAGGATGTGAATCTTTGACGTAAACACTAGGCCACGAGCTAGGGTTTAAGTATTTATATATATACAGTAGAATTCCTTATTGGCTACGAAAGATTAAATTACGTAGCGTGAAGGATGAGGAAGTGTGAGTATCAATGGCCATTATCCAAATAAAATAAACAAATTCAGTGACTGGCGAGAATGTACCTGTACCTACCCTATTGGAACAGAAATCAAAGCTCCTAAAGAAGACCCAATTTCCGAGGCGTCCTTCAGAGTCCGTGGAGAGTGAATTTACTCCTTGGATGGATGGAGTTTGTAATTTTCCCACTAAATGGTAATATTGCAATGCCAACCCCTCATTTTACTCCCTGGCCACTCCATTGATTTCCTGTCATATATAGCCACCAACCTAGCTTCTCTAGCCAATTTTATTGACAGCTAAGGCTCTACAAAAGTTATGTGTAAATATATACCAGTACGTACCTCTATTATGTGGCAGGTGATATTGAAATTTTGGGAAATTTGGTGTTGTTTTTACTAGTATTTTTGGTCCTGGAGAAGCTTTTATGAAGATGCATGATGAGAGGCTTACATTCAATTGAGGCATCAAAGCTGACCCTAGCATGTAAGCTTGTCAGATTTGTATGTTTGCATGTTTATGTATATTTGTACCATAAACGTAGTGCATATGTTTCATAACTCACAAGGTAAGGGTGTTTCATCAAGACCATGAAAATGAAAAAAGAAGAAGATTAAAGTAGTCCTTTCACCATGAGAGAGAGAAGTAAGGAGTATTTGGAACTCATGAGGACACTGGTTGCCTGCAACTGATCCAACTTGAAAATTCAATCCTTTTAATTCGGATCCAGATAAGATTAAATTTGATTTCATAAAAAAAAGTCAACTATCGTTACTCAGAAATAAACTAAACCTAGAATGATTCAACCTGAATAGAACAAATAACTTCAAATCACCCAAATTTCAATGTTAAACTCCAATGGAAAAACCAACTTGAGGTAAAAACATTATAGAGACCCTGTACTAAGAATCGAATCAAATTTTGTCTTTTCCACTCAAAAAAATAAACAAGTTGATCTCTGTATATTAGATTAAAGAACAAATTAACTATTCTATAAAACAATTCATTAATGTATATCAAAATTAGTTACTACATATTTTGCAAGTGAAAAAGCAATGAGTTGCTCATTCATTTGGCTTGTATCTCTCAGTTTTAATGTATTGATATTATTGCTAATTCATTCAATACACAACTCAGTGTAAAACAATCAAATCAAAGCCAAAATTTCATTTGGGCAAAATGGAAAATGGTTGATATGTTGACTAACAAAAAATGATTTGACTTTAATCCATTGACATTCATTCAAAATAATCAGAAAAAAACATTAGGGGGCGCCCCTTTAAAAAATATACCACTTGTTTTATTTAAATTAGGAATGTGTCATCATCTGCAAGGAATTTTGGGCCGTTAAATTATTGGAGCTACTTGAAGCAAAAACATGGTGGGTCAATGTTATTATCATATTGGAAGAAACTCCCCCCATTTCTGATAAAAGTTGTTTTAGCCATTTACCAAACTATTAGGAATTAGTCTATTAGTGTCTAGTGGAATTTTAAAAAGGCCCACACCATACATAATCTTGAATTTACCCATGGAGATGGGCATATGATTGAAGTAGTAGATATTTTGCAATGTGGTTAATGCTAGTCTTCAGTCAAGGCTCAAACTCCTTAGAATTCAACCAAAGCAAAGCTTATTATGGTGGACTGCCATGGTTAGGCATGGATGAGATGGAATTTGAGATGGGTTCGGATTAGGTTTCTGTAAGGTAAAGATAAGTCAGGGGCACGCTGGAACTTCTGCTCTAAGATGAGATCCAAGTCGAGTGGCTTATAGGGTTAATACTTGTGTCTTTGTTTTTAAGCATTCACCTAGTTTTGTATTAGCTACATCCATTAATGTTTAAATAATATGACTATTGTCGATTGAGTCTTAACTCGAAAAATATGGGTATTATTGTTAATACAAAGGACGTGAGTTCGAGTACATTAAAGTGCATTATCTTCCGAAACAGATATGAATATCAAGCAATGACAAAACCTTTGGTTAAATGAAAAAATCTTTTAGTTAGTCCCTTTATTTGCTCGTGCCACTTCACAATCAAAGAATTAATAAAATATTTAAATCTATCATTTCCATAAAAAAAACATATTTAATAATATTTAATTTGAAACCCCCAAACAAAATTGAGTGATATTTGAACATCTATTTTTTTTTTACCAGGGGTGGATGAAAAGCGAAACAGAGACCCTAATTATAGATATTCTTTAGGGGAAAAGTAATTAGAACTATATTATGTACCATCATAATGATTAATGAGAAGATTAACCAAAAAGGAGAGGTAATAATAATGACGGTGGAGACAATAAATAAATAAATGGTAAAAGTACTATGAAGACCCCAGTATTAGGAGTTAGATTGCATTTTGTTTTTCTTTATTTAGAAAAAGATAGTTCATATATATTAGATTAAAAAACAAACAGTCTCTTTCTTTTAAAAAATTCTTCCATTTTTATTTTTAAAAACTAACGTAATCGACAGATTAATCAAGCAATTACACGTGGCATATCACATGTACCTCGTTTTGACATACAAGGACTAGTTTTTAACAATAGAATTTTGATGAAATTTTTAACAAAAGAACCAATTTACTCTTTAATGTACAAAAACTAATCTGCCCATTTTTTAGTAGGAGTAAAATGCAATTCGACTCCTACTATAAAGGTTATTATGGTTATAAATAAATAAAAGGTAAATTATGATAGAGGTCGCCTAACTATATTTTTTTCTTTTTTAGTCATCCAACAATGAAAAGTTACAAAATGATCACTCCATTATTTAATTTTATCTTTTTTGGTTACCAGCTAGCTAATATAAAAAATGAAAACACCCAAAATTCAAGATAGTTGAGTGACCATTTTACAAATTTTTATAATTGAGTGGGTAAAAAAGAAGAAAATACCATAGTTAGTGACGATAAAAACAGTGCAAAAATACAAAATAAATACGGTGGAATTTATTTCCACATATACCGTAGTCGGCAGAAAATATAAAATAAAAAAATATAACTCAACATAGAATAATAATAATAATACATAGTCAAATTAAGAGTTTAAGTTAGTCAAAGCTTTCTCATGACTCCATGAGAGGCTGACGTTTGTCTGCATTTTCCCCTCCCCACGTTCTATAAATACAGGCCTGCTCTTCTCACAAACTCCCCCCACCGCTCACCAACATTGGGGTTTTTTTTCTCTCCTCTTTTTTATTTAATTTCAGTATGGAAGAATCTGTTAAGCTCAGGAGGGATAGCGCCATGGATGATCCATCTTTCAAGCTTTCATGCATGTATGTTATTTGATCCTCATATAGCGCTATCCATCCTGAGTTTCATCGGTTCTTCTTGCTTGCTGTCGCTCCGTTAGCTGAAAAAGGAACACACAAAAATCTTGTGGGTACGTACCGTTACTGCATTTTTCTCCTCCATTTTTTGTCAATATTTCCTCGTTTGTGTGTGTGTGTTTTAACATATATTGTTGAAATCAAAAGGGTTTTGGTTGGTTTTCTCTTTCTCAATTCTGGGATTTTTAAAGAAAATACAATTACAGGTGTTGGGTAAGTTTTGCAGGCTCCACGATTCCACTAGAAAGGGGGAGAAACAGTTGAAGAAAATTCCCCTTTGTCGTATAAATTGGAGAAACAAACAAATAAGGGGCCTTATATTTGTGGACATAATTAGTTTGGTCCTCTAATGCATATGCGGAAGTGATGCTTCTGCTTGTATTTGGTGTTATGGAGAGGCACTGTCGCTGTTATAAATTAAGTTATAAGCACTATTATGTGCATGAAATTATTGAAAGGATGTAATTTGTCTTATTGTAGCAGTGGACATTGAATGAGAGTGAAGAGTATGGCATGTGCTTAGGTGCAGCCTGCAGGTCTCCTTTTGCTTTTACTAGCCTTTACCATGCTCCGACTAATGGGGGTTGACATGATATTCCGATTCATAATAATAATAATATTATTGAATAACCTCAACTTGGTGTTATTTAATAAGGGTGGAATATATATATATATAGAAGCTAGGGACCATTTTTCAATGGATTTGAAGACAGCTTTGAATGGCATATGGCGCAAGTCATGTAAAAAGGTTTCCATTTCCAATTCCACTTGCTGGGTTTTTAATAATCGTGAAGATATGGTTAATGACCAGCATGAACTGTTGAATTTAAGCTCTTCTTTTTATCTATTTATTTTTTAAGTTTTGGCCTTTTTTGTTGTGAAGATTTGTGGGTTTTCGAATATTTTGTCATTAAAAAATGAAAAAGAAACTAAAATCGGACCATGTTCTTCCTTTAGGTGCCTTGCACAGTGAAATAGCAAACAAGGGAACACTAATTTACTATCAGTGTCATTTTGGGTACTTCGGTTTCCCATACTAAAGAAGAATTTTATAATTCCCTTCTTCAATAATGATGAAAGAGATATAGACTTGACTTGATGATCATCTTAAGTATGACTTAGGTTCATCTACGTTTTTATTTATGATATGTCATCATGGTCATCGGTCATCCTAACATAAATCCTAAATACATACCTTAAAACCCAATGAGTTAATCTACAAGCATGTGGTCCAAAAGGCAAATTGGGTCTGATCCAGTGTAAACACTACAAAATGGGCTGATAACACATTCAGCAGCAAGTCAATAAAAAAAGTCTAACATACCCAGCCCACAAAGTAAGATACAAATATTATTTAATTGAGTTTTCAACTCACATCTTAACCCAACATTTTAATTGACTTAATATTAATTAAGTCATTCGATCAGCTTCACCAACTCAAATTCAATATAGACATATTTAATATTCGATCAGCTTCACCTACTCAAATTTAATATAGACATATTTAAAACACATGGATTAAACTGCATGAATTTGAATGACATGTAAAAAAAAAAAAAGACTAAATTTAATGACTTTCTCTAGCAAAACAAGTCCAAGTCATGCATGTAGATATAATAGGTAAATGTGTTCTACAATTTAATCCATGCGTTTTAAAAACAATTCACATCAGATTGATAAAAGAGGTAATTCTATTTTCTTTTATCAGAAACAATATTACAGGAAATTATCAACTAGCTTTAGGCATTGAGCTAGGAATTTTAGCCATCATAATGTCATACACCGCCCAGCACCCTCTATACTGTACTTAATTTTGAGATTTAATTTAAAAATGGGTAAATTACATTCAAAGTCATTAAACTATTAATAAGTTTATATTTTAGTCATTCAACTTTAAAAAGTTACAGAATGGTCACTATACAATTTGAAAGTTTTGATTTAAATCAATAGGCTAGTAAGATAGCCATTGTATGGCCTTCTCCATCCTCACCTCCGCCACCAATCAAAAGGGTAAACTTCTTCTTCTCTTCTATAGTTAGTTATTTTTTATGGAACAATTTTACACTTCATGAATTTACTAACCAAAATTTGAAAAACTTTCTTCTTTGATATCCGACACTAAACATTAGATCAGTTTGGATTTGAGATATATTTTTCTACTCGTCGATGGGTATTATATAACTTAAATAAAAACATTAGAATAGTTCAGTGACTATTATGTAACTTTTTTTAATTTGAATAACCAAAATGTAATAGTTTAGTTATATTGGGTAGAGTTTACTCTCTAAAATTTGGGTTGGTGATATGGACTTAACCTTTGATTAGCAAAAGAGGTGTGAGAAGGGTGTTGCCGTTAAAATTTCAGTTGATATTTTGAGTACTAGATTGTTTACCTCCACCACACAAACAAAAACTGAAACATAACATATGGCCAACGGTTCCAGTTCCAGTTCCAGACAGTTTCACTACGATTGAAACTCCAGCTCTCATCGGAGTAGAAGAGGCAAGCAGCAGCTCAATAGCCCCATGGCTGCCACTGCCACTACCTCTCACTTTCTCTCTAAATTCGATGTTGCTAAACACCCTTTTCACAGTTCTCACAAGCTCTCTAGAAACCGCAGTTCCTCACTTTGTATCCGACCCAACTCCTCTAAACATAGCAACTCCAGCACTTCGCTCGAAACCTCACCCCAACAACAGCAGCAGCCTAGGAAACCCCAATCCCCTATCCCTCCCAAACCTGTAAATGTCCCCGAATCTAACCCCTCTGTTTCGCTTTTTGACAGGTTAAGGTACAATTTTTCTTACTGCTATTACTTGTTAATAACTTCATTTCAATATTTGAGGGTCCTTTTTTCTTTATTGTAATCTGTCTGGGAGGGTTTTGCAGAGATGGGTTTAAGATAGATGAGCTTGGTTTAGAGATTTTATCTATTGCACTGCCTGCTGCATTGGCTTTGGCTGCTGATCCCATTGCTTCACTTGTTGATACAGCCTTTGTTGGCCATTTGGGTACTTGGTTTTCTTTTTTTATTATTAATACTATCATACCAAGCTTGCTTTTGTAGCTTTACCTATTAATCACACAGGTAACTATTGGCTGATAAATATTAGTTTTTTTGTGGTGAAGGGTCGGTTGAATTGGCGGCAGTTGGGGTATCTGTATCGATATTCAATCTGGTGTCGAAATTGTTTAATGTTCCTTTACTTAATATCACAACATCCTTCGTTGCTGAAGAGCAAGCATTGACTAGTAAAAGCAAGGATGGTAATTTTCAGTGAAAAGATTATACAATAACTGCAATACTTCATGAAAATGATATTGTTTGGTTGAACTTTTAGTTGACTCTGGGGTTTTGGTATGATTAAGATGGTGAATTTGAGCATCAAGGCAAGAAAGTTCTTCCCTCAGTGTCCACTTCCTTGGCACTTGCTGCTGGACTTGGCATTGCAGAAGCGGTTGTACTCTCAGTTGGCTCGGGTTTCTTAATGAATATCATGGGTATACCTATGGTATGTCAGGCTAACTAATGATGTATTTGTAATTATATTTTGGAATTGTAATGCTTTAATTTCTTATATCTTATTACTTTTTTTTTTCATAGGATTCGTCGATGCGTGGACCAGCGGAGCAGTTTCTGACATGGAGAGCCTTTGGTGCCCCACCAGTCGTAATTGCACTTGCTGCTCAAGGCACTTTTCGTGGATTTAAGGATACAAAGACACCTTTGTATGCCATTGGCAAGTATTACAGCATGCCTTATGTTTCAAGTTCCCTCAAGGGGTCTCTCTGCTGCTTATAGTTAATTTCTTGCTTGAACTAACAGGTGCAGGCACCTTACTAAATGCAATATTGGATGTAATCTTGATATTTCCCTTTGGTTTTGGCGTTGGTGGTGCTGCAGTTGCTACTGTGATTTCTGAGTACGTCAATATTGTGGTAAACTTAATAATTCTAGTGTATTTGCCTCATAACATTTCTGCTAATTTTGGGTGTTCTATTCATTTTCTTTTATTGTATTTTTTGAAATTAGATATCTGATTGCTATTATACTTCTGTGGGAGTTGAATGGAAAAGTTGAACTGATCTCTCCTAAAATTGACTGGAGTAAAGTTTCCCTCTACTTCAAATCTGGTACATTTCTTGCTGATCTTAAGTATTACTTTCAGTATCTGCTTATTTTTTCTTATAGTTAAGCTTCATAAAATGAACATAACAACAAACAATTGAATTTTAGTATTGAAATTGTGATGGTACCTGCAGGTGGACTACTTATTGGTAGGAACAATAGCCACTCTTGGAACTCTCACACTTGCAACATCACTGGCAGCTAGGCAGGGCCCTATTCCTATGGCTGGTCATCAGATTTGTGTACAAATTTGGTTGGCTGTATCTTTGTTAACTGATGCTTTAGCACTCTCTGGTCAGGTAGCATGTCCTTTGGTTTTTCATTTGGAAGACCCCAAATGTAGGATGTTTATGACAATACCATATAAAGTAGCACCAAATGAAACCTGTTGGATGTATTTTTGGTTTCTGTTACAGGCTCTTCTTGCAACTAATTACTCCCAAGCGAATTACCAACAAGCTCGCAAAGTGATTTACAGTGTTCTAAAGGTTTATAAAAGCTAGTTGTCCGTTTCTTGAAATTGATTTCCCTTGTATCTCTAACTTAGCCAGTTATATTTTGTCCTTGATTTTCAAGCAGATTGGTTTAGCAACAGGGTTTCCTTTGGCTGTCTTTTTATTCATTGGATTTGAAGCACTTTCTGGCTTATTTACCACGGATGCAGAAGTTCTCCAAATTGCCTGGTCGGGTACATTGGTAAGTGAACTCCTCATATATTGTATCAAGTGTTGTGATGATAGACTCGTCTAACAATTGACACTATTTTGCAGTTTGTTGCTGGGTCGCAACCAGTGAATGCCGTAGCTTTTGTTCTTGATGGACTCTATTATGGGGTTTCAGACTATGAATATGCTGCAGTGTCTATGGTAATATATGACCAAGTATATGCTATAATAGTATTTGGCAAACTGATATAAGGTCCCAAATGTGATTGTGTAGGTGGTAGTTGGATTGATCTCAAGTGCATTCCTACTTGTAGCTGCTCCTTTATTCAGTGTTGGTGGAGTGTGGACTGGCTTATTTCTCTTCATGACCTTACGTGTGGTTGCTGGATTTTGGAGGTAATCTAATCTGCCTCTGTTCATTAATTATAGGAAGGGAAGAAATATCCTATGAATATGAAATCTGATGAGATCAGTGCACTGTTCAATGCTAGGTTGGGCACAAAAAGTGGACCGTGGAAAATGATTTACTGTGATATGGAGAAAGGAAAGGGATAAGAAGAATGCAGCTAAGTGGGCAATGGCCAAAGCTTTCAGGATGGTGCACTGCACAGCATTCAAAGACCTATATATTAAACTTCTAATTGAAGCTAACTGGATTCAGAATCAATACAAGATTTAGGCGCTTCTCTGCTATACTTTAAGATGACATCACCAGAACTATTCAATTCTGGTCAGAATTTGGATTTTGACACCAATAATCAGCAATGTGAATCTGTTTTTCTTCCGTTCACTGCCAGTGCCAGGTTAATGTATATATTTTAACATTCAGTCATATATTTTCTTTACCCTGTAAAATAAGAGACGACTCCTAGAACTTTTTCTTTATAGAATATATTGTCACATCTAGACTTGTCAATTGGGTGGATCGGGTTAATTTGAATAGCATTTCAATTCATTTTGAATTTGAACCAGTTCGGGTTTAAAACGTTTTGAGTTTGAATCATCACAAATTCAGTCCAAATGAATCCTACCTCTTCATTCTTTCCTCTTGTTCGTAAATTTATTACTCCGGAAGTCCTCTATTTTGGCAATGACCTCCCCAAAAGTTTTCAGCGTTACTTCATCTTTGTATCATGGCACAAATTGCATCACAATTACTAAGAATTTGATCTCATCGTGACAAACCCTACACCTCATAATAGTAAGCCCTTCGTTAAGGCCATTTCATTGCGTGGTTAAATGTACCAAATGGGATCATAAAGAGGATAAATTGCTGATGAGAATCGCTTAACAAAATGAAATGAATCTCATTTCAGTTTTATATCATTAACCATACTATTGTCTCCAAACGTACAGAACCAACAAGAACAATAGAACAAGAAAAAGAAGACCTTAGAGCAAAGGTAGAAGAAGAAAGAATAGTATACAACACCATAGACAGTATATAAAAGTAGAGCCAATCTTCAACTCCACCCTTGGATTTGAAGGACCAACTTTGGAAATTTTCGGTTCACGAGTTATTGGCATCAACTCATGCTCCATCGTTGAGAAACAAACACAACCATATGAAGCATCGAAGTCCAAAAATAATTTCGATGGTCAACTCCAACATCAAAAATTTCTGCCTTCAAACAATCAGCAATAAGTTAAACAGAAACCAAAGAAATAAAATATGGTAATACCAATTGAGTTCTTCAGTTCTTTCTTATCTGGAATTTTTTGCCAGCAAAATCTTAAGCCTATCGGCTTCTGAAACCTCCAAAGTATATCACACCCACAATTCAATCATACAAACCACTGTAGCATAATAAAATGATTGTACACACCAAGATGCAAGTCACAAACTTTCATATCTACCCAACACAATATTCCATTTGTTATGTTACACTTCCGAGACAAATTAACTTAGTTTGAGCCCTGGTCTTAGGTACCAACATAGAGGACCCCCATCATGTTACACCTAAATTTAGAGGACCTCCATCATGCCCTTATTGTATTAGTTTTTGTGTTAAAAAAGCCAATTACAGAACTTTTCATGGTAATGCAACAATCAAACAAAGTGCAGTGAAAGAGGAAGCAACTAGCTTCTCCAACTAGTAAATCCCACAAAGCATACAGCATTCACAATAAGGAAAGAATCAAAATCAAAAACTAAATCAAAGAAACTATAAGTAATTACCTTGCATGAAGAGAAAGCCAACAAGAAGCAATCATTCGACCCCAGTAGACCTGGCAACTTTGTACCTTAACTTCCTATTCAGGTTTTCCTGGAAACAATTCATTTAGAAAATAGCCCGAAATGCACAAAGTAACCAACTTTAACCACAATAAGGATATAAAAACAATAGTAATAAGCTCACCTGTTCAAGAACCTTAGCTGAGCTGATTTCAACGAGCCTAGCCAAGCTTTCGATTTTGGAAAGCATTTTCTCATATAAATCCTCTAATCCAGCCGTGTAGTTAGTCGCTCCCGGTCCTATCAACAGGCCCAATCTCCCAACTTGCATTCCCTCGGCGCAAGTATCCAGCAAAGCTTGATCCTTTTCTGTTTCTTTCGTTCCAGTTACATTCTCCTCGTTTCTATCTTCATTCATCGCCGTTAAGTTCCTTAAATCGCATTTCAAAAAGGGTAGCGTAGAGTTGGGGCTAAACGACCCGTAATGTCCTCTAAACGCAGGCCCAATGTTGACTATATCAATTGACAGCGGATTAAAACTGGGTTTCGATGATCGGAATTGGAAAGCCCGATACTGGTTGGTTTGAATGCATTGGTCATGAAGAGGAGTGGTGAAGAGGAGGAAAATCGAAGGAGCGAAAAGGGAATTGAAATCGGCGTTTTGGATAGGGAGAGAGAGATTGGGAGTGGAGGAAAGAGAACGAGTGACGGAGAACTCACGCATTGAAGGACGGAGGGGAGTTTTCCGGCGAGAGGAGAACCAGCCGATGAGGGGTTTGTGGTTGAGGTGAGTAGGAGAGAGTCGGGAGGAGTCGACCCGGCCGAGTGAGTCGTAGAAGGAGAGAAGAGAAGGGAAGCACAGGAAGCCGGAGATGGTGGCAACGAGTTGAGAATCGGAGAAAGATTGGGCGGACTCGTCGGAGAGAGTGGAAGGGGCGATGTAAGTGACGTGGCCGAAGAGGAGACCGTCGACGTCGGCAGGGGAGGATGAGAGGCGTTGGATCATGGAGGAGAGAGCGGGGCCTGATATTGCTAGCTTGTGCAACACCAGATCGTCCATGACGTTGAAAAGGTGAGAGTAAATGAGAGTTGTAGTACTAATTTGTAAGAGGCAGATGGATGAGCTGAGCTCTAATCTAAGCAATTAGCTGAAAGAGAGGGCAGAGTAGTTTTTTCTTTTTTAATGGGCCTTTCCTGTATGTAATGAACTGAAAGTCCAAAAAACCCTCCTCTTACTTTATTTTGTTTTCAGTCCCTTTATTACGCCAAAATTTTAAATTAGCCCTATACCTTTTTTTAAAGGGGTGTTAGAATCTCAATAATTTGATTTCTTATTTTTGGTTAATCCAATATTTTAACACCATTAGTATAGTGTTGCTGTTGATTAACCACTCAACCATTCCATTGATAACTGGTTAGGAACACCCTTAAGAATATGTAAAAGGCATCCCCAAATAACACAACTTAAGAATATACAAGTTGGAAGGTTTCAAATAACTAAAATTAGACGCACCAACCACAATATACATCATCTCCCTCAGGTGCTTAGAACATCTTAGTCTTTCAATACATAAAACATTTGTGAAGGGAAATGTCATATCTCAACGTTTGTAAGGACCAAAATCAGAATTTGACCTTAATTTAACGGGTGCCACAATTCCATTACGTGAACCAACAAAATAAATTTACCATAACTTGCTGCAACCTCCTTAATCCCCTGGGAAGTGAAAAGGGAATCAACATGACACCATATGAGGAAAACCCCACCACGCAAGAAGGCAGGTTGATCAAACAAATAGTCCTGCAATTTCATCCCAATTCCATATCTACCAGTTGCAGCAAGCAAATAAACAACACTGCAATGTGTTTGCATTAAAGAATCTATTGTATGCACAATGCATACCATTCATCCATTCAAAACATCACCCAAAAAATTGACTTATATAATCATTGATTTATGCACCGATCTGAGTCTCACAAGGTTCTTCATATTCACTAGATCGAGAATAAACAATAAGATACGAGGTATGATCAGCGCCAATAACTTTGTAAAATGGAGCCAAAATGGATCCATCAGTATAAAGTATCTAATAAACGAGATCCATATACATTCCACAAATGTTAATATAAACTCTAATTCGTAAAAAGTAAACTACAGCTATAAATTCCCCAATAGGAATTTTATTGTTCTTAAAGAAAAAACTGAAAATTGAATCAATGACATGTGAACCATTACTGTAATCCAAGAGGAAAAGATTCAAAGAGGCGGAACCGTGGATCGGATTCAGACACGAGCGGCAACAGCAGGGGCAGCGGCAACGGCGGCATTGGTGGCAGCACCACCTAGAAAGGACAAGAAACCGGTGGATACTTGTTCTTGTTCGTCCAAGAAGAGATCCTCAGGGGCCCTGAAAGCGCCGTGGGCACAGACGAGTCCGACTCCAACCATGAGAGCAGAAATAAGAAGAGATCCAACGGTAGTGAGAAAGACAACGAAGACGCTGAAGATGATGAGAAAGCCGAGGGTCTCGCGATCGGAGAATGTACGGCCAAATAGGATGAGAGGCTGATCAGCGGGGCGGAAGAGGTAGAGGAAGATCCAGGAGCAGAGGAGTCCGAGGAGAAGGAGAAGGGAAAACGGATGGGAAAGAAGGGAAAAGGCAAGGATGAGACCGATCACAGACAGGTAATTGACTCGGAAATACGAGTAGTTCTTGCGGACGCGAACGAGAGCATCAGAGAATGACTCGGGCTTGGAGAAGGCGGAACGGTCAACGAGCTCAGCCCAAGGACGGCGCTGGGAGAGGCCGTTGCGAAGGGATTCATTGAGACGGGAAACGAAAGAGAGAAAGGCGGGGCTGGCAGCGGGCGGTTGGGATTCGACGGATTGCACGGAGGAGACAGGGATAACGGGTGGAACTGCGGTGGACATTGGTGTCGGTTGCAGACGACAACTGTTTTAATAATTTGGGTTTAGGCAGAGAAGGAGAGAGAGAGAGAGAGAGAGAGAGAATATAGAGGGGGATTTTAGATCTAGATTTGAGGCTTCAATTCAGCGCGTAGAATATATAATAAAGGGATGAAATACGTTTCACGGTAAGTAATTTCCTTTTGGGTTAATAGCTTATTTGGTCCTTCAACTTACAAAAAATTTATTTTACCTCCATTTGAATATTTGACAAAAACTACAAGTTTAAGGATTAAAATAAATAAAAATTAAATGTTTGAAAAAATTATAAATTCAAAAACTAAAATAGATGAAAAATTAAATAGAGCTAAAATAAAATTTTAAAAACTTAAAAGGAGAAAATAAATCATTATGCTTCTTCTTTTGATTCCTTTTCTTCTTCATTAAGGTTTCACCCCATTTCATTCCTTCTTGGTTATACTAGATAAAAGTATTAAAAATTTATTCCAAAAGAATTAAATTTTATTCTCTTTACTTAAAATATGAGTAATTTAATTCCTATACTTTATTAAAAATTATATCCATTTTATGGCTAAAATTGATTCTTATCGTCAACATAAAGTACATAAAACAAACCATATATAATTTTCTAATACACGAAATATACTATGTGTAATTGTCTAATTATTCGTAAATCACATCCACCTGTAATAGTCTAGTTATTCTATTAACTACGTCAACTTTTAACAAGAAAATGGATTAAACTTTTAATGAGAAAAAGATATAATGTATTTTATATGACTTATAAAGACTAATTTAACTATTTTTAATAAATGAGACGAGATACTTCAAACAATTTTGCCGCAAAAGTTTAACCTAAATCCAAATTCAGATCATAAAAAGTGAAACCTATTTGATTTCATGGTAAAAAGGTGAATAATTGAAACCTAATCTCAAATTAACCTAAACTAATCCCTTCAAGCGTAATGAATGACAATACTCAAATTAACTCAGATATTTGGAGTTACTCATTGGCAATTGGTAATTGGTAATTGGTAATTGGTAATTGGTAATTGCTGTATGTATTTGCGTTATATAAATGTAATACAATACTAACCACAACCAGACACATTGTTACGTGTATTTATTTTAGCCACAGCAGCAAAAAGACACTCTACCTAATGAGTTCAAAATAGAATACCCCTGCCTACCTTAGTTCCCCCACAAACCATATTTCTTTATCTTATGATAACGCCTCTCCACCAAAGCTAAATCGCAGGTGCAAATATACACATGAACACAGGCAATCTATACAAAACCTAAACTAATATCAATGCAAACCCATGTAGTAAAAGTTTCAACGTTTTTATTTGAAGACTGCCAATAGCCAAGACAACATACTGCTCCTGGCTGGATTAGTGTTCATGAACGTTTACATATCATAATCCCTACAGAAACACGTAGATAAACAACTTAAAATACCATGCCAAGTTTTAAGAATTTCTTCTCACACCAGTTCACCGTACGAGTAAGATTGTTTTGAATAGACATCACTGATGTTTCGAGAAATTCAGAACATGCCAGGCTCAGAAGGTGGATCCGTTCCATCCAAAGTTGGAACCCTGCAAAATAAATCAAAAACGTATCAGCACTATTGAACAGCAAGTGCAACAAATGAGTGTTGAATATCCTCACAGGCCAACCAAATGGCATAAGATGGACTCATAAATAAAGCTAATTAGAGCAGTGCTAACAGTACCAAACAGAAAAAGGGTTTATTATTTACATTATCTAGTGCTGGTGTAAAGCATGCAAACATTGTGCATATTCTTGACTTTGATGTGCCTAAACAAACAAGGAAATGCAATGAGAAAGACATATAGGTGACAATGACCCATCCTCATGACAATTAAGGAGGAGGAGGAGAAAGCTTGCCTTTGTGTCATAGAATTTGAGGAAAAACCGTGACTTAGGCACTTGTAGCTTGGTTTCAAGAATTGCAGCAATTGCAGCACTCAGTTTCTTGTTCACATCTGGATTAAGGCCCCCAATTGATACCAGTTCTCCATAGGCAGCTGGCTGCTCAGTACCACCAAATGACATGGGTACTGAACCCTTCAACACAATCATCACATACTGCATATCAACACCCACACATGAAAGACTTTGACAAATTTAAATCCCCTTCTAGCTTGTTAATAAGAAGCAGAAACCAAAATAGAAGAGTGAATGAATATTTGAACAAGAACATAAATCACTTTAACCAAGGGCATATTTCTCTTGATGCTATAGGTGATCCTAGGATCCAACATAGCCATTCTCAAGTCTATACACGTAAACATAAACAAGTAGAACAGTAAAGCATTTACTACATGCAAGATGACTACACTGTACATAAATAGAAAAGATGATGGTAACCATCATGATATTAACTCTTCAGGCATCAGCTAGTATCCAGCCTAAATTTGACGAACTTCTAAAGTTACAATTCCAATGATACTAGAAATGAAAAAGGTAAAAAGATATTTAGCGCATGCGATATATAAGCAAGTAACAAGAACACTTTTCAAACAAGAACAATGTGTCCTATACTTGTGAGACAAATGAGTTGTTGGTTCTTTTCTAGCATTTCCAGCAGACAAAATCGTGAAGAATCAAATGCATGCGCTCAAGCTCTTCATTTTTCTGTCTAATACACAGTAGTCCAAAAGATCCTCCAAATCCTTAGAAAATACTAACCATACTCATAACATAGAAAGCATGCATACACAAAAGCAGTAACCCAGTAGCCTCTAAATACTCCCCATTCTAACAAATCCTTGAATGGGTAATGATCATTACCGCCAGTGGTAAAGGATTTAAGCAGATAGGATAAATTATATAAAACCCAATACGGAAACGGCAGTATTTTTCCCACATTCAGTAAAATTATTGATTGGGGCAAAAAGATATTGATCAAATAAATAAAGCGCATAGGTATCCTTCTACACAGCAAATAAAAAACTAGAGATTCAGAAATTCGAGGACAAAAGAAAGATAAACTATAAATGGAAGGAGAGGAAAGGAAAGGAGAACGTACGGCCTCAGGTTTGCCGATGAGTTTAGCGACGGAAGAGGTGGCTTCGGAAAGGATGGCGGAGGTGTCGACGCCGTCGAGATTGACGTTGGTTGAAAGGTTTAGGCAAGGCATCTTCTTCCGTGTCTCAGCTGTGACTCTTTACTATTTTACTCTTCTGCAACAACTACCACTTGCCAAAATGAGAGATATTATATTCTGATCACAAAATCCACACCTGGGTTTTATACTCCCTATCTTACCCTAAGCTTGGATATCCCTATCTTATCCTATGCTTAGATAAATATTTATCTAAAAAAATTTAATTTATTATCCAAACACACCTTTAATTCCAATTTCTCAACACCAATCAAAGCACTAGTTAACAGCCAGGGTTATGCTAGCCAAATGGGCCTCTGGCTAATCTCGACTACTAAACAATGAGTATCTTAGCCTTAGCCTTAGCCTTAGCCTTAGCCCATTTATATTTCAATTGGGGCAAAAACTTTTATTGGCTTATTTCATTCTGTAGAGCACAAGAGACAAAACTTTGTTTGAAGGATAATATCTTTAAAACTTCTTCGAAAAAAGTCGACCCTCCTCAACAAGAATCTCAAGACATTGTCTTTCCTCCAAGGCTTTTAAATGTTTTTTGTGTGTGAAATTATATCCAGATGTATAAGTTTGAGTTTTGAGGATGAATACATGCTAAGTAGGTAGGCTTGAATGTTGGGTGAAAGAGCGAAAGGTATGGTTTTCCCAAGGACTCCATCAAAATCTTGCATCAGGATTTTGATTTAACATGCAAAAAGGCACACTAAAAATGAAGAAAAAAACAGGTGTTGTCTGGGGAGAATGACAGGACGACAAAAGCTAGCTTCACCCAATCAATTTGGACGAAGATCGAAGCATGGATGATGAAATAAAAACTCAACTGAAAATGATATTTAATATGGTAAAGAGATGTGTCGAAATTGGGAAACCTCAAAAGGATTTACCAATGCCAATGCCAATGCCAATGCCAATGCCACTAAGGGAATAGTTATTGTGTGAAAACCAATTAATTACTACCCATTTCTAAAGTCAAAACCAATGTTTCCACAAATCAGGATATATTTTAAATGATTTGTTTTTCCGGATTAATTATTGTTAAAATTTAAAATTTTTTAACCTAATTCATACCTAAATTTGAAAACAGTAAGCTAACTCGATACTTGTTAAATACTTGACTAATACTATTAAAATGTACTAACGAAAGATTGACGACTAATAGCATGGTGACATGTAGCAAAGTAAATTTTTGTTACGTGTCAAAATATGATGTTGTTATGTGTCATCATGATATTGGTTGTTGTTATGTATTATTTAATTCATGTATTTAAAATATGATGTATATTATATTGAAGTCCAGATTTAATGCCTGAAGTCCACAGAAAAATATAATTAATATCATATTAATATTCTAACAATTTAGTTTAAAAATAGTAGAATTAACTTGGTTGTTTATTAAACATAAAAAGGGAGTATTTGACAAAAAATAGGATTTGTCCCCACGTTTAAAACTTTGATGGGAATGGATTTCGGTTATTAAACAAAAAAAAAAGGGGGGGGGTTTAAAGAGTGCATAGTGGGGAGACTAAGACAGCCAAGAAAGCAGTCACTTTAGGTTGTTTTTAGGACAAGAAAGTCGGAAACAGTTCATACTATTGGTTAAAGCTTTGATTAATAAGCTTAATTACCATTATTATCTTAGGGTTTACGTTCTCCATAATTATATCCACAAAGATCGCCTTGAAATCCACACCAGTGAAAGGAAAAAAAATACATGTTTCGTTTGTTTATTGGATTTTTCTATAATTGATTTTAATCGAAATTAATGTGAATCACAGTCCTGTTTAAATTTAAGACACCAAAAAATCTGTAAAAAAGACCGAAAATTTAGCTTTGAATAAAAGGGGGACCCACAAAGAAAGAGGGAAAGTTAAAGCTGGTTCCTTTGGGTCCCATTGGAAGACCAAACTGAATCCCGTGCTTCCCTCCCCTGAATTCCTCAATTATTATCACCATCTCTGCAAGCCACCGCTTTACGCCTTTACTCACTCCCTTAAACTCGGCTCAGCTCACTCTCTGACACCCACTCTCTTGCCCTTGCTTCTTCTCTCTGTTTTATTAAAGCCGCTACTTCAAAACACCAAACTCGCGGCTTCTTGTCTTTTTATTTCTTTTGAGCAAAATCTTCTCTCTCTCTATAAAAAAAAAAGGAGCTTGTTTCTTTACTAATCTTCTTTTGTCTCTCATTAAATAATCTTCTCTTCGGGTTTGCTTTGTTCAATTGGTGTGTTGCAGGCAACATTGCAGTGCACTTGTCACTTTCCCCTTTACCCTGCGAGCAACCTGCTTTTTCTCTCTTCCTCTTCGTTATACTTCAACTTATACACATTTACTTGCATATCTTAACAAATCCCTTTGCAGCATTTTTACACAGATTCCATCTGGGTCTTTCTCATTCAATGGAGAATCCACACTCACCCATTTCTATCCCAGAGGCTTCTCCTAAGCCTTACAAGAAAAGCTTTGTTACTACTCTAATGGAAGCCGCTAGTCTTCGCTCTCCTTTTAAGGAAGATACCTATTTTACCTCCCATTTGAAGGCTTCAGAGAAGAAGGCGTTGCAAGAGCTCAAGGACAAGCTCATGGCTTCTTATGGCCCGGACGGTGAATGCACCATGTGGGGGATTCCTTTACTTGCTGAAGACGAAAAAGCTGATGTCGTTTTGTTGAAGTTCTTGCGAGCTAGGGACTTCAGGGTGTTGGATTCCTTCCGCATGTTGCAAAAATGTCTTGCTTGGAGGAAAGAGTTTAAGGCCGACAGTGTTGGGGAAGAAGACTTGGGGTTCAAGGAGCTTGAAGGAGTTGTTGCTTATATGCATGGCTACGACAGGGAAGGTCACCCTGTTTGCTACAATGCTTATGGTGTTTTTAAAGATAAGGATATGTACGAGAGAATCTTTGGTGATGAAGAGAAACTGAACAAGTTTCTGAGATGGAGAATTCAAGTCCTGGAAAGAGGGATCAGTCTCCTACATTTCAAGCCTGGTGGGATTAACTCTATTATTCAAGTCACTGATCTAAAAGACATGCCTAAGAGAGAACTTAGGGTAGCTTCAAATCAGATCCTTTCCCTCTTTCAAGATAATTACCCTGAAATGGTAGCTCGAAAGGTAGTCAATCAGCTCTTGTCTCTTGTTTTTCAAACTGTTATGGAGATTGCTTTAACTTTCCATCATCTGCCTTTTTGGGTTTTAGATTTTCATCAATGTCCCATGGTACTTCAGTGTGCTGTACTCAATGTTCGGTCCATTTTTAACTCAGCGAACTAAGAGCAAGTTCGTCATCTCCAGAGAAGGGCATGCTGCAGAAACACTGTACAAGTGAGTTCATTTCTTTGTTTTCCCATTCGCAGTTGATAGATCCAATACTTACCTCTGCTACAAATTTGTTTGTCAGATTTATAAGGCCTGAAGATGTTCCAGTACAGTATGGTGGACTGAGTCGACCCAATGACTTACAGAAACCAGCCTCGGAGTTCACTGTTAAAGGAGGAGAGAAAGTGAACATTCAAATTGAAGGGATTGAGGTCAGTAGTTTTATTGCTCTTAGCTAACTTGTGGTAAAAGAAAACATTTCATTATATCTTATATGCTTCTAAAACTTGCAGGCTGGAGCAACCATAACATGGGACCTGGTAGTAGGAGGGTGGGACTTAGAATATAGTGCAGAATTCGTGCCCAACAAAGAAGACAGCTACACCATTGCAGTGGAGAAGCCAAGGAAACTAAGTCCAACAGAGGAAGCCATTCGCAACTCCTATACATCAAAGGAATCAGGCAAACTAGTGCTGTCAGTGGATAATACAAGTTCCAGGAGAAAAAAGGTTGCTGCTTATCGCTATACTGTTCGCAAATCAACCTTGGAGTAGCTTGAGTTAGGTGTTACAATAAACGAGTGATCATGTTTAATTTTGAAAAGGGTATTATTAACTAATGGTTTGTGAACTTTGATTTGTTAGTAGTCTGTTTGAGTAGTAGTAAATTATTTGGTAATGGGTGATGTATAAATATGGAGATGGTGGTGTGAGCATTGTATGACATTAATATATAGTTAAAAGATGCAGCAGTAGTTTTTACTTTTTAACTGGTGGTGTTTCATCAGCCATGTCAGAAACAGGAAGAAGAGATGAATGTGCAAACAGATTTTGGTTGCTTTTCTGTGTACTGCAAACTTGATTTCCAAATGTATGATAATGCATATCTCAAGGACTAAAGCAAAACTAAGACTCACACAAGTAGTAGTGTTAGTGTGTAAGCAATTTTTGTTTATATTTAGTTTTTCTGTGGGTATTGATGGACAGCATAAGACAGAGTGTGGTAGTCTTTGTTATTTTATTATTTTTTTCTGAAACTTGAAAAGTAAACATATCAGGAGTCTGTGGTGTTTCGATCTGTGTTAGAGGTGAGAAGAGGCGTGGAAGGTCCTGCTGTGCGCAGTCTGCAGCGTGCAGACTGTGGTCTGTTTTGGAGTCATCCAATAAGCTGTTCAATTTCTCATTGTGAGGTCACGCCAATAGTAATAAGCTGGACAGAAGCCAAAATTTTGAAAAACAGATACAAGTGAAGGGGTACCTGTAGGGTTCAAAAATGTGTAGGTAATAGGCCACTTCAAAATAACTTGATTTTTTTAATAAAAAAGTTTTAGTTTATTTCATGGTCATTGGTAGGCTACTCCAAAATTCTATAATAATTCACATGCAAATAAGGGTAAAAGTATTATAGAGACAATGTATTGAAAATTAGATTATATTTTGTCAATTTTTATTAAATAATGAGTAAATTAGTCTCTGTATGTTTGATCATTACATTACAGATTCTATCCATTTTATTATTTGGTTAATAAATAATTTTATTTATATAAATATTAATGTACCTATTTTTTTAATTACAAGTCAAACTTGCATTGGGTTTCATTTCACCTCATGTATATGAAAACCGAATAGCCCATAGCAAACCATAACTATTTAGCATATGGATCCAACGGAGGTGGAGGTCCCACGTAAATGTTGGGTGAATCATTTCCCGCCACGTCATAAATAGAAGAAAATGCCCCACATGAATGAGTTCCCTTCCCTTCCAAGACAGCTGAGTGAGTTGACTTACGCAGAGTTGTCTGTTTCCGGTACGAAACGAAACAAAAACCACGTTTCTCAATCCCCTGTTTCTTTCATCTTCCTCCTCATTTTAGTCCCCAAATCTCCCATCTTTATCTTCGGTTCTCAAATGATGTCGAACCCAGTTGAACCAACTAAGATTGATGATGCTGGATCCAATTCCAACGTCGAGAACCCTACTCCGGCTGTCTCTGCCATTAACAGGCGTTGGAAAACGGAGGATTTGTTGAATAAAGGTTCTCTCTTTCTCAGAGGATTGGCTTTCTTCTTCTCTTTGCTATCTTTCATTATCATGGCTTCCAACAAGCATGGTGGTTGGAAAAATTTCGATCGCTATTCTGAATACAGGTGCTTATTCCAAAACTCTAATCATATTCCAAACTCACAGTCCACATTACAGTTTAAATTTGATTTTTTTTTTCAGGTATTTGTTGGCAATTGCAACTCTATCGATTTTGTACACCGGAGGACAAGCGTGGAGACAGGTGCTTTCGATTTGGAAAAACAATAACATATTAGAACAACGTATCTCTGCCATGCTCGACTTTTTTGGAGATCAAGTTGGTTTTCCGATCATTTCTTTTTTCTTTTGTTTATTACAAATTTCTGCTTGCCATAGTAGCATGTAACATCAACTTCCAGTTATTAAACTAGAAAGTGCTGCTGCTATGATCCAATTTGATTGATTAAAAATTAACAAGTAGAATTATAAAATAAAAGCTTAAAGGTGGCGTGGGATAGTAAGCTGTACATTATCCAAAGCCCGGACGTATATCTATGTTCGGAAAGGGTTTTGATTAATTGAAGTTGCAGATGGTGGCATACCTGTTGATATCATCCACATCCGCGGCGATTCCATTGACAAACAATATGAGAGAGGGACAAGACAATATTTTCACCGATGCCTCAGCTTCGGCTCTCAGTATGTCATTTTTTGCCTTCCTATCGCTGGCACTATCAGCCATGGTTTCGGGTTATAAACTTTCAACTCAATCATACATCTAATCTATAGGTAAGCCTTTTAGCTTCATTCTTTTTTTTACCCTACATGATTATTTGTGTATTTATCATTCATTTCTCTTGTATGTATTTTTGTGTGCATCAATGTTGTTCTTTTTCCTCGTACAGTCGACAGAGCAGTGTTCATAGCTCTGAGCTCCGTCTCTTTTCAGTTTTTTTTTTTTCCTTCCCCATGTTTATGGTTTGATTGTCTTGAAAGTTGTAGTGTCTTAAATTACACGTAAGCTTAAAGTTGTGATAGCAGTCATTGTGCATAGAGATGTATCTGCAATGCATGAATGTGATGAATAGAAAGACAAAAAGGTTGAAGTCGAAACAGGAAAAACATCAATTTATTCCTTTTAATGCATTGGTCATATTTTGTGTATTTCAGCATATATCATAAATCTTAAAAGTAGTTATACAGCACCTGAAGGGTAATGCTTCGCAAACAAACGAATATCTTTCTTGATTTACGTGTCCATGCCTAGAATCTGCATTTCCCAATAATTAGTGGCTAACTCATTCGACCTACAAGATCTTCAAGGATCTCTACGGCATTAGATCTTCCAACCGTAATTTCCAACACTTGGGATCTAATTCCACCTGTCAATTGGATGATTGAATATATAGACACATTTGAATCAAGGAACTTTTTATTACATTACAGAAATCATAAACTTTACCTGAAGCACTTTATCTCTCCATTGAAAAGTACAACCGCGTGCTTCCAAATGTTCAATAAGTCGATGGGGTAGCAGCCATTTAAACTCTGCCTGAAGTTTCACTTTTGTCAACCCTCCACATGCCAGCAAGACGGCGGCTAGTCCAGTAGGAGTCAAACTTTTTAAGTGCAAGATTGTTATGTTCTGTAGGCAGCTAATGCCAGCCAGTGACAACAATCCTATGCCCGTAACCGAGCTATGGGACAAATTAATCTGAAAAGAGAAAACTAATCAGATTTGTGGGAATGAAAGCAAAGTTCCGAGAAAAGGACAGAGTAGCATACTTGTCGAAGGTTTTGAGAAAAATGAGCAAGTGGAAGCATTCCTGCATCATCAATATTAGGACACTTCTTTACGTCTAGCTTGGTAAGTTCCTTGCATCCCACAGCAACAGCTGTTAGTCCTAAAGATGTTATCATAGAACACCCTCGACTTTCAAGCGTCTTTAACCGTGAGCATTTGGATAAAGATAGCAAGGAATGATCGGTAATATCTTTGCAGTAAGCTATATTAATCATTTCAAGGCCAGGGCAACCTTGTGCAATTGCTATAATGCCTGAATCTGTTATTTCTACAGACCTGAAAACGGTAGCCTTGTTTAGATAAGCATGAATTCTCTTTTTCACTGCATCAATGATAACTCAGTTCATAAGCTGTACGGAAATTTGCTTGCTACACAGCTCAAATAGCTAACCTGTATAAATCAAGCTCTAAAAGTTTTGAGCAGCCCCTGCCGATATGGATAAGTCCCTCATCAGTTATATTAAGGCAAATTCCTAGCTTTAAGTTGGATAGTTGGGAACATATGGATATGTACTTCAGACCTGCAAAGGGAAGCGAGTGTAAGTGCGTCAATTAACACTGTTGTGCTGACTATACTAGCAAAAATGAAGAAATAGGAGGAAAAAATAACCTTTATCATCAATTTCATTATCTGTAAGGTCAAGCTCTTCAAGCAAATGACACCGCTGGCCGATCAAAACAAATGCTTCTCTAGAAACCAGGGTACAGGACTCCATCCTGAGAGAAGTAAGAGAGTTGCACGAATTTGTGATGCGGGAAATAGAGACATCAGTTATCTTGCGGCAACACGTAATGTCTAGTTTCCTTAGGTCTTTATGCCTTGTTACAATGGACGAGATGCCTTCATCTGTTACTCCTGAGCATTTACTTAAACTCAATTCCCTTAATGAAGCGCACCAGTTTCCGATAGTTTTCAGTCCATCATAGCTAATCAGACAACCATCCAATTTAACAGATTGCAACATAGAAAACTTTTTCAAAGAATCAGCAAGGGAAGAGGTTACCTGAAATATCACCAAAATGCTACACTAAACACTCTCAAATATATAAAAAGGAACCTGTTAGAGCAGCAAGAGAGGAGCACATATAGGAAGACTTACAGGTGAACCATGGGCTAAGGTAAGTTGCTGCAGACCTACAGCACCACTTACTAGGGAAGACAAGCCATTGTGACTAATATTCTGACAAGTTGACACATCAAGACTCTGACAAATGTATTATGTCAACTAAATGTTGTAAAAAAAAAATTAAACATTCCATCTATAGAGTAAACTTTCAGAACAGTATACCTTTAATGAATTGCATCCATGTTTGAGGACAGCAAGGCTGTCATCATCGATGCCGAAACATCCTTCAAGGACCAAGTCTTCTAGATGTTGTAATTTCAAGATAGGTGATAAACATTTACTTGTAATCTGCACAATGTTAAAACAATGAATATACACGATATTTAACAGGCAAGACAACAACCTGCAAACAGAGTAAAACTCACGAGTTACTTACAGGCAAGTAAGAAAGATCCAAGTAGCAAATGTGGTTGCACTTAACAGCAAGCAAACCAACCCCTAAATCACCAACCCCCAAGCACCATTTCAAGCAAATGGACTTCAATTTTCTGCATCCAACAGCAACACATCCCACCCCCAAATCCGTAACCGACTTACACCTCGCGAGCCATAACTTTTCCAAGTTCTTAGCTTGGGAAACGGCAGCCATAGCCGAGTCTTTCAACTCCGTGGCATTGGACAAATCAATCTCAACCAAGTTGTTACAATTCAAAGCCAAGCCCAACAACCCAGAAGCGGAAAAGAGATGAGTTCTGGATAAATCAATGGAGCGAAGCGAGGAGGCGCATGCATGGGATACAAAGGAGAGACAGGTGTCGGAGACACGTGAGCAGCGCGTGAGATGGAGATGGGCGATGTTGGGGTAGCGAGAAAGGATTGAAGGGAGGTGTTCCTGGCGGAGGGGCTTGAGGGAGGTACGGTGCTTGGATTCAGCAGCGTAGAAAGACTTGCAAGCTAAAGAGAAAGACTTTATGTCGAGAGGATTGGAGTTAAGGAGGTCGAGGATGGTGAAGATGATCTCTTGAGGCAGCTGATTAAAGGGGTTGAAGCCTTTAAGGTTGTCTGGTTTTTGTTTCTTCATAGTTAAAGTTGAGAGCTTGGGAGTTTTGTGAGTTGGGGAAAACTTGAGTAAAAGATGGGGTGCTTTTAAGGTGCGATTCACCAACTTTTAACAGAAAACCAAAAAAACGACAAAAGAGTGAAGAAGAAGGGGTGAAAGGTTGAAAATTACGATTATGGCCTTTGATTGAGGTGTGTTTCCATCTAAGGACGAAATTACCCCTTCCCGCTTTCAGTATGTATAACTACTAGTACTAGCAGTGCGCACCATTTCCTTCCAAGGCTTGATTTTTTTTTTGAAGAAAAATCATATATGATTCACATAAAATCCGAATGTTTTTTATATATAAAGAAGCCAAAAATAGATTGACATCTTACCGGTTGGTTAAATTGATTCTTCGATAGTATTAAATTAGTAAATAATTTTGACTAGAAAATTGACAATTAAATTCAAAATGATGAAATAATTGGAGGGGACTTGTAAGAGAAGGGTAGAGGAGGGATTCGTACGTACGGCAAGGTGAAGACAAAAAGAAAAGGGAGGGCAAGGTGGGGAATATAAAAAAGGAAAGAATGAGGAAGGACAAAAGTAGGAGTGGACGGATGGTACGAATATTTGACCCTTCATTTCCTACTCAATCAAGCACCATCTGAAAATGAAATATTCCATTTTCATTTAATTTAATATTAGTAAACGAATTGGCCGTACTTGTTTAATACTGCCTTTGGGACGGTACCAGCCTTACTGAGATAAGAACGGACCATTTCAATACAAAGTCAAAAAGAAACCAAGTTGGATTGGATTGGATACTTTATAGTTAGTGTTATTAGTTAGGTCAGGCAAGAGGAAGGCTGTGTCTCGTACAGGCCCTTTCTCCATCCAACACTTTCTCTCTTCTTCTTTTCTCACCACAGATTAGGGTTTACACTCTAACAAACTAAAAGTCACCCATAAAACCTAAACCCAATTTGTATACACAATTGTTTGTTATTGCAATAATAAGTTTACTTAAGAGTTCACAAAATTATAGATAAAAAAAAAAAAACATTCATTCTTTGTTTAAGTATACACAACTTTGAGAACCCAAAAATATTTATATTGTAACGACTTTTTCTCCTAGTCAAATCTAATAGTTTTTTTGGCATGGTTCTCAACAATTTTACACATATCCATCCCCCCAATGATGTCTTCAAAACAAATTGACAGAGAAAAGTATCACAAACAAATAAAACTTGTTCAGGGAATTCACAAATTACAGTTGATTCTTCAAAAAAAAAAATTACACTTTTCAACATATTCAAGTAAGATAAAATAATGTCTCATATCACTGGATTTGGACACACAGCATCTCATTCCATGATGCCATGAGCCATGAAACTCATTCTCGTATAATATAGCAAAGCCAAGTGCCGTGATATACTTGGAAAAAGGAAGAGCAGAATTTTATACACCAACAGAATGAGAATGTTGAGAAAGAAAAAAAGAATAAACCACTGACCACAAGACAATACATACATACATACATACATACATACATACATACATACATACATACACACGTATATATATATTTGCTATTCACTAAGATGGAGAATTTAACATATTGGATGAAATGAAAATTTTCAACAAGCATATCCAAAAGGATGTGTCCTTGCCTTTTGTCTTTTTAAGAGTCACTCCAACTATCTTCGTCATCATCTTCATCACTTCCAGCCAATGCCTATTTCAACAGTGAATGATTTTATGAATTGCATGCACACACACAAAATGTGAAGAAAAAGAGAAAGACGAGGGCAAGCACAAACCTGGCGAATTGCATTTGCTTTCTCCAAGATTGCTGCTACTCTTAAGTTGGTTTTAGGACCCTGAATACTGGGTCTGGTAACCACAGCAGGCTTCAAGTTGAAGGACTGTATAAAATAAAATAACAACTCTCAGTTTATCAAAAAAGATGCATCTCCAACTGTAAAAGCATCTGTTTTTTTTCCTACTTAAAATGGAAGGAACAAAACAAACATCAATGGGGATTGGATCTAACCTTTGTTCGTATCTGTTCCAGCAACGAATCTCTTTCGTCTACCTTTGGAATGACTGGAGGGTGAATCCGTTCCGTTACCTTTCTCAACTGCACAAAATTGAAATTGTTACTTACAAAAAACAAAGGCAAAATTGAAAAAAAAATGAAATGAAATGAAAGGCCATAATTACCTTGCTCTTGTCATGAGCAGCAACAGCATCAATGAGAGGATCGCGAGGTCGAGGAAGCTTCACAGTTGGATTGCCATTCGAGTTTTCATCTTCAACAACTGGTGATAGAGCAAGCGTAATTGACGGCCACACTGCTGCTCCCTCTGAAATTGACAACTCATGCTGCGCAGTTGTATTTGATGTCTGTGCAATATCTACCTCTGGAGATGCCAAACCATGCTTAACAATGGCATTTGATATCTGCGAAGATTCTCCCTCTGAAACTGCCAAACCATGTTGAGGCTGCTCCTCTACCTTGGTTGGAAACTGTTGTTCTACTTCCATTGAAAGATCCTCCACTACCTTGCTTGGTATATGCTCCTCTCTCTTAACTGGCAGGGGCACAGATATATTAGGAAGATTCCTCTCCTCTCTCCTGGAATTTTGTTCAGGGTGCTGATATGCCCCACCTTCCAAACCTATATCCGGTACAAACTGGTCTGGAGGATGTGTTATTTTCTCATGTGAAGATACAATGGTAATATGTCTTGAAGTTGTATCAGTAGCTGGCATCAGTGATGAGTAAGTGGATTCTACCCTATCGTCTTCCAACGCAATGGAATCACACTCAATGCTTTTATTTGATATTACGGGCAAAGTATAATATGGGTTTGAGTGTGTTCTATCCAGCCAGGTATCACTGAATTGGCTATTAGTGTCGCTACCCATAGCTGGAGGGTGCTTAGAAAAAGGACCAGGGAGCTGCATGCAATCAACAGCTAATTGATTAGACACATGATCAGACCTCTCTTCACCATCCACTATGGGTAAAAATGGGTTTCTGGGCCGTTCATTTGCTTTCTCTAATACTGATAAACCAAACTGCAGTTTCCCATCAGTTCTACATTGTGGCATCACTGGGAATGACCCCTGACCCTGTTCGACCAATTCTCTTTGTGAAGCTGGAGAAACATGTTGAATTCTCCCTAACCTCCACTGCATTGGAGGAAGAGGCGGCAATGGAGGCATTTCCTCCATGCTAACTTTGGTTGCCTCTGGAAGCAGGCCAAAGGCAGGATGAATAGATCCTGATGGATATCTTTCTTGCTTACTTTGCCAACCTGATTGCTGGGAAAACTCCAATGAAGGTTTACTTGAAAAGCCTTGGTCGGAATGAGTAAAAGAATTTTGTATCTGATTGGACAGGAGATGTGAAATATTTGAACCATCTTCAACTATATCCAGGCTTCCCATATCATGCTGATTTGTAGGGAAGTCTAAGGACTGCTCGAAAGAAGTTTCTTTTTCTGATAAGCAATGACTTGGTGAAGACACCATATCTGCTCTTCTTTCCATCAGCTTACTCAAATTTTTTGATTCAGACTCTTGATTACTCAATTCTAAAGAAGTTGGTGTTGCAGTTAAATCAATGGAAGTCAAACGATTTTTGGTTGGTTGAACCAGTGATAAATGCTGACTATCGTCTTCTAAATTGGAACAGTTGTGAGAGACTGATTCGCATGAAGTGGAAACTATATCTGCTGGAGCACCTTCCACTGGATTTGTTTCTTCTCGTGTCTCTAAGCCTGTAAGACATCCTTGAGAAATAACCTCATTAGATTCCAATTCTTCCTGACATAGATCTCCATCACCAGAAGGAGACTCTTCCAAATACATTAGATTTCCAGATGCCGAACCAATCAAATTTGAAGTCTGAAAAGTAGTATTATCAACAGCATCATCAAAGTCAGCAGAACCACAAGCAGCAGTAGAGACGACAACACTTTCTGCAAGAGCATTTCCAGTAGCTAGATCATCTAAGCTCACATGATCCTTGATGTCCAAATTATCAGCAACATGAGATGGAAGAACAGAAAGGTTAGCATCTCCTTCCACCGAATCCACACTGCAGGGAAATTCCCTAGTTTCTTCTCCCTCTGAAGCATCAAATGATTCATTAAAATTGTGTTCCTTTTCATGAAATGAAGCTCCTACCACCATGGAGTTAGGATCATCAGGTAATATGTCTGAATGTTTCTGTTCATTAAAGCCAAAAGTCTCTGAAGTATTTGGCATAGGAATCATATATTCCAAGTTCAGAGCAGCTTCTAAAGTAGCATCATTGACCTCATAAGCTAAGCTGACAGGCTCCATAACATCCGAACCTTCAGGTGGTAGTGTAATACCTGCATCTCTTTCTATTTCTCCCAAGGTTGAACAAGGGTGCTGCTCTGTTGGTGAAGTTATTGGATATCGTGAATCAGTTATTTGGTTGACTGAATTTTCCTCACAACTTTCTCTAATAAAATCTGTTTTAACAACTTCATCTGAAGGATCATTACCCCTCCTCTTTTCAGAAGCAAGCTGTAAAATGTTTGATAAATGTGGCAAAGCATCAGAAGAGATATTTGTGCCTCCACTGTCCAACTCCTCTTGGGGAAGGCTTTCATCAGCAGAAAGAGTAGTCAAAGAAACCTCCTGTTTCTCAGACGAACCAGCACAAATGACTTCTGAAGAATCTGCAAAATATTCTCCATCATCACTGTCTGACAAATCAGAATTAGTAGTAACAATATTAGAGGGCACTTCATCAAGTTTCTTTTCCAGAAAAGAAGCTGCCATGTAGTTGGCTTGATCCAACAAAACATGTGCGGAATTAAAATCTTCAAGACTTGAACTGTCAGATACTTCTCCATGATCAGGAAGCCTACATTCACCAGTATCTTTCGGCGGCAAAACCTTATCCGAACTAGAATGGTGCATCTCTGAACATGCAGGAAGCTGGATGGGCGATTCCTCAACAATCTCTGGAACATGGTTTTTAATAGAAGGGGACAGTTTAGCTGCTTCTTCACCATCTGACACCATATCTTCAGCCAGATTGTCCATGCTATCAGAGTTGGAAAAACTAGATCTTCCTTTCTTGAACGAACTATTACCATCATCTGATTCAGAGGAGATCCCAAATGATTGAGAATCTGATGAATGGGCTTGCACCTCAAGCTTTTCTTCATTTGCATCAGAACCTGTTTGGCATTTTCCAACATTTATGAAGGCAATGTCATTCTTAGATCTGTATTCATTGTCTGTATCCATTTCAGAGTCCATGGTTGTAAGGGCATCCGTGTAATTGTCAACCTCACTGATCATATCATCAGAATGATCCCCATCTGTACCGCATTCTTTTCTGCCTTCTCCATCTACTATTATTTCCTTTTCAACTGTTTCTTTATGAAGGGGAAGAGGGATCTTATCTGTGAAATTACCTGTTGGTTCAGACACTTCTACAATCTCTCTGTCGATGATTTCTTCATTCAACTTTTCCACGGATGATTTCTGGACTAGTACAGTAGGCGAAGAACTTGAGATTTCCTTTCCAATCGAAGAATTCTTCACAGGACTCTCTTTACTAATTTCATGTATTTCAAGACCTGACTCACTAGAATGCTTTGATGTCAATCTCAGAGGTTGTGGAACACCAGAGGTCTCATAAACTGCTTTATGCTCCGGGGAAGGAGTCTCCAGGAATTTCTCCATGTAGCTTTTCCCAGATTTTGGGTCAAGTGGAAATTCATTCAATTGCCTTCTTTTTAGTTTTACAAGACAAACTGGATCATTGTAGACATTCTCAATACGCTCCTGCAAAAACAGTTGATGCAATCTGCACTAGCAGAAAGCAGCTCAATCACCAAGAAACCATATTAAAACTTAAACACGCATGCCTAATCAGTAGATGAAGCTAAGGCACAGATGCAGAATTAAAAGACTCACTTGGCATGCGATGCCAGTGCAAATTCTGGTGTCCCTTCATTCCTCCATCTTGATCCTTTTTTCTGCAAAAAATATAATATAAGAAACTGTATGGACACAGGGCAATATACCATATAACACAACTAGCTCAACATAGAAAGAAAACTGTAAACTGATTACTAAATCAATGATGTACCAAAAAGTTACAATGTGCTGCCAGTCCCTCATACAAATAATTTCACTCTATTGTATTGATATAAAAAAAGGAAAAGGAATGTCATAAAGCTGAGAAGTAACGTAATCAGTACTTCGATATAATTTGTGCAAATCACCCCAAATGCAACAAGAGCACCTCAAATGAAGTAGGGCCTCGGATATGAAGTGTACTGCTCACGTAGAAGCACACCACTATCAGATATTTTAAACTAAGAACTACTCTCTAAACTTGACATGAGTTAGCTCAAACACAAACTCATAGATGTCAATCATGAACTGGAAATGAACAAAGCAAAGGTAATTCAACCATTAAGAAACCTTTATCTCCACTGAAATTAAAGAAACAAGTCAAATCAAGTTTATAGCTAGTGTGATTATCTGTAGTTTCCATGCAAAGCTCTAGTTTTTTTATCAGTACTAGGGTCATCCTACAGACCTCTCTCTCAACTTCTGCAATAAATGAGACATAACCGCTAACTGCTAGAATAATTACCAAAATAGAAATCTAAGCAGATCCTTTCAAAGAAAAAGTTGATGCCATATGTGGCACAATGACCAAGGCATTCATTCTATCAACACCGTCAATGGGGTCATAAATAGCCTCCCCCCCACCCCCCCCAAAAAAAACAAGAAAAAAAGAAAGAAAGAAAAGGAAATGAATAAAAAAGAGTCACATTTCTCTTTTTCCCCTTTGGTACCTTCACTTTACGGGCTTTCTTTTCCCTCTGACCTTCTACTGGTTCAATTCCAGGGAAAGCTGATTCTGCTTTAAAGAATGACGGATCAGTGTAACGCTTTAAACATGCCCCAGCACCCGCAACATCAAATCTGGAATAAATTATTAGAAGATTCATCACCTGAATGAAAATTCCTTTCAACAAATTTACTTGAGACCTAAAAGGAAATCTTACTTGTCCAAAAGGAATAACCGTGGAGGGCCTCGACATTCCTCGTAAGAGTCCAGCACACAGCGAGGTAAGTCTCCACGAGTAATCAGATTATGTTCCGTGCGCAGATTAGGGTGCCAGTCAACACCTGCTAAAAGATAATACATTTATCAACCAGTTTAGCAGATCGTGCCTTGTGCATGAAAACTCCAATATTCTATTTCAGAACCAATAAATAAATCATTAATTAGGTTCATCTTTCAAATCTGACTCTATCATATGCCAAGATCACAGTTCCCATTTATTTATTCATTCCATTCTTGCAAATCAAACATGGGTTTATGGGAAGGCAAAATGCATCTATGTGCATGACAAATTACACTAGGAGAAAGTCATGAAAGGATACATCTTTTGGTTTTCCGTTATATAAACAAACCTTCCTGTTACTCTAGATGGTGACGCAAATGGGAAATGAAACTTGTAAAAGCATTGCCTGTAGCATAGGCAGCAGATACTCACCTTGAAACTAATGTAATTTTTAAAAAAATGTAAGGATCTAATTGCCGATAATGCAATCATGTACAAAAGATATAAAACATAAGAAACCAACACGTACAGCAAAGTGCCCCATTGCAACAAGAAATGACAACAGAAACTAAGGCTACTAGTAAAATAGTGAAAAACAAACACCTTGAATCTAACCTGCATTGGTAAAGAATAATGAATGATTGGTTTGTGATAAAAATGGCTTTTCAATGGAAGGGAACTCAGCCTCAAGTTGTCGGACTCGAACCATTAGACCATGGCCTCTTGCAGCAGTTGCCATTACATCTTCATGTAAGTCATGGAATATCTCAGCAGCAAACCTTTATCAACCATGAGGAAAAGCAATTCAAAACCAGACAGGTACAAAGCTAAAAAAGTAATGATAAACTAGCTCATTCAATCAGTCGACAGAGAAATTCCCGATATCCATACTGAAACTTGTGTCATGCAATGCTTTTTTTTTTTTCCTAATAATTGCATAATTTGAACGGAATTCTGAATTCCAACTGCTAAATTGGTGATCGCCAAACCACAAGTACCACAAACCAGAACACATTAAAATACCAAGAAACTCACCATTTGGGAAAATTTGATGAAAGAATCAAGTAAGCAAATTCCAAGCAAATCTCAGATTCAAATGGATGGAATTAAATTCCAATTCAGTATAATTGAGAAAACTTTTTAACAGATTCCGGCTATTTCTATAACCTGGACCTCAAAGCAAAGTAACTTAGAATTTGTAGAATTAGCATCACTACTAACCAAGTTAATTTAGTCAACCGGATATAAAAATCTAAATAAATAGATACGAAATTGAGAATCTGAAAATTCAGCTTCCAATCAGAAATAAAAGATGAAGAGCAGGAATTCAGCTCCAAAACCACAAAATTCAAAGCAGAAAACTGATCACGGAGCTAAAACCAAAAACAATCCTCCCTCCCCAGTCGCCCAGAAGGAAAAAAAAAAAGATGAGAAAGAGACTGACTCGGCAAGGTCACCAAGCTGGCGTAAAACACCAACGAGGCCAGCCATAGCGACGCCTTCAAGTAAAGCCTCGGGATCATCCTTTTCGGAAGCTCTATAAATCTCCGGATCGGCCAAGCTGTACTCATTCCTTATCTGGTACCTCGTCAACGGCATTTCCCCTCCTCTGTTCCGCCAAAAAAGAAGAAAAGAAGCCTTCAATTTCTCAGCATATAGAAAAGAATCAAAATGTATCTTGATCTCTTTGAAAAGGCATTCACTTTCAGTGATATGTTAGCCTTTGTTTTGTTGCCTCTCTGAATTTTCAATTCAACTTTCGACGGAAAATGAAGGAACGAAAATTTTACAGTGGTGTGTGTAAGACGTGAAGCGGTGTCTGTGTGAGAGAGAAAGTATTTATTTATTTATTTTAATTTTATTCAGGTCTAAATACCGGTGACAAAAATTTTGATACAGACATATCTGTCCCTTTTTACATAAATACAGTATTCATATATTTATTTTTTGTTAAACGAAATTAATTTAAATATATTAGTTTGACAATTTAATCCTCCTATTTTAAATATATTCTAAATTAGATTGAATTTAAAAATATTTGAGGATTAAATTAGGATATTTTAAAATATTTTTTAACGGTTTAGTATTATTTTTCAAAAATAATTTTAGACGAGAAATAATACTAAACCGATACTAAATCTACTACTATTATGACAAATGCAATGGGACCCTGGCCTTGAAACAAAGTGTGGGATTTTCACAGAATTACATGGGAATGGGACATCATCATTCAATATATTGAGATTTACAGCCTGATTAGAAGGAAAGAGAAAGGAGGTCCCACACTGCCTCAATGACTCATTCAGTGCCATGACATGATCTAATAGAAAAGTGCTTTTGATTCTTTTTTTTAAAAAAATATCTTTTTGAAAGCTTCTAACAGTTCATTCAAAAAATAACTCCTACAAGCGTAGGTAAATTTTAGATGGTACAGTAGATGGCCCTGCTTTGTGGGAATATATGTTTTGAATGGTTTGCTCAGATTTGAACATCCAAGAGATGATGTATGTCTTAATTATACAGTAAAAAGGAAGGAACACGAGCGTTGTTACAAAGTTACTAAGGCATCACATTCTTATTCCCTCCTATCGTAGAATTCTGCAATAAATGGTTGGTCCCCTACGCCATCTTTCACATGCCAAACCCCAACAATTCTTCACTTACTTTCATAATACAAGTAACTTGTATTCTAGTGGGAATTCACGCTCGACGTCTTTATACGTTTTCAAGTTCAGGCTCATTTTTTATTGACTCCACTCATTTAAAAATTTTATTTTATTACTACAAATTTAGTAAGTATTTTTTTAGTTTTTATAATTAGATTTTAATTTTAAAATACTTTTTATTATTTAAATTGAATTGAGTTAAGATACCATGAATTTCACATTACTTAATAAACTACAACTCTCGATTTTGTATAACTTTCATTAAGCTTTCTTTTATCGATTGATATTGGTTTGTTCTATTTTCATTTACATGTAATAAGTTGAATAGGTTAGATCATTCATTTTAATTCAATTGACGGATAGTGTTTCTGTTTTTCACCACAAAATTTGGGTCTCTATGAATAAAGTTCTATAGTGAATTTATTTAAACTAAATTTACAAATAATCTCAATTTGATTAACGGTAGCATAAACCAAAAACTTGAGTTGTAATGTGTTATGAAACTAATTAAAATTTTGTCCATCTTTCAATTAATAGTATAGCTATGATGGGTAAATATATTATTCTCACGAGGACTACAACTACTAGTAATTATCATTTTCTATTACTTAACCAAATAATTCGAGTGATCAATTAAAAACTAAAATTAACTAATTTAATTATTAACAAACACTGCCAAAAACAAATCAGGAAAATAATCGAATAACAACCAATAAACGAAACAATACACAAGAAAGAATTCATCCATATTTCATCTGTCACTATCAATCTAAATTACGCAATTTCTTAACTTAGCATATTGATCCGTAGAAATATCTAAATTATGGTGATATATCTTTCGAGCACAAGAGCAACTGACTCTAAGTTGATTAATTGAATTTTTTTTCTAATGAAACTCCCTATTATCGCATTAACTCGTGCTATGAATTCTCCTATTAGATTTAACTTTAATCTGGTAGATTTATGTCATCGTATTTATGGGATGGCATGCAACTCCACTCAATTACACAATATTTAATCTTAAACAGAGCCTATTCAAACAACGATTTAAGCACATCGAACATGGATCAATACTCTAGAAATATTAAACCAAGAATTAAGCATACATAATTGATAACAAGAAACTAATTATTTATTATGTAAAATAAGAATTAAACAATAGAATTCACCATAGAGTTCATCTCCCTTAGGTATTTAGAAAATTAGTTCATGCTTAAAAATAGAAACATCCAATAGGCAATATATAGGAAATAAATAAAGAAACTCCTGATAACTTCCTAAGAAATCAACTAAGAATCTTCAATTTTGACAGAAATCTGCTTCAAAGCCAGCTTTAATGGTGTTTTTCAAGTTATTTTCTTGAATATTCCATGACGACTCACTCTTATGTTCTTATTTTTGTCATATATACATCTTAGAATGTCCAAAAACCCTAAAAATCATGATTTTCCGTTATTCGGTGCACTCTTGTGAAATCGCCACGGCCTACCACATACCTGTGTGGGTCACACGACTGTGTGGTCTAGCCATGTGAAATGGTTCAGCCCATGTGTCTCTTGTAGCTTGTTTCGATGCTTCGATTTTTACTTATTTTACTCCCAAGTGCTCTATTAGGCATTAAAACATGAATTTAAAAGATTAAGAGCATAAAATTTACAAGTAACATCAAATAATCACCCAAAAACGCGTTAAAAATAAGGTTAAAATATGTTACTTTTAAAACTTATCAAGTTGAACCCATGAATCAAATCAGTTGAGTTAGACCTATAAACCAACCCCATTAATTACACATATGAACACAATGTCTCAATCCAAACCCATTGAAGTATTATGATATATGATAGAAAAAAGGTTAAGCAAAGTAGCCAAAAAGGTAATGAAGAAGTGGGTGACTTGGAGAATGGGTGGGGGTCCAGGATGATTATTATTACATTGAGTTTGTAAATATATAATAACGAGGTTGAAGTCCAAGAAGTCTTCCTTTGCTTCAAAGATTTGGTTGTTGAAGTGGGAACCTTTTGGTTTGAGCTCAAGTTCATGTTAGTGGATGTAGTTTTCCATTTTTGTCTCGAGAAGTAGTGGATGTAGTTACAACAGGAAAAGGAAACGGTATTGGTATTGGAATTGGAATTGGTTTTTTATTACTCGTGACAGAGACAACCCCACTTTTTAATCCTTCATCTTGTCTTAGTCGTAAAGACACTATTTCTTTTTGCTACTAATCAATGCTTAGTATATACTTTGTTGGGTTTTAGTTAAGGAATGGAACCATGTTTTTCACCAAAAGTGAAAATATGATTATTTTTTCTCTCAGAATTTTTGTGTGTGTGTTGGGAATGGGATAGAGATGTTCATACAATGGGTCGAGCTTAAATATTATATTATTTACTTTATGTTTATTCAAAGTCCAGCTAAATTCGAAATATGGATTTAAAAGATTAACTCATATTTGTAAAAATTTATTCAAGCTCATTTTAAGTCCGTTTGTTTTTTTAATTATTTATAATATTTTAATTTAATATTTTTTTATTTATTAAAATTTTTTATATAGCCATCTTAATATTATTTTAATGTTTACATTAGGGTAGTATTAATATTTAGTATAGGTTTATTTTTTTAGTGTGTTATAAATTACACAATATAAGGTATTATAAACTTAAAAAACGGGTCGAGCTGGGCTCAAGCCTTGAATGTTCAAGCTCGAACCCAACCCATATTTTAAAAGGGCTTAATTTTTTTTCCCAAGCCTATTTTTCGGGCCTAATATTTTTACTCAAACCCTCCCAAATTTTGGGCAAGTAGCTCGACTCGAGAACAAGTCTAGACTAGGTTTAGGTGGGTCGGATTTGACTTCAATTGATATAATTTAGTTTTGGTTAAATTTTGTTGTTAGTCCTTGCACTTTGCAAAATTATGGATTTAATCCTTGTACTTTAATTTGGTCGTTTTTAGTCCTAGTACTTTTCAAATATTAAAATTCCAATCCTTACCAAACGATAGTTGTTAAATTTATTAAGTTAAGTTCAACTATTTTCAAAATCTAATATGGCAAACATATTATCATATTGTAATGCCATGTTAAGTATTTATTTTTGCATATTATTCACTAAAGTTTTAGTTAATGGGCTAGCAATTGGGATTTTAAATTTTGAAAAGGCATAGAGGCTTAAAGTGATCGAATTGGAAAATATAGATTAAATCTACAAATAAACGCATAGGGCATTCTACACTAGATTTGATTATGGGCTGAGTAGATGTAAAATTTTTGGTCTACTTTTTGGGTTTGGGTTTGATATGATTAAAAAAATTGGTTTAAGTTTCTGTTCAAATTAAAAATGTTAAAATCGAGTGCGATTTGACCCACCTGTATTAAATTTTTTGGATTATTTTTTATATAAAAATAATTTAAAAATATAATACACCAAATATACTAAAAATATTAAAATAAAAATTTCCCAACAACTTGAAAATACATTATAAAAATTTTTTATACTTAAATAACACAAAAATAGTTGCAACTTAACAAACAAATACATCTAAATTAGTAGCAAAACAACAGTAAAACAATAGTGAATTACAACAACAAAACAACTGATTCAGGTCGCCCAAGACCAAAAAATCCTACCTGAGGCTCAATTTATTTAGAAAATAGATTTTATTTTTTGTCCAAACTCATTTTTCGAACTTATATTTTTATCCAAACTCTTCCATTTTCCAAATAAACTTTTAAATTTAGATAGATAACCTGACCAATATAAAGTATAATACACCCCTTTGAAATTAACCCCCAGTTATTACTAATGCAACATATTAGGTATGGCTTTCCCTATCAAATGTGAAACATAATCTGACATTCACACGTTCCCTAACTACCAAGGATTATTATTAGTTTCGTTTCTTATAGGAAAGAAAGAAGCAGCACGAAATGCATGTACAATTGTATTCATTTTTTTAGATTATTTTAAACTTCTAATTTTGGACACGAATTTACATCAATTGTATTTCTGTGTATCTCAAACTTGTATTAATGAGCCATCTTCTCTTGTTGCCAACATAGCTTGTCCTGCTTTAATAAATGTTACCATAGTAAAGTTTAAAACATTCTAATTGAGTTTTTCAAGTATTAATATCATATTAACCATCTTACTATTAACTTGAACATTAAATGCCGATTCAAATATGTCATGAGTTATATTTAAAACATGTGTCTAATCATAATTACGTGTATATATATTACGTAAATGACTTGGATCTACGGGGCTAGGAAAAAAATAAATAGCCCTCCTTAATATTTCAATAATACTTTGACGCACCACATACAAACTATCTATATGATAAGTTCATAGCTTCTAAATGTTTCGAACTGTCTTCGCTTTAAATCGGAATTTAATGCTTAAACTCACGACTAGGTTGATGAAAATTTGATGGGCGATAATATTAATAAGGAAAAGTTGTAATGGTGGATACAGTTAAAATTTGATGCAGTGATTGAATATAGAAATAGGTAGGTTAGGTCCTACTCCTATGTCTCTCTGAGCAAAACAAATTGCAGGAATCAACTAGGAATATTATAGTTTTGATTAGGCGTATCTCCAAGTCTCAACACTATGTCTAGAATGATATTATAAAAACAAACTCCATCACTGCAGTGTTATAGATTAGGGAATACAGATGTACAGCTGCCGACTTCACATGGCCAATTTGCTTCCATTTTTAGATTCAAAATTCTCCCATTGTCTTTTTAAATATTTGTTGTGTATAAGCTTTATTATGGCCACTGCCACTGCCACATTTAAGATTCCATTTTAACTCCGTTTATAGATATGGTGATAAGCATGAACAGCGGTTGTAATATCAAACTTCGTTATACACAATTCACATTTTGCTTTGTCTTTTAAGGGATGCCTCCCACTTTAGTATTAAAATATTTAGACCAAAGTGATTGTGATCAGCTTACCCAAAAATAAAAATACTTAACAGGATTAGGCCCCGACATTTCAGGGATGTGTAATGCATTATTTGTTTGACCAACTTGATATGCAGGTCCTTGTTTATTGACCCCTATCTTTCGATATGGTACGAGAACACATTGGAATGCGAAGCTACCCAGCCTCTCCAGATTCCAGAAGATGGGCAACCCTATTGTTTACATTATCAATCACCTCTCTTATTTAACTCCATAAATATGTTCAACTTGAAACAAACCCAGACTTGTGACACCCACTTTATACCTCATCCCAGCTGGACTGTTAATTCCATTTAATTGAGTTTTTAAAATAATTATATTTATTGCATGGGTCATTCCGATCAAATTTTAATGCATTGTGTTTCTTTTAACCGGCTTAGATCCGAGCTATCTATGCAACATGTATATTCGTGTTTAAAAATTGATCCATAAATTCTAAATATTTTTCATATTAAATTCAAACTGATATTTAACATTAAACCTAAAATTAAGTTGATGAAAAGAATCTTAGTTATACCTTGAATACTCAATTAAAATATTTTAAAGGTAAAAAACTGCTTTAAAATCTATGCTATTGTTTTGAGACATATGGTGAAATTAACCCTATTATAACTTATCAAGCATAAAGAAGCTGGAGATGCTAGTAGCCTATACTACATGCCAAGTACCAACCAAAGTGCAAAGGAAACAAAAGTCACTATAAGAAAAGCACATAGACCCATAAAATACCCAACCCTATAATCTATTTATTTTTTAATCACGTTTATCTTACACCTTCAAGTTAAAATTTTTTTTATCAAAAGATAAAAAATATGAATAAAATCTGAAGGTTGAAGAATAAAATATTTTTTAAATCAAGTTTAATTTTAATATAAGTACCGCCCTCTTTAAATTTTTTAAATTTAGTCTTTTCATTTGTCTAATTTAAAACTAAAGTCCAATTGATAAATATTGTTAATAGACTTTAATTGAATTCAAATATGTAACATTCTAATATTCAAATGCAGTCCAATTAATAACATAAACTAACAATATTATCTATTGGATTGTAACTTTCTAAAGTAGAGAGATTAAATTGTTTAAGTTAAATTTACGGAGACTAAATTTCAAAAACTCTAAGAGTAAAATTAATTTCCGAATTTTAGTAACTGCAACAGTAACGGAACAGAGTTGAGATTATAACCGATAGGATTAAATTGTGAATTGTGATGATGTAATAATGGTTAGTGAAAGAAATTTATCTTCAATCAAAATGTATCACTGTATCTTTTATGCTAGAATCCTGTGTGAATTTGACTTCAAAATGAAACGCATTCACCTAAGGGCCAACTTGGTTTTCATTTATTATATTTAAATTTTTGGTCTTGATGACCCTATAGATTTTGAAACCTACTAGTTTGACCATAGGCATTGCTACCTGCCCATTGTCCCAACTCCCAAACAAGGGAACGTTTTCTTCAAAATTTATCTTTTCTTTTTCTACAGATTTATGATAAAAAATTTCAATAATATTGTTTTTGTAATTCATCCTTTCAATAAAATCATTTCGAAAGCATAAATGCATGATGCATACATCAATGGTATCGTTGGGTATAGCTGTTATAATAAATTACTAGGAAGAAATTTTAGGAAGTTGCGTGGGAAAAAGCGTTTGTAATAGAGAACAGCTCATCCCAAACTCCACCTCCAACCCAACCCTTCATCGCTTCAGCCTATAAATTCAGCCTCTCTTGTATTTTTCCTTACCAACAACAATTTCATTCTATCCCATACAGCTTGTTAGCTTTCTCCAAATGACCATGCCTGCTCAAGTGATTCCCGACAAGACCCTTCAAGGTCTCCATGGTTTGGGTAGAGAAAACAGTTCTTCTCCTCACCCTAGAAGGTAAACTCACCCATCATCATCTTCCTCGTTAATACTTGCCACATTTCCCTGTCTGTGTAATGCAGTAAACACTAGGTTTTTTTTTGTTAGTTTAATTTGCGTTACAATCTTACAGGTTGGAAGGGAAAGTTGCTATTGTGACGGGAGGAGCAAGAGGGATTGGGGAGGCAACAGTGAGGCTTTTTGCAAGGCATGGTGCTAAGGTAGTGATCGCAGATGTGGAAGACACGCTTGGAACTGCGTTGGCTAATTCTTTGTCTCCTTGTGTCACTTTTGTTCATTGTGATGTTAGCCTGGAAGAAGACATTGAGAATTTAGTAAGCTCAACAGTTTCCCGATATGGGCGGCTTGATATCCTTTTTAACAATGCTGGGGTGCTTGGGAATCAGAGAAAGCATAAAAGCATTGTTGATTTCGACGTGGATGAGTTCGATAATATAATGAGAGTGAACGTGAGGGGAATGGCGCTGGGAATCAAGCATGCTGCACGTGCAATGATTCCCCGAGGTGGTGGGTGCATCATTTCAACAGCCAGTGTTGCTGGAGTGATGGGTGGCCTTGGTCCACATGCTTACACGGCTTCGAAACACGCCATTGTTGGATTGACAAAGAACGCGGCTTGTGAACTAGGGCGGTATGGGATTAGAGTGAACTGCATTTCTCCATTCGGTGTGGCTACACCTATGCTTGTGAATGCATGGAGAAGCCACGACGATGAAGAAGAGGAAACCGGCTTTAACTTTGGGATTCCATGCCAACAAGAAACGGAGAAGACGGAAGAGTTTGTGAGAGGGCTTGCCAATTTGAAAGGTCCAACACTCAGGGCTAAAGACATAGCTGAGGCTGCTTTATATCTTGCTGGCGATGAATCTAAATATGTAAGTGGGCATAATCTTGTAGTGGATGGTGGAGTCACAACATCAAGAAATTGTGTTGGCTTGTAACCCCATTATTAACCCTAATTGTAAATTTTCGATTAAATAAATTTATTTTTCTCCATTTAGATTCCAAGTTCAAAAGTTGGAAAAAGAGACTGATTGTCCTTGGATTTATTTATTAGGATTCAAATTAAGACTTTGACAAGTATGAGCCAAAATAGTCTTATTTGATGATATATCAATCTCACTCGTTTTAGTCTTTGTAAGATTAATGGCATGCGAATCAACCTCCTCTGACCAAGAAGAATCTCTTCAAGTTTCTACCATTTTAGCGGGTGGCTGCTAAAATCAAAATGTTGTTAATAGGTGGAAGAAGCAATAATATATGTAATGTGAGTCCAACACGAAATTACCTCTCTTATACGTATTTATGTCAAGTCAAGGCTACATGATGTTGGGTCAAAAAGATTGCGCGAGATTTGGCCCTTTTTTTTGGTTACTTTCCCTTGTGCCGTTTGGTACAAGCAAATGGAATCAGTAGTTTTGTAACACTTGAATTGACTTCCGACTAATTAATGTCACTTCATTTATTTTGTTATTATGTCTAATTAAGAGTGAATTTAGATTGGAGATCCGTTTACTTGTAATTAGTGTAAAAATAATGATAGTGATGAGAGCAGATATTGTGGCAATACTGTAGTGTAACACACTGCACCACATCCAAACGTACGTCTAAACCTACTTAATTCAGTAGTAAATCAAAATGTATATGGTAAACGTGAGTGCGCCTCCACTACTACAAAACAGGGGAAGGGAAGTGCATGCAGCAGCCTTGGCCGTTTTTTTCTTTCTTAATAATGTAATTAGTTATTTAAATAGTGAAAGGTTTTATTTAACTATAAAAATTGGTTAAGGGTTTTTATATTTTATGTTTTAATATTTTTTTACTTTTAACTACAAAAATATAATTATTTTGGTCAAAATATATTTGCTTTAATATTAAAATAAAGAATTTTTATGAGTAAAAATCATAAGGTAATGACTTATTTAATTATAAAAATAGGTTAATGCTTGTTTAAACATAATATAATGAGTCAAGGGAATACAAAGAAAATTATAAATAAGGAGGGTTTATACCCTTTTTTTTTCAGCAGCCACTCAAAATAGAAATTTGTATATCAAGTCCCTAAATAATTTAGATTATTACATTTTAATTCGGCACCGCCAATTTGATAGGTGATACTAATAAAACTATACGATTTTAATAAATAATCTTATGGGCATATCATTTCAGTTATTAATTTTATTTTTGTATTATTTAGGTGAAAAAACCAATAGTTGATGAAGTGAATATTTTTTTTTGGACATGTTAGAATTAAGTAATGAGAGAGGTTAATTAAACGTTAAAATATGCTTCATTTTAACCCAAATTAAAACATAAAAAGTAGATGCCAAATACAAGGGAATCAAAACAGTAGTTTAACCAAAAGATTTGGGCGGCTAGAAGGAGGCAGAGCTTGGACTGTAGGCAATTTTTTTCAAAGAAAACGGGGTTTTGATTTGATGGGAAGGGACTTGGCTTGAATCTTTACGTTTTTATCGTGCTTGGCCCAACTCCCTATGATTCTTCCACTTTATCATAACTTTGCAGCTGTCTGTCTCTTGTTTTCTTAAATATTTGACTAAAGAATATAGAGATGTGTGATGGTGTCTTAAAGGGGAAAATTTCACTTTGGAAACCTATCCCCCTATATTTTCTATCTACTTATTAGGCTTTTGCTAGTCTTTGGAGCTGCCAAAGCGTCAAACTTCAAACAGCTAAACCCTAAAATGAGTTGTAAACCCGGATCCTCTTTTTATCTTTTTGCCCAACTTAATAATAAATAATTAAAAATCCTGAGACTGTACATAGAATAATTAGTCTTGCTCCTTAATGTCGTGCTATAGTCCATAGCTCAAGGAACTGTGCATGTCTATATGCTTAATTGTCATTTGTTCCAAGGGAATGATATATATAATTGGAAAGGTAAATATTATTCCTAATGTATGATATGGTTAACTAATCTAGAATTGATATTATTCCATGAGAAGCATTCATTAATTAGACCTGCTACTTGACTATCAGCCTTACGATAATGTGCTGTCACTAACTAAAAGCAAACAGTGGCCCATAAGCACATATCTAGAAAGTAAATGGGAGAGATTTCTAAAATAATTAATCCACAACATATAACATTTACATGCATAAAGCATATATACTATAGTTAGCATTTAGCGAGGTGTATCTTCCTGGAGCCACTCAATCTCGTTAAATAAATTGAAGGACATGTAAGCAAGTAGAAGGCAGTGGGTGGTATACAGCAATCACATGAAATAAAATATCGAGTGTCACAATTCTCGTGGAACTGGGTAGACAGACTGGCTGATTAGAGAGACAATCTCCAGGAATATTTGAGTTCTTTCGGATAGATTATTGGATACTCAAATCCACCAATATATACATTCATGATGGGAATGAGATTCCGTTCTGTCATCTATTTTTCTAATAGAGATATTCAACCAATGCCCAATGTTTAATGCTCATATGCCATTAATATATAGTCAAAATCATGTTTTAAACAATTATTTATGCCGGGAATTCAACCATTACTTTATTTGCTTATAAATATAATATTCTCTTATTTATTCCCAAAACCTATTATTATTTTAACATATAATGTTATTAGGGTAATCAAAATTGGTTCGATTTGAAAACTCAAATTTTGAATTAAATAGTTCGAGTTAACTCGAATAAAAAGTTAAAATTTTCGATTTAACTTGAATATGAATTATACAATTCGAATTACTTTTTCTACTAGTTAAATAATCGGTCCGTGTAGGTTTAAAATTCGGTATAATAGGACTTGACGCAAAATACTTGATTTAAAAGAAATAATTACTATTACTTATGCAATAAGGGGGAACCAAACGTGATGTTAATTCACCTTGGGCATTAATTTTCGATGTTGTATCTATGTAGTGAGTCTGCACATTTTTTTAAATTACTAGTAAAGGCTGGAGGGAAAGGTTGCATTGTGACAGGCGGCGCCAAAGGAATAGGGGAGGGAACAATTAGGCTAGACATGGTGCAACTGTAGTAATTGCAAATGTGGACATAGCCGGAGCTGCGCTTGCTGATTCATTACTTCCTAATTCAGCTATATTTGTTCACTATGATGTTAGCTTGGAAGAAGACATTGCAAACTTGGTGGATGTCACAATTCTATGTTATGGACGGATTGTTATGTTTTTTAACTGTTAGAATTAAGTAACCCGAATCTTTATTTAAATAAAATACAGTTGTAAAATAAAATAAAAGTAAAATCCCTATAGAACTACACTTATTTTATTTTATTTTAGAATAAGGTTTTTTAAACCTTATTAAACTCCATCTATTTGATATTCATGATTAGAATAAAGTGTTTCAATCTTACTACACTCCTATTAGAATATAGTTTTACAAGCCTATAAATAGACATAATCTACTCATCTTGTAATTATTTCGAATTCGACATAGTGAATTATCTTCTTCTTTGCCTGTGATTTTTTTCTCGAAAGGGTTTCCACGTAAAAATCTGTGTTTTTTTATTTTAATTTCTCTTTTCTTTGCGATATATTGTCATTACCGACATTCTAATTTCGTTGGCATACGACATCCTCCAGAATTGAAGAGAAATTTAATTTCGTTAAGTCAAAAAGGTACAAATACACAGCTGAAAGTGAGGTTTTGAATATTTCCAAAGGTTCCTTTGTTGTGATGAAAGGGCAGAGAAAGACTGCCAAGTTATATATCTTGCATGGTTCTACTGTTACTGGTGATGCAGCTGTCGCATCCTCTTTCTTGTCAGATGACGATATTACTAAACTTTGGCATATGCGCCTGGGGCATATGAGTGAAAATGGCATGACAGAATTAAGTAAAAGAGGATTTCTTGATGGGCAAGGAATTTGCAAGCTTAAGTTCTGTGAGCACTGCATTTTTTGGGAAGCAAAAGAGAGTTCGATTCACTAGAAGAATCCATAGCACAAAGAGAACATTAGAGTATATTCATTCTGATCTGTGGGGGCCATCAAGAGTGCTTTCGAGTGGTGGAGCTAATTATATGCTAACTTTTATTGATGATTTTTTCAGAAAAATTTGGGCGTTCTTCTTGAAGTAGAAAAGCGATGTGTTTTTCGCATTTAAGTCTTGGAAAACTATGATTGAAAAACAGACGGGAAAACAAATAAAACACCTCCACACAGACAATGGCTTAGAGTTCTGTTCTGATGAGTTTAATAAACTGTGCAAGTTAGAAGGGATCGTGAGACACTTGACAGTTTGTCATACTCCACAGCAAAATGACGTTGTAGAATGAATGAACAGAACGGTCATGGAGAAGGTTCGATGTATGTTGTCAAATGCCAACTTACCAAAGTCATTTTGGGTCGAAGCAGCCTCTATTGCATGTTTTTTAACCAACCGATGCCATTGAGAAAAAGACTCCACAAGAGGTATGGTCTGGTAATCCTGCTGACTATTCTGATTTAAAGATCTTTGAGTGTCCTGCGTATGGTCATGTTGATAATGGAGAATTGGAACTGAAATCCATTAAATGTGTTTTTCTTGGTTATAAAGCTGGTGTAAAAGGGTATAAGTTATGGTGTCTTGAAAATAGAAAAGTTGTGATTAGCAGAGATGTTGTTTTTGATGAAACTGCTATGCTATCTAACTTATCTCTTAAAGGCTCTTCCAATAAAGAAAATCAAAAGCAGGTGGAACATCAGATTAATCCAGAATCTACAACATAGTTGACTCCTCAAGCCCATACAAAAATTCAGAATAGAGTTGCTTCTTCACCACAATACTCTATTGCCAAAAACAGAACTAGAAGAGAAATTAAACCTCCAAAGAAATATGCCGAGGTTGATCTAGTTGCTTATTCTTTAAATATGGCTGAAGATATAGATGCAAACCAAGAGCCATCTAATTATTCTGAGGCGGTTAGTTGTGAAGACTCAGAAAAGTAGATATTTGCTATGCAAGAGGAGATGGAATCACTCCACAAAAACAAAATATGAGATCTTGTGAAACTTCCTATAGGTAAAAAGGTTGTTCGTTGTAAATAGGTGTTTAAAAAAAAAGAAGGGATTCCAAGAGTTGAAGAACCCAGATATAAAGCAAGGCTTGTTGTAAAGGGTTATAGTCAAATTCCAAAAGTGGACTTCACAGATGTGTTCTCCCCAGTTGTGAAGCATAATTCGATTTGAGCTTTGCTTGGTATTGTGGTAATACATGATTTGAAGCTTGAGCAGTTAGATGTAAAAATTACATTTTTGCATGAAGAACTTTAGAAGGATATTTACATGCAACAACCAGAGGGTTTTATAATCTCAAAAAAAGAGGACTATGTTTGCTTGCTAAAAAAGTCCCTTTACGGTTTGAAACAGTCACCAAGACAGTGGTATAAGAGGTTTGATTCCTTTATGACTTCTCATGATTTCAAAAGAAATAGCTTTGACAGTTGTCTTTACTTTAAGAAATACAGTGATGGTTCTTTTGTGTATCTACTCCTTTATGTTGATGACATGTTGATAGCAACGAAAGATAAAGGAGAGATAAGAAAGGTCAAAGCCCAACTAAGTGAAGAATTTGATATGAAAGATTTGGGACCATCAAAAAAGATACTTGGTATAGAGATTCTTAGAGATAAAAAAAAACAAGTAAATTGTACCTAAGTCAGAATGGGTACATTGAGAAAGCTCTTTGCAGGTTCAATATGCAGAGTGCTAAGCCTGTTAGTACTCTTTTAGTAGCCCATTTCAAACTTTCATCGACTTTGTCTCCATAATCAGATGATGAGATTGAGTACATGTCACATGTTCCATACTCTAGTGCAGTAGGATCTCTCATGTATGCTATGGTTTGTTCACGTCCAGATTTATCATATGCAGTCAGTGCAGTTAGCAGATACATGGCGAATCCCGGTAAAGAAAATTGGAAAGCAGTTCAATAGATTTTAAGATACTTACGAGGTGCTACTGATGTTTGCTTACAGTTTGGAAGAACTAGAGATTGAGTCATTGGGTATGTTGATGTTGATTTTGCTGGAGACCTTGATAGAAGAAGATCTCTTACAAGTTATGTCTTTACAATCAGAGGTTCTGCAATCAGTTGGAAAGCCACTTTGCAAACTACAGTCGCTTTGTCTACCACTGAAGCTGAGTACATGGCGATTACTGAGGATTGTAAAGAAGCTATTTGGTTTAAGGGACTCTTTAGTGAACTCAATGAAGACCTTCAAATCAATAGAGTATTTTGTGACAGTCAGAGTGCCATCTTCCTTACAAAAGATCAAATGTTTCATGAGAGAACAAAAACACATTGATGTTCAGTATCATTTTGCTCGTGATATTATTGCTCGTGGTGATATTATTGTGAGCAAAATTAGTACTCATGAAAATCCTGCAGATATGATGACTAAGTCACTTCCTATAACCAAGTTTGAGCATTGCTTAGACTTTATTAGTGTTCATTGTTAAAGTTAAACCCATAAAGGGTTTTACGGAAGAGGTAGAGAACTTGTTCGTTGAGAGTTCGCAATGAAGAACTTGTTTATTGAGAATTCGTGTCAAGGTGGAGATTATTAAAATTAATTACCCGAATCCTTATTTAAATAAAATAAAGTGGTAAAATAAAATAAAAGTAAAATACCTATAGAACTACACTTCTTTTATTTTATTTTAGAATAAGGTTTTTTAAACCTTATTAAACTCCATCTATTTGATATTGATTAGAATAAATAAACTCCTATTAGAATATGATTTTAGAAGTCTATAAAAGACATAATCTACTTCTCTTGTAATTATTTCGAATTCGACATAGTGAATTATCTTCTTCTCTGCCCGTGATTTTTTTCCCGAAAGGGTTTCCACGTAAAAATCTGTGTTCTTTATTTTTATTTCTTTTTTCTTTGCGATATATTGTCATTACCGACATACTATTTTTACATTAATAATGACGGGGTGGTAAAGATGATACGAATCACAAGAGCATTGTTGATTTAGACGTGGATGAATTGAAGCGTGTTATATGCAAGTAAACGTGAGAGGTGTGGCACTAGGGATTAAACATGCGGCAAGAGTGATGATTACCCAAGGTGGAGGAGGGTGCATTATTTCCAGGACTAGTGTTGCTCCACATGCTTACACGGCATCCATGCACGCCATTGTTGGGTTGACCACGGCTTGTGAATTAGGGAGGTATGGGATTAGAGTGAATAGCATATCTTCATTGGTATTCCATGAATTAATAGAGCAATGCATGAATTCTGGGAGTCCAGGTTCAGCAGACATGGCAGCTCTATACCTTGCTAGTGGCGAAGCCAAGTATGTGAGTGGTCATAATCTTGTTTTGGATGGAGGGTTTAGCAATTAGCACATCAACTATTTGCCTTGGCATTTAATAATATTTTAATCTCTGGGTGCATTGTCTGTGCCTCGCTGTAACTCCAAAGTCAAAAGTGAGATCTTGCTTGCTTTTGTTTTATTATATATGCATGTGGAAAACACGCCTATAATGTGACTTTTTTTTTTTTGCAATTAGTCGACGGTAGATGGACAAATTCCTCCACCTACCTTGCATGCATAAAACACTAGAACTCATTCTTATGCCAAATTCAATATTTACATCATCTACATTATTGATTATTTTCGTTAAAGTAAAAAAACATTGTAAATAATTACCAGTTAACTTTTTATTAGATTAAATTGTTTGATTAAAATATTTCAATAAAATCTTTAAGAATTTGACCCAAAAATACATTATGTATAAATAAAGTCAAAAAAAATTAAATTTTAGCGTTTGGATAGTTAATCCACAACGAAAGTCACGTGCACTTAAAATCTGTAACTTGATTTAGAAATGTTAAATAATTAAAATGATTTTATGCGGAGAATTATGATCTTCATTCTTCAATCAAAGTTAGCCAACCCATATCAAAATTATTAATTGCTCCTTCAACTCCCACACTTACTATCAATATTTTTTCACGTCAAGCCTCATTTCTTTACATGTGAGGGCTTTAACAAAAAACTTTACTTATTAAAGACTTAATTGATATGAGTCCTTAAAAGAATGAAGAATACAAAAGCCACTACACTACATGGACGGTTGATGAATTAACCAACAAATAATATAGGGATTTGAAAGGTGAAATATGGGGGTGGCTACACTTGAGTCCAAATCTAAACAATTTACTAGTTGGATTGTGCTATTCATAAAAAACCTTGCAAGCATTAGGCATTACCCGGCCCATATAAAGTAGGTATGCCTCATAGCTGAGCCAGAGCTCAGTCTGGCTTTTAATTCTTTATAGAGGTAGAGAGGGAGGGCGTAGCTTCAGCCACAGCGGCTCTGCTTAATTAATTAAGTAATTAAAAGAGCAGTAAATGGATTTGATTTGATGTGTCCACCGCTACTAACGCGTGTCACCTTACATGCCATCGCTTCTGACTCAACATTACTTATTACTCACCAATTTCATATTACCATCCCATTCAATGGAACCTCAAAGTAGAACTTGTTCAAGCAAGCCCCTCATGCGAAGAAGGTCTCGTACAAGAAAGACCGGTCAAGGCGGCGTCATCAACATGGATGAAGCCAGGAGGGAAGTTGCCCATGCCTTGCATCTCCATAGGTCCACTCCCACACCACCATTACCATCTTCTGGTGTAGGTAATCCCTCCTACTACAGCTATGCTAAGTCATGTTGTTGTTACTCTTTGGTGGAGGCTATGCCCCCTCCTGAACCAATATGGTCAACTACTGCACCTTCACTGCCTGCTACACCACCTCCAGACTTGGAAACAGTGCAGATTTTAGAGTGGGGTGAAAATCAGGCTGCTTCTTACGCTTGGTGGTTAGGTTTTCTTAGGGCATTAGATGGTAACAACAACATTATGTCCAAAACAAAGGATCCACCTTTTGTTGATAATGCTGTGAGCCTGAAGGATCATTCTCCACTACTGTTGGGGCAGTATGAAGCTGGGGAATGGGGCCTAACTGATCAAAACGCATGTTTAGATGAATGGCTCATGTTTCCACCTACCCAAGATAGTTTGTGAGATGAAACAAATATATTATATTTCTGATTAAATTAAGTAGCTGATGCTCCCACTTTCATGTTGCTTTTTGCTGCTACATCCCTTCAAATTTCTACCTCGCTCGGATTTTAAATACTGTTACTGTTTTTTAATTTAATTATATATATTTACACTATCTTGAAAGAAACGGAGGAAATTGAATCGAATAAAAATGTAAGTTTAATAATTGTGATTAATTAAAATCAAATTGAATTCTTTATTTAATATATAATTAATTTTAATTTTTACAATACAAAATAAATATTTTATATTTAAAATAGTAAAATAAGTAAAAATTTCTTGAAAATTATTATATTTTAAAAATATTTGTGAAAGTGACCTCGTCAAATGATATTCAAAAGCTGACAAAATAAAATCTATTTTATTAAAATAAATCTAAAAATCAAAACAATATAAAAATCGAAAGTTAAACCGAATCAAAGAAACTAATGTTTAACATAAACTTGGGAAATTTACAAAAAAGAATACTAAAACTAAAATAATATAGATTTATTTTATTTACTCAAATGATAAAAAAATATTTAAAAAAATCAAAAATAAAATATTATAAAAAATAAAAACTTTAAAATTTGTTTTTTAAATTAAAAAATTAAAATTTCATGTTAAAAGATTCGGTGGGAGGTAAAAGATTGGTTGACTCACTGATTTCTAATCCAACCGGTCTAATTCAGTTTTAAAGGGTATGGACCAAATTGATAGAAGAATATTGTAAAAGTTTAATATTTAAAAAATTTAAAATCTGGTTGACCTATGAACTAGTACAGATTGATTAATCTCGAGTTAAAAAAATCATTTGATCTACCAATTGAATCGATTTTTATAATTTTATAATTTATTTGCTTTGAACCGCTCAGGTCAATCATTCTCGAAGCCAATTGGTTAGATCAATTTGAAATTGGTTCAATCGATAAAAATAAAAATAAAACCACAAACTTCTTTCTACTTTATTTATTTTTCTATCCTTTTTCATTTTTCTACTTTTAATTCCATTAGTTATTACAAACAGCTTTCTCTTTGTCTCTTTCCCTACATTTTCACCTACATCCAAGCTTTCTATCTTTCCCTTTTTCTTTTTTTTTCTCTTTGTGCCTCCATCCAACTAAATATACGATGCTTAGCTACAATAAATTATAGATGAAAGTTTCTTAGTAATAAGACAAAACTATCAAATTCGGTCCTCAACTCTTGGGTTTTGGATTTTTCATACACTTTTTACTGTTTCAAAACAACAGAAATAAGGACCAACCTTAGTAAGCCATTAATTCATTTTCAAATACAAACCATGCTTGAAATCTACTCAGCTTAGAGCAACAAAACCAGTAAGTTCTGATTCATCATCCACTAGACCTAGAATTGCTTGTTCATTTATCTTTTCCATGGGTTGGGGCCTATTAATTAATTAGAGCTTCATGAATCTGGATTGATGAGTGGTAGACCAAGATGCGTGGTCCTCATCTTTATTACTATACAAGAAACTGAAATGAATTTGAACAAGTACTCAATCATTAGTCCAGCTCCATCATAATATATACCTAACATATCCTTCAACCAGACTGCAATTAGATACTACTACCACATATGTCTTTGCAGGCTCCTGGGCCCATCTCTCATTAATGCTACTCATCAGGTTTTTATTCATGCATCTATATCTTGTGGAACTGATTTATAAATAGGCATTTGGCATTCATTCGGTTACAACATCAATACCAATACCTTTTTATTATTCTTTTGAAAACACTATTAAGTAAAATAATCAAGGAAAAGAGAGCACCACTAAATTCAGAGCCAATACGTTCTTTTCATACACCTTTGCCTACTGCTCCACTTCTCGATTGATGCCATTAACATCGGACAGAACTCATATTAGGTGGCACAGTATCATAAACTATACAATTTTCTTGGAATAAAGTCTCTTAATCGGTGAGTAACTCTATTAGCACTCCGACGGATCCAGTGAAAGTAAATGTGTTGGAAAGAGGACACAAGCCAGTAATCAAACCAACCTTAGGGCTAAGTAAAGTATTCGATTGTAAAGCAGTAATCACCTCAATGCAGTCAAATTCCACAACTATATTATTGAAACAGCAAGTTTTAAGCCACGAAAGGGCCTCGCGGATACCCAACACTTTGGCGATTGCTGCTTGACATGCTGCCATTAGCTGCCTCGACATCCCTAATGAACACCCCATGCGAATCACGAAGCACAGCCCCATTGCTCGCCCTCAGACCAATGGCGCTCCATGTCGCATCAACGTTACATTTAAGCACTAGCCGAGGGTCGACTCCATGCAACAAAAGTGAAACTAGGCTACGACATAACAACGGGTAACAAACGTTGGTACACCGTTTGTGAAGCTGCCCAATTATTGATAAAATGCGCAATAAAGGCAACAATGATCTTCCGTAATTTGAAACGTTAAATTAGGCTCTTTTGAACACTTTATGAGTTTGCTCTCAAACAATTTACGAATCTTTTCTATGTTATTTTATTTTTAGTTTTTAGTATTAATGACTGTTTTTCTTTCATTTCAATCCTCTTGAGACCCAAATAGACAAAATTTTGCCATTGGGAGTCTAATGGTGTATTTGAATTTGTGTAGGGACACATTTATGGCCAAACCATGAGGAAAACTGCAACTAATGTGGGTGTTGTGACACCAACCCTTTATCACCTCAAGGGAGCAAAACTTCAACCAGAAATCAACTTGGAGTAGTCTACCACGGATGTCGCGACACTAAGTGTGCTGTGTCACAACACCGAGCCTGAGGTCTCAACTCCAAGCTTTCGAGGTCGCGGCTCCATTGCTGATGGTTGAAGTGAAGGATCCAGGGCCACTGTTTAGGGTGTTGCGACACCAGATAGCCTGTGTCGCGACATTGAGAACCCCCAAAGCCAAGATTGTACTATTGTCAAGAGTGTTGCGACACTGATGTCTGACGAGGTGAAAAATACTACAAGAGCAATTTTATGTCCACCAACTCAAGTCAATTCATGCATTCCAAAGACACTTTTGTCAAAATATTAGAGTTATAACTTGGTGTCTTAAAGGCACACTTGATGCCAAACATAAAGGAGTCACATTTATCATCTTTTTAGTTTTCCCTTTTTCTTTTCTTTCACCATTTTTAGGTTTTGAGTTCTTTCTTTTCTTACCTTAGTTAATTGGTAGCTGTTAGTTTTTTTAGTTTTACTGTAACTTTAACTTTCTTGCAATTAGATACAAAAACTCATGCTGTTATTTTGATTTCTCTTTAAAAGCATCCAATAGATTTAAACTTTGTGAACTTTCAAAAGTGTAAAAATCTCAACTTTGACTATGCTTTTGTCACTGTTAGAATTAAGTGACACGAATCTTTATTTAAATAAAATACAGTGGTAAAATAAAATAAAAGTAAAATCCATATAGAACTACATGGAAAAACCCAATTTTTAGGCTTTTTGAGCATTCTAAAGTCTATAAATATCAATTAGAAGAGAACTTAAGGGTATAGACAGAAAGATTGAAGAAAAGACTCGAAGAACGCCATCGGAATCATCTCAGAAGCAGATCTCCTTCAAGATTGAAGATCTCCATTTAATTTCTTTAGAAGTTTTATTGAGTTTCTTTATGTATTGTTGTTATCTTAACTTTGAGATGTTTCTATTTAGGATGATGAACTAAATTCCCTAAATACCTAGGGAAGATGAAACCTATGATGAATCTTATTATTTGATTTCTAAGTTACATAATAAATACTTGATTCTTGTTCTCAATTATGTATGCTTTTTTCATATTTTAGTATTTTCAGGATATCAATTCATGTTTAATGTGCTTAATTAGTGGAGAAAAAGTCCTTGTTTAAGAGTAGATCTAGCATAATTAAGTGGAGTTGCATGTAATCCTAGAAAAAGGATGACATAAATCTACCGGATTAGAGTCAAATCTAATAGGGGAATCCATAGATCAAGTTAATGCGACAATAGGAGTTTTAATTAGAAAGAGATTTCAATTAATTAACCTAGAGTTAGTTGTTCTTACTCTCGAAAGAGATATATGATTTAGGGATTTCTACGGATCAAGGCATAAGTGAATAAATCGTTTAATTCAGATTCATAATAATAAGTGGAGTCTAGGTGGATTCTTTCCTCGGTATTGTCTCTCTCATTGGTACCTTCGATTATTTTCCTATTTTATTCTCTGTTGCGTTTTTAGTTAAATTAGTTTAATAATTTTAGAATAAAAATAATCACTTCAATTTATAGGCTAAATAATAGAAAAAACGGTAATTACTAGTCCTTTTAGCCCTCGTGGATACGATATTCCTACTCACCATAACTATACTATTGTTCGATAGGTGCGCTTACCTTAGTCGTATTTATAGTTAGTTTAGTGATCATCAGAAGTGCATAAAAAAATAGATATGTGAAATATGATATTGTGATGAAATGTTTTTTAAAGTATTATGTGATAGTGAATTTGAATAAATGGTGAAAGTAGAATGATATTGTAACAATTATTGAATTTTTATAATGTTAAGGATTAAATCATAAGATATTCGAAATGACTGTAAGTATTAAAACTGTTGAAAAGAATTACTCAAGTGAAGTGTTACATGGAAGAGAATTCATTTAAAGTGTCTAAGTATTGGATATTGAATTTTGTGGCAAAAAGGACTAAATTGAAAACTATGTGAAAGTTTTACGTGTTATTATTTGATAAGTGAAAATGATGTACAGAGTACTGAAACATATGATATATTATGGACCAAGAATTTAGTGAATAAAATCTCGTGATTATTGTAATTAAAATTTACAATTAAACTTTAAATCATGAAAATGAGGACTAAATTGAAGAAGTATAAAAGTGTAGCTAAATTATGAAAATCATGAAATAAATACTAGTATGAATAAAGATTGTGGTTATTCATGAAATTGGAGTGTAAAGGAAATACTATTGAAAATTTTAATGTTTGAATTTATATGTTCATGAAATGTTAAAATAGTAAATTAGAGAAAAAAAAAGTGTAAAAGTGTAATGAAATTGTGAAAATCGTGGAACGAAGTATTTGTGGTTGATGTAAATTTAGTAATATTCAAATGCCCATGTAAACTAGTGTTGATCTTCATGGATATAGTTGACATGCCATAGGAACTCGAACACTCCCGTGTTATTCGTGATATCATACTTCGGTGCCTCCTATTTTGTTAATGCACTTAGGTGCTCGTGTTTCTAGCACTTATGTGGTCCGCGTATTGTAATATGTTCCATGTATCCATATCATTCATACGTGTCTAGCATGGGTTAGTAAGTCGTGCTAAGTATTTTTTATAAAAGTTCTTGTTAAATCGTAAAATGATAAATTAATGAATTAAAATGTTAGTGAAATTTGTAATTATTGAAGAACTTACTGATTATTATGATATATTCATGAATAATAATATTACCATCGTTAATGTTAAATAAATTAAAGCTATGGTAAGATTTGTTTTCATAGGTACTTACTAAGCTATTATAGCTTTATGCGTTATTATTTAACGCATAGGTGAAAGATCAGACTGAAACCTTTGATAGAAGATCGTCATCAACATCTCATCACATCTCCAAGGCTTGAAAGAGAGTATGGAATTAATATTTTGGGTTTTAGATTATGGCATGTACATAGCTTTAATAATGAAGTAAGTAGAGAGTGTTTAGTTGTTTTAATATTCGAGTTAATGGTGTTTTGAATTGAAAATACAATGTATTATATAGTATATAAGTTTTGTTTACTGTGTTGGATTGATGGTGGACAATTTTGATATAATTCAAAAGTTTTTGAAAACAAAATTTTCAAGTCTCCTGTCCTAGTCTCGAGACATACAAAAGTGTCTCAAGACACAAGAACTTCGAAGCTAAAAAGCCACAATATCATGGTCATGTCTTGAGACATACACTCATTTGTCTCGAGATAAGATAACTTCGAAACTAAAGTTTTACAGTAACAAGACACTATCCCGAGACATTCAAGCCCTTGTCTCGAGACATATAGACCTAAAACTGAAAATTTTTAGTTGAGCCAAAAGAGATCCGAAACAAGTTTGAAATGGAATTAAACGTTATTGTTAGCCTAATTAAGTTCTAAAAAGGGTAATGTGACCTTAATAAAGGTCCAAATAAATATAGAAAGGAATGTTAAGTGCTAAATTTAACATTCATTACTCTTGATTAATAATAATTCTTAAATAATATGGCGTACGTGCTACAGTCAACCCTCTCTATAACAGCTTCATTTGTTTGCCTAAATTTTGCCTATTATAGAGAGGTGACTATTCTACACCTATAATAGCATGCTGTTATAGAGAGATAATCGTTATAAGATTGCAACAGAATTCATATTGTGAATTTATATCAATAAAGAAAGTGTGAATTATGTTAAAAGAAGAAGAAGAAGAAGAAAGAAAGTAGGAACAGGTGCATGCATTATTGCTTTTATGCATATTTTATTTTGCATTCATCACATGAGTAATTATAAAGTTCATAAATTTAATAAATTCAATTAATTAATTAATTTATCATGAGATACTAAATTCAAGTAATTAATTTATAAGTGTATGATGTTCCAAATTCATAGTAGAATATTTAATTAGAGAAATATCTTTAATTTCACTCATTGAATATTATTTTCATTTAATAAATGATAATTAATAGGCTTGCTTACATGAAATAACTATAATTTCACTTAAAATTTTAGACTATATGTTGTTATAGAGAACTAATTTAATAAACAACATACTTCATAACTATAGATATTACTATTATAGAATGTTAAAACAAAATATAAAAAACCAGTTCTAGAAACTTGACTATTATAGCGGGTGACTGTTATAGAGAGGGTTGACTGTATCTTTATAGAAGAATTCTAAAAAGTTTAATTTCTTGATTTATCGCTTAATTAATTTAATTCAATTTAAAATGGATAATAATGTGGTATGGTTTTAGTTGGTGTACAAATACACACTTAGATTATTCTAACTTGTGGATGTCATTTAGCCGTAAGTCCCTTATAACCCTAAAATTTGGTACAATTGGTCTGTTTATGGGAATTCGAAATAGTGAACAATCATCTATCCAGAAAAACAATTACAGGCTAACCAATATGCAAAATCCGTAGATGATAGGCACCCCTCGCCTACTGAGATTTGTGAAGTCCCTCAACCTGGATTTAGTTTGTGGATGAGACGAAAGATTTGGAAGAGTAACAATCTATCTCCTACCTGCTACACTATTGTCAATTGGTTGTTTGAGACAGAGAAGGTGCCAATAATACAACAGCTATTCAATCATGGCCATTAATTCATCAACCAAGGTTCCCACTTCCCACTTCAATACTGCACACGAGGGGGAGGTTGGATCCAACTGGTGCTCATAAATTTATGCATGACCACGTACATATTGTCACTGTCTATCTCTAATCTCATTCTAATCTCAGTCAACATTGGTCGTTCAAAATGCAATATTATTGCAGAAGCTTCGTGTCGGTATGGTCTAATCTGACACTAGTTTATGCCACTTTTGATACTTTGGTTAAAAGGTGTAGATGACAAATTCAACATTTTAAGACCCTCAAATTTGATTTTCTATCAATTCATCTGCTGCTTAATTTTTTTTCGTATCAGCTTGAAAATGGGTGTTAAATTACGAAGCAAAGCCATTTACGAACTGTCTGTTAATGGTGAATTATATATATGAAAAGAGCCATCAAAATTAACTGTACATGCACTGCATGCGAGCTGAAGGTGATGGCGTGACTGCCGCCAACCTGGCGCCTTTTCAGCCTATTTTAACTACGAGGATAATGACTGAAAGGGATATCTCATCTCCCTCGCTCTCAAGTCTCAACTACTCTCAGCCCATTTTCATTTCAAAGCTTGGCCAAAAATCACGGTCTAATTACTTGTTGGGAGTCGGGATTTATACTCAATTTTGCAGATGGATATGTAATTAGTAGAGTTAATTAAACAATTGTCACCAGTCCATCATATTTCTAGGAATTAACACACCAATAAAGGAGATGCCAAGTACATATATGATATTCAATCAAGACATGTTTTTTCTTTTGCAAATTAATTAAACAATTGTCACCAACCCATCATATTTCTAGGAATTAACACACCAATAAAGGAGATGGCAAATACATATACGATATTCAATCAAGACAGGTTTTTTCTTTTGCAAATTTAGTAATTACCTGAAGAAACCAAACATCAAGGAAGAAAACACATAGAAAAACAGAAGGAATATAAGAGATATTCTCGGTTGCATCCAAAAGACGCCGTCTTTCATTGGGTGCAGCCAAATCCTAATGCAAGACCAACTTAAGCCTCGTCTTAAGGCTAAATTCTAAAATGGAACGTCAACAATTAAGCAAGGTCACAAACTAATTTCTTCCTGCTCTCAATACACTAAAGTTCGAATTTAGCAGATTTATAGCTATCTACGACAGCTACTAACTACAAAATTTGAACCCTGCATCATTTGTTCCCAGGAAGTGAATTAATTTCTTTATTAAGAATGTGTCATTTTATCATTTAGATAGATCGATTGCCATGTCATTCGTAGCAAGGGACCCATTTTTGCTATAAAAAGCCTGCACTTTAGGACTTATTCCATACTCAAAATTTATTTCTAATTCCTTGCTAGCTTTACAATATCCTTTCTTGTAATTCCTAATTTGAGCTTTGCCAGCTCACTCTCTTTTTTTGTTTTTCATTTGCAAACCAGATAATGGAATCCAAAAAGAATGAAGCTATGGTCTCAAACCCAGAAATGCAAAATAAGGCAATTGTGGATACACTTTATAAAGCATTGGCTCATGGTGACACCAGCACCGTTGTCAAACTTCTAACAACTGACCTGGAATGGTGGTTCCATGGGCCTCCTCGGTGCCACCATATGATGCGGATGCTCACCGGGGAGTCCAGCCACAGAGAGTTTAGGTTCGAGCCAAGGAGCATCGAGGTGGTTGGTGATTGCGTGATTGCAGAGGGTTGGGAAGGAGCACAAGTGTATTGGGTACATGTATGGACATTGAAAGACGGTTTAATTACCCAATTTAGGGAGTACTTTAATACATGGCTGACTGTGAGGGATGTGAAGCCGCCTCGCTGGGAAATCGGGAGCGACAACCACACTCTGTGGCAGAGCCAGCCTAGGGACTTGGCACGCCGCTCATTGCCTGGCCTTTTGCTAGCCATATAGGAAGCTAGTTATGCATGGCTTGGGAGTGGGACATTGCATGGAAATGGTCAAAATGGAATTGCATTAAGCATATCTATAATATATATGTGAACTGTAAATTATGTAACCATGTTTTGCATGCAAGCAAGCTTTTGTTTGATATGTATCTCATTGGGTTTTAGTTCTAATGTATTCGGGTCTTTGTAGCTCCCTTTCCTTTGATTATAACGATTTACATAATGAATGAAATTGCATCTTCGAAAATAAAAGTAACCATGTTTTGCATATGAGCAAGCTCTCAATTATTGAAAAAGAAGGCACCACTTTGTTATTTATTTTTGCTTAATGGAACTTTTTCAGAAAAATTAAAATAAAAGCTTCTGAAGTTACTTTTTTACTCTCCAAAAAGTTCTTTTGACGTCTAAAACACTTCTAAAAGGGCTTTTGAAGTGAAACCAAAAAACAGATTATAAGGTGCTTCTTAAAGAAGTGCTGCCGTCTGTATGAAACATGCTGGAAAAATAAAATGAAAATAGAGACCAAAGGCTGCCGCCCTCGCCTGGGCCTGGGCAGTAAGAAGTTAAGGTAATTCATAGTCCCTTACCTGGCATTTGGAATTTGTTGATCAGGATATTATGGGATCTTTTATGCTATCGAAAAAAGAAAAACGATGAAGAACACTAAAAGTGGATAACTGTTGCTTCTTAGAGATAGATATATAACTAAAACGATTCTAGCATCTCTTTCTAGGCTTTTATTTTTGGAACACATGTTGATTTCCTCTTCCTGCATGTTATAAATTAAAACAGCAGACTCATGCAGACCATGACCGTAGCTGCTACTTGTAATATCTGTGGGGACTAGAGGTGAAAAGTGCAAAGTTCAGCAATAAAGATTGCTGGTTCTATATAAAAGTGGAAGCTACACTAGAGAAAAATGTACATAGATTGCATTGATAACCGATCTACTAGTATTTAGCGATATGGGGACTACGAGGCTCATCAGAGTACAAAATGGGAAATGAAAAAAGAAAGTTAATTTTGACAATTGTTTCCTCCCGCCAAATGTTTGTACATAGTAATTGCATTATTCCTTCACTAAATTACACTACACTACAATAGTAACCGTATTAGCCTTCTCTAATTTGGGAAAAGACTCCACGATAGTTTTTCAAGAGACTATTTGTGTCAGACTAAAATTTTGATCCCGTTAGTAAGTATCAGAATATTTGAAGATACGGTTGAGATAACGAAAGGAGGAGATAAAGTAGCAGATCAAGAAATTTTGTGTTAGTTTTGAAAAGTCAAGTGACCAATATTGAGGAATTCATGGATGATGTGAAGGAAACACTCAAGGTAATAAAAGGACACACCGCTAAGTTAGAGTCAATGAGAGAGCAACTCAGGGACTATGTGATGGAGACTCTTAGTTTCAATTGGGATGCAATGAGAGAGACTCTCAATGTGATCAGACCGAGAAGCTGACTAAGAAAAATTATGCTCTCAAGAAAAATTGAGGTCATGATATAAAAAATTTAAGAAGAAAACTGAGAATGCTGCCTTGGATGGTCGTGGCTTTGAAGAAGAAAACTGAGGTCATGATGTCAAAATTTTAAGAGCTTCAGAGAGAGCTCGTTGTATGCAGAGTTCAGAGTGAATGAGGTCCGCAAGAGATGTAGACAAATTTCTCTAGGAACGGAACAATACTTCTGTGCGATGGGGATAATACTTCTGTTTGATGGGGATCAAAGATGATGCTACTAAGATAAATTGTTGTAGTTTATTTTACTAATGTCGCTATCTTATGGACATCGTACGTCCACAAATGAGAACGAGGTGAGACTGCGATCGGAACTTAGAGGATTTCCAAAAGCAATTCAAAAAGCAATTTTATCGTCAATATGTCAAGGAGGAGACTCAGGCTAATTTGCATTAGCTTACGCAATAATATACTGTTTAGGAGTATATCAAAGTCTTTAGTGAATTGGTATTTCAAAGATCTTATTTAAGTAAAATAGAAGCATACTATTGATTTAAGCATGAGTTATATTTGTGGGCAAAATAAGAATTGCGCTGACAAAGCATCACTGAACTTACTGTAGTCATGACCGAGAAGCATCAAAGTCATTCTAAATTTAGGTTTGAGCCGAGGAGCATCAAGGTCATAGATGATTGCAGAGGGTTGGGAACGAGCACGAGTGCATTGGATACATTTATTGACTTTAAAAGACGATTTAATATGAATATAAATGTTCCCGAAGCAAAGCCTATAGGTGTTGCAAGCAAAAACACAAAAGAAACTCGAACAAACAGATAAGCGACACTAATGTCGTCCAAAAAGGCATACAAAAGCCATCTCTAAACAGGTGCATACTAAAATTTCCTCTGTTCAGATCTTTTTACAAAAGAAAATATTTTCTCTAATGGTTTACTTTGTTGGCTGGAATAATTAGCTCTATCATTAAGTATATAGGATCCTCTGATTCAATGTCGATTTATGAGTTACTTTCATACTCCTTCGCAGGACTGACAATGGAATATACTTCTGCTATTGTTGCAGCAGCTACCACAAATGAAGAGGCAGATCCCATCCTCAGGCATTGGAACCATTCCGAAGGTAACTCTACCAGGACTTCTGATAATTCTACTGCATTTCCATTCGAAACCAATTTTATCACCCAAATGGTGGCGAATCAGAATATTGAAAGTTATGAATGGATACAATATTACTGCTGCTGCTCTCTTAATACCCCTTCATCAGATTTGGTTTGGTGCACAACTCACCAGAATCTTGTTTTCTCCGACCCACTCCCATCTTTTCATTTTCACGATTAGATGGTATTTTTTCTAACTCAACCAGACAAAATGTAAAAATTATAATCACTTGTCAAAAGAGAATGGCCACATATCAACCCAGGTGTTTACTTTACAGCTGCCATATTCCATCTAATACATGTTTGGTTTCAGATAACAAACCAAGATAAGCAATTGCAAAAAAATACATTACATAAGATGTTCAGACTTGAAGAATTAATCCTGAAAGGAAAAAAGAAATTAGCAAAGCTAAACTCCTTAGTCCAAACCTGAGGTTCATTTATACTCCACTTGTTGTCTGCTGTATGCTCTTCCTGGACAGGAACATTACTTTTTTCAATGAGGTAAGGGTTCTACAATCCCCAGCTACTGGTAAGGAAATGGAACTTACTACTAGTAGTCTGGGAGAGGGCCATTTTCTTCCACTTAATCTTTTGTTTACTTCTCTGTTTCTTTGTTCTAAAGTCAAAAGATACATCTGTACCAGAACCAACTATGAACCACTAAGAATTTTGTTTTGCTCGTCTCTCTTTGCGTCTACTGCAAGTCTTTCTCACTCTCACCCTTCTTTAAGGAACAAAAGTGAAAGGTCTAAGAAATGGTCTTTGATTCCGAAAACACAAGGTTGATAGACCTCTCTAACTTGCAGCATTATTCAAAGTGGATTTACCAAATGAAATTTGGGTCTGGATTCAGAGCTAAGAAGAAGTGCTTCCCAAACCCTAGCCCCGGGAGAAATACTCCTTTCAACCATTTTCCCAAGCAATTCCAGTGCCTTGCAGACTAATCCTCTTTGGCATAGGCCACAGATTACCTCATCAAATGTCAAACTCTTGATGAAAATACACTTGTGCAACACTTCCTCCACCAAGGCACATGCTTCAAGAATTTCACCATTACTTACCAAACCATCAATTATTATCGTATATGAAACCCAATTCATTTCAATGCCCTTATATTTCATCTCTTTAACAAGCTCCCTAGCTCTACTTATCTCACCAGCCTTAGAAATTGTCCTCAATAACGTATTATAAATGAGAACATTAGGTTTGCACCCTAACTCCTCCATACAGGCTACCATCTTGATACCCTCTTCAACTTTATTTTGCTTGCATAAAGCGTCTATATAGGCTTTATAAGTATAAACATTCGGAACCAAACCCAACATAAGCAATTCATCAAACAGCTCATCTGCCAATATGTAATCTCCTTCAGCAGTTACCCCATTTAAGACCATAGTGTAAGATATAATTCCGGGCTTTATTCCATCGGATTTCATTTGATTTAGAACATCCCAAGCATCCAAGCCTCTCCCTTTTTTCACCAAAAACCTAACCACGCCATCATAGTCACCCATGGCGGGAGAAAACCCAAGCTTTCGCAATCCCCTCCAAAAACCAATAACGTCTTCACCATCCAAATCACCCTCAGCACAAACTGATGACAGCACAAAAGAGAAAACTTTATCATTGACACCAAGTCCATCGTCTAACATACGTTGTAGAATCTCTATAGCATAAGCAACCTTGTTCATTCTACAAAGAGTGCAAACTAGTAGACGGAAAGTAGATTCTTCGAGCCTTATGTTCATTTGCAGACTGTTTAAGAGAACCTGAGGGAGTAGCTTAAGGCCACGTTGACTTCTACAAAGAAGTGCGAGTAAAGCATTGAGAGAATAAGCTGAAGGGAAGCACCTGAATTGGGGTATTCGGTAGAAAATATCAACCGCGTCCTGGATTCTATTAGCGTTGCCATAGAATTTGACGAGGTGGGTAAAAATGTACTCGGGTGTTTGAAAGTGTTGGAGTTGGAGGTGATGGAGCAGGGAAGGAATGTGGTGGAATTGTCTATTATGGAGCAAGGTTTTGATGAGAAAATGATAGGCTTGAGGGGATTGGTGAAGGTTGTAGAGGCTAAGAGACTGTAAGAGAGAGGGGACAAAGTCAGGTTGAAGAGGGTTATGCCGGGCAACGAGTTGTTTGAAGGATACCATGGGTTGATTTTGGGTGAAAGCTTGGCGCCATTTAGTTTTGTGAGAGGAAATAAGCGGCCATTTTCGGTGCTTCCTTAGGAAAAAGTTGGGAGATCTCCTCGCCATCTCCACTCCCACAATAGAAGTATTCTTCAACTCATTTTGGGGAGTAGATAACTGAATTTACGGATTAGGATGCATCGTAGAGTTGCGGGAAAAACAATGAAGCCGACAGAGGGTGCCGCTGTTTTCGAATCAAAGAAATAGCCAGCAAAACCAAAAGCTCCTTTTCTTCTGGGCTTTTCTTTCCCTTTCTTTGTGGATTTGAGGCTTCGGCACCGAAATTCATTATTCAGAAACGCATTCATGGTACTGGCCCAATATTGTATTGTCCAATTTTTTTTTGGATAAGATATAATTTTATTATCCAAGAAGCAGTTAAAACTGCTACGATCAAAACAATGGCATCCTATTCCTATCCGACACCACATAGTGTGAAAGCAATACAGCTTCATCACCTAGCCTCAGTATACACCAATCGCTACAAAGTTGAGCATTCACATTGTGATTTCTATTAAACGAATACTTCTCAATACCTCCACCTCACTGGATAAATGTGTTCCATGCAAAAATTCAATATCAGAGTTAAGAAAAACTTACCCCTCAGCATTCTGCAAAGCCATTGACAAGTCTATTTGCTGTCCAATTAGAAATGCATTCTTTTTTTGCATTACTTGAAGTCAATTTTATATAATGTAATTTTTAATCAGGAAAAAAAACCCATTTCTCACTTAAAAAGACGGATTTCATTCAATAATGATGAAGGATACAAGCCAAGAAGCTAAAAAAGAAACACCAAATCTTAAAGTAAGAGCCATGCTCGTAGCTCATAAAATATCCAGAACACCTAGCTAAATGGAGGAGGGTTGCGTACGTGAAAACATCTAAGGCAACACAAGACACGAAAGAGAGCGATATGGGCACATTGGAAACAGAAGTGTGAGTTTACAACGGTATGGGTTGTCTCCTTCAAACTAACCCTATCCTGGCATCTACTCTTTCGGATGATGAGAGAAGGGAGCCCCACAATTCCACCCTCATCATCATCATCCATATGGGTACCAAGCTCAATGGTGTCAAGTCCTTGCTTTTAGCATGGAGGAACCTCTACATTTGATCAACACGGTCCTTTTCCATGCCTCCAACGACGACACCATAAGCAGCCTTCCGCTCATCTGCCATCCGTCATGCATCCATATTGACCTTCAGTTTCGTATCTCTAGGTGCTTCCACTTGGCAGTCCTTGGCCTAATGGGCAGCATAGGTCCATGAGTGAGGTTAATTTTTGGAGAGTCCTTGCCCAAATCAGAGCATCTTGGGGTACCTTGGACCAGCTCCATGTTCCACACATTCCAAAATTGCCATAGCACAAGTAGAAGGCTCGTGAAGGTCTTCTTGTCCAAAGTTGCACAAGGCTTGTGTGGGTTGGGGGAAGAAGGGAAATGTTTTTAGTTTTTAAACATCATCCCTCATTAACTGCATGTTGCCATCTGTGTATTTAATTCCTTTTATGATGAATGATATATAAAGCAATTGAAGGCATCAATATTGCAAATTTAGAGCATAGCAGTTTTGAGCTATTTACCTGAAAATATGTAACACTAAAGTTATACTGCAGACTGTTTAAAACAAGTTTATTCCTTTGAGAGTGAGAAATTGAAAAAGGATAGTCTAAGATATGAACATGATGCGGATCCCATCAGCAAACATTATAATAATGATGCACGTAAATTTGCTTAGATTGGACAGACCAACAGTAGTTCTCTCAGAATCAAAATTACTCATTCATACAATTCATATCATGATAGAGTTCCGGTGGAGCAATTTCATACATGATGGATTGGTGTATGTGGGTCTAGGTGTTAGTCAGTAGGACAGATGCAGCCGCACGATTATCATATGGGTGAAGCCGATTGGACTGCATGCATGGTCATGAGAGTCGTCTTCAACTTTAACACTTAGAATCTCCTATTCAATATTGTTAATATAATACAATAGAGAGGGAGAAAAGTATTACAAAACAAATGATAGTGTCATTGTCAATTCTTCGTCTCCGTTTACCATATCTCCAAACTAATCATCAAATCAAAGTCTAATTACTTATAACTAAAGCGATTTGACTTTGATTATGGGATAATTATATTAGAATTATCTTAAAACTAAGATTTTAAGGCACTAATAAAATTCGTTACATCTTTAAATTAAAAGACTTAAAATTATTATTATACACTCATCCATATTCAACCTACTCTCTAAATCTATATTTTTAAATAAAAATATAAGTAATTAAAAAATCAAATAACATAGATAAAAGATGGAAAGTGGAAAATAAGATAAATTTATCATTGTATTTTTATCTACATATCTACTTCTTATTGACATTTATTAAGATATTATTTTCAATAATAAATTTTTCCTACAATACTTTATTATTAAAAATAATTATAATACATAAAATTATATTATATTTGTAAAAATTAATTTTCTAATGTATAATATTTAATTAAAATTTTGAATAAATTTTAAAATATATAGGAATATTATTTAAACATCAAATTTAAATGAAAGGTTTATATTTATTAAATAATAATTCAAATGAAAATTATTGAATGGATAATAAGTATCGAAATAGCGACATAATCATCTGATTCAATTTGCTCATCTTCATTTAAGAGATTTTCACTGAGTACAATTTAAAAAAATAATAAAATCATATTCATAAAAAGGTTGAAAAGATTGGAAGAACAAAACAAAGTGAAAACAACTAAGGATGAGCAGAACTCGAATTTCAAGTTATTCAATTTTTTTCAAGTCAACTCGAATAAGTAATTTGAGTTTTGAGTTCGAATCAAGTTAAATTTTATAATTCAAATAACATATTGGTGTAAATACACATTTGGCTCTTGTCAATTTTGAAAATGAGCAAATTGGTCTCTCTCTTAACAAAAATTATAGAAAAATTCAAAATATTTATAAAAATTTCAAATTTTATATTTTAATATATATAATTAAAAGAATTCTAACTAATATATAAAGAAAGTTAAAATTTTAAAAATTCTAAAATAATAATTTTGGGGACCTAAAAAATTAATTAATGATTCAAGTTTGTCGTTTTTTTATTTATTTTGCTTTAAAATTTTTTCAAGTATATATAGTTTCAAGAAATTAGTTATTTTTAATTTGACATGTTTAATTTTTAATTTAGCTCGAACATTTTTATTCGATTTGACTTGACTAGAATTTTATTTCGATTCGATTCAAAAACAATTTGAATCAAATTAGGATAAATCGTACTCATCAACTCGAAATTTTTTCATTTGATTCGACTTGATTTAATCGAGCAATCACCCTTAAATACATCCAAACAAAACTTAAGTGAACGTGTACCATTACCATCCATCAAAATTGTTTAAGACTAATCTTTTGAGAAATATCCTTATTTAACAATCACATGCTTATGGAAGATTGGTGTGATGATAATATTAATGTGTGAACATATCTAACGTAGGTTACAAGGAAAATGGATTGAGATTTGAGATGGAGATGGAGATGGTGATGGGTTTTGATGATTTTGAAATTGCTTGTGAGATATAAAATTGGAACGAAAGAAAGAGACGTAAATAAATTAATTGGATATGAGAGATTTGCAATTGCAAGCATCCTTCATTACTGTGCATCAAGATTGAAGGAATGAGAAAACAAAGTCATAATCACATTCATTAAATCAAATTAAATGCTGCTATTCATAGCCAAAAGCATGAGGTGGCTGAAGTTGTTGACTTTCTACTTTCATTTTGGAAGAAATTAATTTAATTACAGATAAAAATAATAATGGAAAAGAATATAAATTTTTAAACCACACTTTGAATTAATTATTTTTAATGCTACCAACTCTATTGTATTGCGAAAAATGAAATCCAAGTCTAAAAAAATGGAAATTTTCAATCAGTCATACTTATCTGCCCAATCTAGCCCACATTTTTCCATATATCAACTTTTATACGTCCAAATTCTAAACTCTCGAATTTTTGCTTCATTACCAATACTCTCCTCACTCTCTCTAACCTCCAACACCATATATAATTGTATCTAATCATACTATTGTTGGGAAATTATTAGAAAAGCACCCTACATTTACCAAAACAATCATGCCACTCCCCTACACGACATATAAGGTAAAAATAAATAGAGATGATTTGTTCTTTTTAAATAATAAAAAAATATTTTGATACTAAAAGATTGTTCGTAGGAGAAAATTAGGGATAAATTGCTCACACATTTGGAAATTTCCTACATTACTATAGTCAAGTACATGTGCGACTTAAATTCTACCCACACATCAAGTATACTTCAAATTAGATAACTCGCTTAGAACTCAATTCAATTTACTTACAATATTTGCACACAATAAAACAATTCTTAATTGAATAAGTCACAAATAACCTAAGCAAATCATGCAATATATAAGAGTTAAACCACTTCAATAATCGACCCACCAGTAGAGATTTTTTTAGTTGTTAGACTCTCTTGAAGACCATATCTTCTGGTATGAATTAAAAGTTTGATTTCAATCCATACTTTCTAATTTTCGAGCATAAAATCATTGTAAATGTGCTACGTCTAACAATGTTTAAGATACAAAAATGGCGCGAGTCTTTTCTCAATTACACCTAGACATTAACAACATTACAAATCCGAGGAGAAATAGGTTATCAAATTTGCACCATAAAGTTTGGACCATTTACTCTTTTGAGTTGGTAGCTAAATAATACAAAATTTTATTGTTTACGTTTTAATTGATTTTTTTTACGTGTGTATATATAAATATTAGGCTCTGATCAAATATATATTATATATAAATATTCGGCGCAGGTAGACAGCTGGTAAGAAATTATTGAGTGAGAGAGAGAAGCCACGTGGGTTGTTGGCCTGTAATTGTCCTTAAGTAACAGCTTCCTGCATCCACATGGCGTCTATAGTATATAGATGCCAGTGCCATGCATCAACATGAATGCTTTCTCACTTCATAACATGGCATGGTATGCCCATGTCTACGTGGATAAGGATGAGTTGGGACCCAATAGGTTTCAACAAAACAAATAAGATATGATGAATCATATTTTGCATGACACACAAGTTATTCAATTATCAAAAGAATATTTTGCTAAAGACAAAAAAGTCCACGCCTATCAATGCGATTAAAGAAATCATGGATTATCGGGAGGTGGCTGTGTAATTTTCCTCTATGGTTTGGGAGAAAGCCAAGTAATAATACTTTTTATAAGCCAATTTAAAATTGTAAGAGAATATTAGCAAAGCCCATGCAGCTGCCCGGTGCCTTAAATTAATTTTGCTTCTTTCACAATATTTAAACGAGTACTAGTATACCATGCAATAATAGCTACTAATAAAGTACAAATTAGACAGCCATAAACAAATAATTGACATCACACTGTTGTTGTGGACTGTAAAGATTTTGGTGAAGCAATGCGTGGAACTGGATTTTCAGTCACAAGACAAGATGATTGTGTCTTTGATCAACAAAATTCAAGTTTTTATTGGGACCGGGTGTGTTGGGCCTGGCCCTGGAGATGGTAACCTAATTTATTAGGCCTGCTTCCCCGAGATGAGAGATGGGGACCATATATATTTCATTTATTATATAAATAAAAGGGGACACGCAGGAACAAAAAGACAGACAAATTTATGGGAATGAACGAAAAGTCAAAAGTGGACAAAAGGGTGATGGGGTCCGTCCGAATACCAACAAGGAGTATGAATAAGAACATGATGAATACACGTGGTAGGTCCCATCCCCCACCTCTCTCTCTATCTACTTTCTATTGCGGTCCACCTCCACCATCTACCGCTCTGCTACAGCTGTCACCACTCACCACACACCACACACGTAACCTAATCCCTTTTGCCTTTTGATACCTCTGTCCATCTAACTTTGTTAATGACTAAGTTTTTTTTTTTAATTTTAATTTTAGACCTTATTTAATAGTATTTATTCAATTTATTAAATTAGATTAGGTTATTTTGTTATCAAATTGATACGATTTTAGGAGGTTGAAATTAAGAGTTCATTTTAATTTTTATATTTTTAGATTATTGTGTGAAAATATTATCATGTATAATATAATATCAACTTATTATTTTTATTTGATATCCAAAAGTTAATTAACTTTAATTATGATTAAAATTTTAAATTTTAAAAATATAAAAAACAAATAAGCAAAAAATCTTAAACGTATAGCTTGCAAATTTTAATTATTATTATTTGAGTTATAATATAAATTTTCAAAATTCTAGAAATAAAATAAGACACGTAGCTTAAAAAGTAATAAAAGAAATTGAGCAATAAATTACTTACCATCATCATCATAACCACCACCCACATCCATGGAAGATGCATGCATGCATACATACATACATATATAATTATTTTGTTAATTACTACAATGATTGTCTTTCCGATTCTTTTTATATAGATAATCGCAGTAATAATAAAAAAGTGAAAAAGAGGAGCACAAATCTTGGACGCGGACAGCACAGCTTTATAAGCCTGCCTTAGGATCGTGTATCGAACTACAAGTCTTTAAATTTATTACAGGGAAAAGCAGGAAAGCAGAACTAGAACAAGATGGTAGGATTTTCTTCCCAAACAGAATCTTGGGTTGCCACCAGAAACTCAATCTACGAATCCCAGAAAGAGGCAGATAGCTTCGAATTGGATCTAAAACGTCTAGATCTGATAAAGATAGATCAAGAAGACGAGAATAATAATATTAACAGCCAAGATAAGATTAGCACCACCAAGAAGAACAAGAAGAAAAATCAGGTGTTGCTGGAGGGGTACGTGGAGGCGGTTGATGAGGAGGATGAACTGAAGAGGACAAAGAGCTTGACCGGTGATGATCTAGACGAACTAAAGGGGTGTTTAGATCTGGGGTTTGGCTTCAGCTACGAGGAGATTCCTGAGCTTTGCAACACCTTGCCTGCACTTGAGCTATGTTACTCTATGTCTCAGAAGTACTTGGATGACCACCAGCACCATGCATCTCCAGACACCACCGCTACCCCCGAACCCGTCGCCAATTGGAAGATCTCTAGTCCTGGTCAGTCTTTTCTCTTTTTTACCATCTTTCTTTGTTTTATTTTTCTATTTGCCATCAGATCTTGTTGTGCTCGTTTTTACAAGGACTTTGAGTGATGATAAGCTTTGGTTTCTTGCTTTTCTTTCCCACTTGTTGTAGTGTTATATCATACATGACATGCTTTTCTTTGCTAGATGAAATTAGGATTGAGCCAAAAAGAATTGAAAAACTGATTCAAATCGATTCATTCGGCTTAGTTTAGATTCAGGAATTGAAAGCCCACACTTGGGGTTCCTTTATTCAAATAAATACTTGGTTTCTTACACAAACACAATAATCAAGGTTGATTTGCATTGATGCTGAGAAATCCAAGAAACTAATATTTTGCCATCTGCTCAAAGTTTACAAATCTTTTCACAGAAAAGGGGAAAAAAAAAAAGCAGGAACATTGTGCAATTTGTTTTTCATAGAACAGTAGTACTCGCAAGTTGGATGCATCTAGCCTGTGCAAAACCATGTATAGATGGTCGACTTCGCTTAGGGAACGAGTTTTAACCTTGTGTATGCATTACAGGTGACCATCCAGAAGATGTTAAAGCAAGGCTTAAATTCTGGGCACAAGCTGTGGCCTGCACTGTCAAACTGTGCAACTAAAAGATTCATGAACAATCATTGGAAAAATGAGAATGAATATTTTTCTCATTGATGAGCATCAACTGGATAAAACCCTACGCTCTGCCGAACCATGCCATGGTGGGGATGACATTTCCAGCAATTGTGGGAAATAGACCAGGCCAAAATTTTAAAAATGGATCAGCTGCAAGGAGCATGGGAAGAAGCTGGAAAGGAAGATGTTACAGGTTTGAGATTAACCGATGATCCAATGAGTCTTGACTTAATTCTGCGGAGACTAGGATGTATATGATATATTAATTGTATCCCGTATGGTATGAATAAAATATGTCTTCTTACTGCTACTATGCTTCATTGGTGTTTGGTATATATATATATATATATATATATATATATGGCTATGGAATCCAACCTTCTGTTGGCTTTGCATGCAGTGGTGAGAGTCTCCAGTTGAGCTTCACCAACTAGTTCCGGACCTCTGCGTTTGCTGAGGTAACCAATCTAATTGTGTTGATTCATCATACCTGTGTTTCCTCTCACCATGATTACTGTGGTGGTACCTAGCTAACCAATGCCGCAGCATGGAACCACTGATACTTGAGCTTTGCTAAGAATAAACTGACCATTTTATGGCCATAGATGAATATAGGGCGAACATGTATGTTCATCGCTTCTACTCCTATTCTATCTATCCCTAATGCCTTGAATTTTGAGGTAAATTGATACTTGTAACCAATATGAATCTTGGTGGGAGTTGTTAGGGTTTTCTTTCTCACGGAACGGAAGGCTGCAAATTACACGCATTCCACTGAGATGGCTCATCTTTGCGTATGTTAATGTGGTGTTGAAGGTTACGTTTTGGTATCAGTTTCATTTTGTGGTTGAGATAGGAAGAAAACTCAAAACTTATCTGATAATCACAGCCTAGTTTGAAACAGTAAGAGAAGGGACGAAATTTGACTCGGATTGGATTTCCGTTATTAGGAAAAGAGGCTTTGAGTTGAAATATCAAAATTTATTGATTGGGGGTTATGTCAAAGTTTACTCTTCTCCAGAAAATCACATCAGCAAATAGCAGTTTATGTTTACGTTTTCATTTATTAAATCTCTCTATACCTCATTCTGAGCTGCCAATCGAATTCTTCGACCAAGTCCCTCCATATCAATAACAAATAGATATGACCTCTTTGACTCTCAGTAATCCAACTTTTAACTACAAAATAGACTGAATTTTGGTGAGATGATCGCTCTTTTAAACATATTAACAATGAACTTTGTAACTACGTACGTCACGGCACTTTAAGAATTAATTGCATTCAACTTGGAAACTATAATCTCTCAAAGGAAAACTTGTCTAACCATAGCTTCACCAAACAAAGCTCCATTTATGTGGAGCATTAAGCCCATCAACTCTATTAAGTAAGGCCTGCCTGATTTCATCCTTAGAAACACCCTACTTAAGCTTTATCTCTAGTTAAGCCTATTATATTTACTTTGAAAGAAACTAATTATCAGGACCTAATTTTATATGTCCTTGATTGATTTAGCCTTTTGACGTTAAAAAATCCGACCAACACCTTTTAGCCGATTGTTGTTCTTAAACGTTATTGTGATGTCATCAATATGAAAAATTTTAAATTAAAAATAATGTTTAATTACAAAAATTTAAATTTTACAAATAAAAATGATAAATATCAAATTTATATATCAACTTCAATTTAAAGTGCAACTTAATACATAAACTTTGATTTGGACCATTTGATCTAATTATACACAAAAAAATCATAAGTGTTTAAGTAAATGAAGCGAGGTTCTTTATTTATAGTTGAGCTCTTTCGGATCTAATGATGCAAATCGAATTACATCAACGGTTGAGATTAATGTTTGTCTTAATATGAGAGTTTAAGGATTTAAATTATATACATTTCACTAGACAACTAATGATTCAAATAAAAGACTCTAAATTTATATTTACACATGTATACACGTGAAATTGAATTTCTAATTTCTCTTATATTATTTTTAAGTATTAAAACTATTAACCATTAAATGATTCGAAGGGATCCAATCATATGCAATCGAAATAAATAAGCCGCCATAAATAATCTAACCAAAATAGCCATGGACGATTTAGAACATGAAGAAAAAAATGAACATGAAGAAGAAAAATATTTCTTACCGATTGATAGAATGGAGTTAATAGCCTTGACCCAATGTTGAGTTCTATTTTAAAAGATGCATAAATTATATCTAATGTCATTAAACTTTTAATTACTCAACTAGCTATTTGAAATTTTTATTTAAGTTACTAAATTCTTAAAATCATTCTTGTATGACATTTTTATTTGCATTGCATGCTTCAACCGAAAATTTTATTCTCATTCTTTTCCACAGTTATTTTTTTATTAAACAACTTTAAACATCATGAATATGTGAACTCAACTCCAAAAAATTATTTTTCAATATTTGACATTGAGCATTAAATCGATTTAAATACAAGATATATTATTTTACTTATCAATGGATACTGATCCATCATATTGATTGCCAAATTGTTTCTTGGGTGGAGTTGGCTAATCGGATTAAAAAAACATATTACCCCAATAATATAAATATTAATACTTACAATTTACTAATAATTTATTTACTTACCCTTTAACATATGGATGATAACAAAACCTAAAGTTATAAACCTTGTATGCCAAAAAAGAGTCATAAACCTTGAAAAAAAAAAAAAACAGAGGCAGAGGGTTGTTTGCCCTGCTCTTAATCTCATCTATATCAGTACTCCGCCTCCACCCTTCCGCCCCAATACACACACAAAAAAAGACCCAGCAAAAAGCTCTCAAAGAAGAAGAAGAATCAAATGGAGGAGGTGTGCGAGGGAAAGGACTTCTCCTTCCCTTCCCAAGAGGAGCACATACTATCTTACTGGTCCCAAATAGATGCCTTCAAGGGTCAGCTGGCTCGCACCCAAAACTTGCCTGAATACATCTTTTATGACGGTCCACCCTTCGCCACCGGTCTCCCTCATTATGGCCACATCCTCGCTGGCACCATTAAAGATATTGTCACTCGCTTCCAGTCTATGACTGGACATCATGTCACCCGCCGTTTTGGTTGGGACTGCCATGGTCTCCCCGTAGAGAACGAAATCGACCGCAAGCTCGGAATTAAGCGCCGCGATCAAATTCTCGAGATGGGTATCGATAAGTACAATGAGGAATGCAGGAGTATAGTCACTAGGTATGTCGAGGAGTGGGAGACTATCATTACCAGGACTGGGCGTTGGATCGATTTCAAAAATGATTATAAGACCATGGACTTGAAGTTTATGGAGTCCGTGTGGTGGGTTTTTGCCCAGCTTTACCAAAAGGGACTTATCTATAAAGGATTTAAGGTCTGGTTACAATTAAAACCCATTTTCTGTCGCCTTTGCTTCCTTCACAATTTCTTTATTAAAAAGTTTGTTGTCCTGCAGGTCATGCCTTATAGTACTGGGTGCAAGACCCCGTTATCTAATTTTGAAGCTGGTGAGAACTACAAGGTATTTACTTGATTTTAGTGTCACTCTAGTTATTTTTACTCAAGTTCCTATAGCAATTTGGTCTATTTGTTCTCTGATGACCTTTCTGAAATGCTCCAAGTACAATTCAGATACTAGTTTTTCAGCCCTTTTACTTCAACTATGTCTAACAACACTTCATTGTGCAGCTTGTGCCTGATCCTGAAATAATGGTGGCTTTCCCCATAGTTGGTGATCCAGATAACGCTGCTTTCGTGGCTTGGACAACAACACCATGGACCCTTCCTAGTAATCTTGCACTTTGTGTCAACGCAAATTTTGTCTATGTAAAGGTTCGTTGCCCTTCACTTGTTACTTATTTAGGTCATCAGCACAAGATGGTCGAGTTGTTTATCATGTCATTTCTATTGCATTTGGGGTTGAAGCAATGTGTAGTCTTAGTTTTAGATCATACATGATGCTGTACTGCTTGTTAGTTTGTTACCTGATCCCACCCAACAAATCTGCTTCTCCATCATGCTTCCCGTGGTCATTTTACATTGCTCTTAATTGCTTATAACTCATAGTGTATGAAAATTTTATGTAGGCGTGCCTGCATGCAAAACACAGAGATGACATCCTTCCTAAAGAAATATGGGTTATGTAATTAAATTTCAGGTTCGCAATAAGTACTCTGGAAAAATCTATGTGGTTGCTGAGTCAAGGTTGTCTGAACTTCCAACTGAGAAACCAAAGCCAAATGCTGCTAATGGGCCTTCTGGTGATTCCAAGAAATCTAAGAGCAAAGGATCTTCTGGTGAAAAGACTAAAGATTCTGCAGCAGATTCCTTTGAAGTTTTAGAAAAATTTTCTGGGGCTTCACTAGTGGGGAAAAAGTGAGTATTCATGCTTATGGTTATCTGTTCTTGGTCCTAGTTGACTATAAAAGAACTTTATATTGATTGCATCCTAGCAGTTCTTTTTGGGATTTATATTGGTAATATCAAACTTGTGTTTGGAATTGTGATGTATATTTTCACCTTTCTATCATCTGGAGTTGTTTGTTTTGAGGACATCGAATAACTTGGGAATCATTAAGAGGTGGTCTCTAGTTTGATGCAACTTGGTTCATATGCCAATGATTCCCATCTGGGTGATATCTAGACTGCTATCTTTATAGCTACTGGTCTTCATAAGTAGGAATGGAGTACAGCGTGTCAATGTTTTTTATCTGCAGCATTAAGTGATGTATAATTGGCTGCCAGTTATGATCTCTCTAGAGAACATTAAAATTTGTGACTGGCTCTTGAGATATTTAAAATTGGTTTGAGTCTAGACAAGCTTCTTTGTAGTAGGATATTAAGAGGATGCATATGTTGCAGGTATGAACCATTGTTCAACTACTTCTTGGAGTTCTCGGATGCCGCTTTTAGGGTGATTGCTGACAATTATGTGACAGATGACAGTGGTACTGGAATTGTACACTGTGCTCCTGCATTTGGTGAAGACGATTACCGAGTTTGCATTGGGAATCAAATAATCAATAAGGTTTGCCCTAATTACTTTATCTGAATGTATTAATTTTTGGCTGTACGTTTAGACTTGGTATTTTGACATATAGGTTGTTACATGTTGCATGAATTTTCATTTGGTGTTCATGCCTTTATAATGTTCTTGCTTGATGGTTTTTGTGTAACTAATACGTTTTCGGTATGAACTTTCTTCTCTGGTTGTCCATTGAACATGAGAAGCGGATGAATAACATTTGCTTCTGGAAGAAATTGAAGGATTCCTTGGGAATCCTACAAGATCCATTCGTTCTTTTCTCATTGATAGTCAAAATTTCATATTGTTTCATATCATGTTGAGGAAAGAAAAAATATTTCTTTTGCCCTTTCCGGGTGATTGAAAAATAAAGATATAGTTAATACATTCAAGATAATTGCATATTCAAAATACCTTTTGTATTCATACTATTTCATCAGATCGGGGATGCGGTATGGTACCAGAGGATGAATTGGGCAGTTCCAAAAAGATTTCATTCTTGAACAAAAATCTATTTTCTTGGATTCTAAACATATTGTATCCTTTCTTGACTGCATTTGATGTTGAAATATAGGATTTGCTCATTTACTAATCAGTGCCTAAGTCTAATGCCTAAGAAAGGTTAAGTTATAGAGAAAGTTGGAGAGAGCTGCAGCTTGCACATTGTCTATCACAATTGTAATTTAACTTCTGAGGAATTTATGTCCTTGAGGCAGGAATGCTCATTAAATCTCCCTCATCAGTTTGAATACATTTACTGATGCTCTGTCACCTGTTGTTTCCTTTTATCGCAAACACATCTTGTTATTTATTTTGTTTTTGAAAATTTAGTGGATAAATCAAACCATTAGTTTCATTTCTTTTATTCACTATATCTGTTTTCTCTTTTTATGTGAATTGAACCAATTTCCGTGCTTTTATCATGTTTATTCCCTCGGATCAATACCACCCTTCTTTATACTTCTTTTACCATTTATTTATCTATTTTTGCCTTGTAGGGTGAGAATCTGATTGTAGCAGTTGATGATGATGGTTGCTTTACTGGGAAAATTACTGATTTTAGTGGATGCTATGTTAAGGATGCTGATAAGGATATTATTGAAGCATTGAAGGTCAGATTGATGCAAAATTATATCTTATTGAAAGAAAAGAGGAAAACCTCTGAGCATCTATCCCCAACTTGAGATAATTGTTTATTACCAATTTGGGAGCTCCTATACTTTGTTGACAGCTCCATGCAAATTTAAAGCTAGCGATGATAGTTTTTATTACCATCACAAGCCAAAAAAGCAAAATTTTAAAAGAAAGAAAGAATCTAGTTGTTATGTCCTAAGATTTGTTTCTTACTATGTTTTATACTTACTTTTCTTTCTCCTTGAACTTCATCAATCTTCTTCTTTATTTCCCAGGCAAAAGGCAGGCTTGTTAAGCAGGGAACCTTTACACATTCTTATCCGTTTTGTTGGAGATCTGATACTCCTCTTATTTATAGAGCTGTTCCAAGCTGGTATGTTTGGTTTTATCACTCTTTATTCCGAAAGATTAAGAACCTTAGTTTATAGCTTTGCTAAATAAAGATATAAGTTATAAACAAGCAAACTTTATTTTACCCTTCTTTAATGACCGTTTTTCATGCCCTTTCTCTAATATTTTTGCCAAAAATAACTCAGATATTAATTTTAGTTGTTGGCTCATTTAATCATCAATCCTCTTGATGGTAATATAGTCAAATACATTGAGAGGAAATGCTAATATATTGATCAAATTTGAACATTCCATTGTCTGCTTACCTTGCTATGAGAAAGTTGCTTTACGCATGTGCTTTTGGTTGACTTGATTCTTCTGGAATCATTACAGACAAGTCATATGCTTGTAAATCCCTTGAGGGGCATTAGTTGACAAAGCGTGTATCATGGAGAAATTGTTTATCAAATTAAGCTCATGAAAGTTGAATTCTGTGCTGTATATGTAGTTGGTCGTTAGAAGTTCTTCTAAGTTGAAATGAATTATTAGTTTCAGTAAGTGGAAGGTTATCCTATAAATGGTTTTTGACTGCTATGTTAGTTTGTGCTTAAATAAGCAACTTTGAGTTGGTGTAAGCATTGAAGAGTAGGCTGCAGGCTTTGATGGTCTATGAATGCTGCATTTTTGCTTTGCCTTCGTCGACAAGGTTGATGTTCTGTAAATTGAGACATGAGCAAAGAAATCATTTAATGTTGATCCCCGACTTGGAAAAGTTCTGTAGCCTTTGAAGGATTTACGGTTTTGGTTGCATGATTTCCACATACTTCATTTTGTGAATGTAGGCATCTTAAATTTGCTTTGCACTACAAAACTCATGCTTTTTTACTTTATATAGTTGGCCATTAGTTAACTGGTTTGTTTGCCCATTTCTACATTGTGTATTTACCTATTAAAGGAGATTTTGATAATGCACAAGGATTCTGGAAACCATGCTTTTACTTCCTTGCTTTCATTTTCTGCTGCATTCTAGTTGTGTAAGTAATGTATCATATGTTTTAGGTTTGTGCGGGTGGAACAACTGAAAGAGCAATTATTAGATAACAACAAACAGACCTACTGGGTACCTGATTATGTGAAGGTTAGATGACTTTCTTCACTGCCTGTTGATGTTATTATGTTTTTACTTGAAGCTCTTTTCAAATTATCTGGTGTTCATTCTGTTTGCATCGGTCTGGATTTAGCCCAATGAAAAGCTTGAGCAATGCCTTAGAGGCAGATAAAATAATTTATCTTCTACTCATGGTTCTTTCAGAATGTCATATTCTCTGTGTGTTTTGTCATTTTACAGGATAAACGTTTTCACAATTGGCTGGAAAATGCAAGAGACTGGGCTATTAGTCGAAGTAGATTTTGGGGCACTCCCATTCCTGTGTGGATTAGTGAAGATGGTGAGGAAGTAATAGTCATGGATTCTGTTGAAAAACTCGAAAGGCTTTCTGGTGCTAAGGTTTGACTTTTTTTTTCTTACTTTCCCATGTCTAAGATGTTACTCTTTAGGAAGGTAGATGTTGTTGGCCTCTATCTATTTACTTTTGCCTCTATGCTTTCTACATTTGGTCCCCTTTTCTCCTTTTCTGGGGATTGTCGTGATAGATTTAAAACTTTTGTTCTTCCATTTCATTTATTTTTCACACAATGGGTAGGGGTCTATTTCAGTGCAGTCTTGACGAGTTAAGGACTGAATCCTTTGAGAGAGAAAATATGTTATTTTATTGATTGATCCTTGTGCCTTCAGTTTATGTAGTTAATTTTAAGTATTGTCTAAAATAATAAATGGATGATGGTTCTAGAGTTTGTGTCACTTTGCATCACTTCTGGCACCACTTTATTATTTTAGCTTTGGTATCAGGGTCGAGTGAATTTATCCTGTTTTCATTTGTTTATGTTTGTTTCTTGGAAGTATTGCAGTGTGTACTTTTAGATTGCTATTGAGAATATCTCTGCCCAGCAATTTGTGGGTTTGTGCATAATTTAATTTATTATTTCAGGTCTTTGATCTCCATCGGCACAATATTGATCATATCACTGTACCTTCTAGCCGTGGTCCAGAATTTGGTGTGCTACGACGTATAGATGATGTAAGGCTACTGACTTTAGGTTCTTTTTATGCAAAGAGCTGTTATTATTAGTAACTATCAGATTCTATGTTGCTGATGTAGTGTCCAACCCCATCTTCGAATTTTTATCAGTTTTAATTTTGAGCTGATTGCACATTGTTGGAGTTCTAAATTTTTAGACAGCTTCTGCTAAAAACCTTCATTTGTCAGATCTTTTTACTTATTTGTGTTTATGCTTATCATCAGTCTTTTACTCTGTTCAATTATTCTGAATTATTTTTGCAGGTATTTGATTGTTGGTTTGAGAGTGGATCAATGCCTTATGCTTACATCCATTATCCATTTGAGAATGTTGAACTTTTTGAGAAAAATTTTCCCGGGCATTTTGTGGCTGAGGGATTAGATCAAACTCGTGGATGGTTTGTTCCCTACTGTTGGATCTGTTATTCATTATAATTACCAGATTTTGGAGTACATGTGGATTTAGCTGATCTTATGCACTTTTGACTGTTTTGCAAACCAAATGAGCAAGCCTTTTGAGTTGCTAAATTTTCTTGATGGCGGTTTAACTTTTTGTTTTAAAATTTTTTGACATGCATGATTAATGGTGAAGCATTTTGCATGTTCTTATAACCCTTTAAATTTTCTTTCGTTGGAAGTGGTATGTAGGTGAGTGAAACAGTTGTGGAGTTTAGATTGCCATCACATCCAGTTGGTCAAAAATTCAGTTGATAGCCTTTTTACTGAACATTGTTCTTTTCCTAGACAGACCTATTTCTTTTTAATTATTGTTTTCCTTTTATACTGCTTATACACATTGTCAGGTTTTACACTCTTATGGTGTTGTCAACTGCATTATTTGGGAAACCTGCATTTAGAAATCTCATTTGCAATGGGCTTGTCCTTGCTGAAGATGGAAAGAAGATGAGTAAAAGATTGAAAAATTATCCTTCACCCATGGAAGTCATTAATGACTATGGGGCTGTAAGTCATTTTCTGTATACCTTATTTTAATCTTTTTTCTATTCACTACATTCAGGCCAGTTTCTTATTCTCGGTCTACATTTATTTTAGTTACATGAACTTTGTTTCATTCATCAACACTTGTATCTTGTTTTAATTTTTCAGGATGCTTTACGTTTGTACCTTATAAACTCCCCAGTTGTTCGGGCTGAGACCTTACGCTTTAAAAAAGATGGAGTCTTTGGTGTTGTGAGTATTTTCTGTGCATTGCTTGCTGTATACCAGCTCTTGCTTCTGAAAAGAGTTTTCGTGTTATGTTGCATGTTTCTGACATTCATTTTCTTAATCTGTTATCTTGATATCTGCCCAGGTCAAAGATGTCTTTCTCCCATGGTATAATGCGTATAGGTTCCTTGTTCAGAATGCTAAAAGACTCGAGTATGAGGGTTCTGCCCCATTTGTTCCTATTGCTGTCGCTGTTATTCAGAAGTCATCTAATGTGCTTGACCAATGGATAAACTCTGCAACTCAAAGTCTTGTTCATTTTGTTCGAGAGGAAATGGATGCATATCGACTTTATACGGTTCTGTCTATAAACCAACACAACCTTTTGGAATTTCCTTACATGCATGTTGAAGATAAAACTTAAATATAATATTTAAGTCAGTTTGGAAAATTTGGCAACATTTTTCTAGGTTTTGAAATAGAATTCACACTTTGGTTGCTTTTTTAGCGTTCAGAGTTGGCAGCAGCTTAGCAACTTTGACATCCCATACCAGCTTTATAAGATTTAAGATTGTGTATTACAATAGTGATGAGATTGATACTATTAGGTAGATCTGATACTGATTCTATGATATTGTTATAACATACTTGTTTTTGGGAATAGCACTACCATGATACATTTGAGATATACCTTCTTTCAGTAGGTGCTATGCATTAGTTTTGTACATCTGTTATATTACACTGTAATAGAGCTGAAAAGAGTATATGCATGTATATTATGTTAGGTGGTGCCATATCTATTGAAGTTTCTTGACAACCTCACAAATATATATGTGAGATTCAACCGTAAGAGACTTAAAGGCCGTACTGGAGAGGAAGACTGCCGTATGGCACTCTCTACTCTTTATAATGTATGTACTATTATCTCATTTTCCTAGTGGCAATTCATTTCTAGTCTGTTATTATGTGTTCAGTAACAGTCATATAATTATTTACATGCTTAGAAATTTGTACTATGGTTTTAGGTGCTTCTGACTTCATGTAAGGTTATGGCCCCCTTTACACCATTCTTCACTGAGGTTCTTTATCAAAACATGCGAAAAATCTGTGATGGAGCAGAGGAAAGCATCCATTATTGTAGTTTCCCTCAAGAAGAAGGAAAGGTATTGTTCATTTTTGTTGTAATTAGGCTAATATCGTTTGTTCTGTATAATTCATTAATAGTTTATTGGTCATTGCATGGACTTTGCTCCAAAATCTCTGTAGTTGAGATTGTCTGAGAAAATAATTTATCTTCTTAATTATAAGGTAGTATATACTACTCTAAACTAATCATTTGGCTGCTTTGCTGAATTAAATGGCATTGCTATCTTAGAGGGGGGAGCGAATTGAAGAAAGTGTGGCTAGAATGATGAAGATAATTGACCTTGCCCGCAACATTCGCGAGCGTCACAACAAGCCTCTCAAAACACCTCTGAGGTCTGCTTATAAGCTGTCTCTTGCCTCATATTTCTCTTATATGTTTCTTGTCTGTCTTACCCTCTTACCCATTCATTCTTTGTAATTTAGGGAGATGGTAGTTGTTCATCCGGATGAGGACTTTCTTGGTGACATAGTTGGCAAATTAAGAGAGGTGCATTGTGGAAACTTTAGTTCTTTTTCAGTTTGTAGTTTAATAAATGCCCCTTGCTCTACTTGTTATCTCTTTGTTATTCCTTGGATGTCATTGGCTATACACAAAATTCATCAAGTTCTCAGAGTAGCATTTGAGGGTTTTTTTTAAAAATAATCAAATGGGGAAAACAAGAAAGGGAAAACTAAAAGAGAAAGAAGCTTTAAGTAGGAATAGGAAGTGAGTCAAATGGATGTAAATTTTCCTGTGGCTTAATGGCAGTTAGGTTTCAATTTGATGCAATGGTAAGGTTAAATGCCTCCACTTAGTTTGACTTCCTTCTCTAATTACTTCTTTCTCCTTTGGGTTGTCCGTTGGTCTTGAAATAAAAATGTAGTGGTCGGGCAATATTTTCTATGTTTTTTTGTATCTTATTTTCCTTGTCTTCCCCCCCTCCCCCCATCTTTTCTTACTGTAGTATGTACTGGAGGAGCTCAATATAAGGTCTCTTGTTACATGTAAAGACACTTTGAAGTATGCATCCATTCGTGCAGAGCCTGATTTTAGGTATGCAACTTATTATCTTATCAGCCCCTTTATTGTCTGTTTCCCCCTCCTTTCAATTGAGAGGAGCAGGAAAGGAGTATGGAACCAGGTTCGTCTAATATTTATTGCTTTTTCTATTTTTTTTTTTTGCAGCGTATTAGGTAAGCGACTAGGAAAAGCTATGGGAGCTGTTGCCAAGGAAATCAAAGCCATGTCTCAGGAAGATATCTTAGCTCTTACGAAAGCTGGAGAGGTGACTATTGCTACACACTGTTTGAAGCTGACTGAAATTAAGGTATGCCGACTTATGCTGGTATATGCAGGGTTGTTTTGCATAGTTTATCATTAAATTTAATTTAATGTATTTTTTAAAATTGTTTGCTCCATCTCTTTTGTTTAGTCTTTATAGTGATGGCATCAATTTAAGTGATTAGCTGTATTTTAAACTTATGGGCTTTTGTCTCTCTGTCTATACATTCTTGAATAAGAAGTTTAGGCTACTTTCTCTGGATTGCTTAAAGTTTTTACATAATTTGATGTGCTTTTGCCAAGAATAGTGTTTTGGTAAATACATGCTGAGTAAATAAATGTTTTATTTGTTTTGAAATTGTTCAGCTTGTGCGGGAATTTAAACATCCTGATGGCATGACAGATAAAGAGATGGATGCAGCTGGAGATGGTGAGGATTATTAATGTTATTCTGATTGGTGATTTATTCCTATCATCTGTCCTTCCCATAAAGTGATGTTATGAAAATACATCAGTTTAAAATAATGTCTTTGTCATAGGTGATGTTTTGGTGGTTTTGGATATACGTCCTGATGAGTCATTGTTTGAAGCTGGTGTTGCACGTGAGGTAAATTAATCATCATGCTAATAACTTATGAATTCTAATTCAAAAAGATGTATTACTTTTTCCTCTTCTTTCAATTTTTTTAATTAGCAATTGTGTTTGTGGAAGTATGGTGACCTATGTTGATTGATAATGCCATATTGTGGTTAACTAGGTTTGTTTCTTTATTATGGAGGAAGCTAGTTGAAAGTTTTTGGTACTATTTCTGATGCATTGGACATTTTTATTCAATTTTTTGTAGGTGGTTAATAGAATTCAAAAATCACGAAAGAAAGCTGGCCTTGAGCCGACAGATATGGTGGAGGTCTACTTTGAGTCATTGGATGAAGACAAGTCAGTCATCCAGCAAGTTTTAAACTCACAGGTAAGTTTTGACCCCAAAAAAAAAATAAATCTAGCCAGGGATTTAGCTGTAGTTGCTAATTAATGACTAGCTAAACCCCTTGCCAGATTTTTTGTTTGAATGCAGCTGTGTGTGCATCCGTGTACTTGTGCATAGGGAAGGCAACGGGGCGGGCTGGGGTGATTTTTTTTGTGCCCACCCCGAACCTTGTGGCATCCGCCCCAACCTGACCCCGACTTTAATTGTTTTATTTTTTATTTTGAAGCAAATGGAATTACTTTTTTTTAATTGTTTTTTTTTATTTTGAAGCAAATAAGATTTTTTTTTTTGAGTTTAGACTTAAAACTTAATATGTATTTATTTATTGAAAGCAAAAACTTAATATATGTCGGTGGCATTTTTGTAAATATCTCGGGGTGGATTTACCTCAAACCTGTATTTTTTTTCAAAATTCACCCTAACCAACCTGCCCTGAACCCGATTTTAAAAAAAAAATCCGACCCTAATGGATCGGGTTGGGTCGGAACCCGTTGGATTTGGGTTTTTTGCCATCCCTACATGTGCATGATGGAGTTTTTGTGCACTTCTATCATTCTGAATGATTTTGCATTGTCTGACAGTGGTTGCAATGCCCAATTTCTCATAAGTCTTAATTTGCAGTGTGCTGTATATAATAGCTCAAGGTTGCATCTTATTGCAGGAAAACTACATTAAGGATGCAATTGGATCTCCATTGCTTTCCTTTGACATTATGCCGCTCCATGCAGTTAAGTTTGATCAGTTTGAGTTTGTGTATTAGCATCTTGAATTTTTTTTGATTTCATAGATTGACATGCAGCATCTCTGTTCCTAAGCTAGTATAATGAAATGCAGTAATTTGTTGTGTGTATATTAGTGGAGTATGAAATTTCTTAATCCTGCCATCATTTCAAGATCCTATCTTATCTATAAATATTATACTCAATAGATTTGTAGTAAAGCTGAAAACCGTGTGTTCCTTTTTCTCGTTGATAGGATGCACTTATTCTTTAGTGGTTGCCTGCAGTTTTATAGGCAGTAATTGGTTTTATGTTGTTTCAACTGAGACCAAATCTTTAGTAGATAATACACCTTACCACATACTTCTAGAACAACATTAGTTTGTTATCATCATTGCTCTCTCTCCACCCTTCTTACCTCTTCATAATCCCATTATGGTTTACTTATTCTTACATAATAAAAATTGCAGGTGGTGCTTAGCGAAGAGATTTTCCATGGCATCTATAACATGTCATTTAAAATAAGCTTGGTCAGACCAGCCCTTGTTTTCAAGGCAAATTCTATTCTCGCCTTATATGCAGGTTAGGCTGTGTTTTACAATATCATCTTTCATGCTACAAATGAATACATTGCAACTCAGCCACTCAGAACACTGTTTTGACAATTATAGTATCAGATTTTTCGGCTGTATTGCAATTTTGATTTCTTTTGAACGATATATCTTCCATTAGGTCATATTTTGATTTCTTTTGAAAATAGTCTCAGATTGCTTGTCCAAGGTTCTGGCTATTCTCCCAAATTCAAACTAAAATTTATTGTATTGGATATGATATATAAATAAAGCATATATACTAATGACAACTGAGCTGTGCATGACGCTTAAATGGTTTGATCAAGGCTAGCTAGGCTAGGCTCATTTAAAAGATATAGCTTTTCAAGCTCTTTACAGTTGCTGCATGTAATATGGTGTTAGCAAACTGAAATGTTGTATTCTCATGTCTCATTCTCTGTTATCGAATTATTGATGGTTGTAGGAAATTCTAAATTTGCACAAGGCCTGCAGATTTACCTTCTGTCAAGGGACCATTCCTGTTTGAAGTCGGAGTTTCAGCTTGGACGTGGCAAGGTTCGATTTGGTTTGCTTGTGATAAAAAATATATGGTTTGACTCTAGTATGGGTTGGTGAGCCTGAATTGAATGTCTAGTCTGGTTTTGTGTTGTGTTGCAGATAAAGGTTGATTGCATTGAGAACTTGGCCGCAGTGGAAGTGAAGCTGGGAGAACATGTCTTCTTGACAGTGGGTGATTACTATTTGACAGAACGGAAGAGCCATTGATTATATGTTTTAATAATCTGTGCCTCCGACTGAGCACAGAGGATAAAATCCAATTTACAGAAAATCAAAGAGTCAAGAGCTGGACAGATATGATACTTACAGATGAGATAGTTAAGAGAGGAAAATGTTTCATATTTTAAAAAAACTAGCAATCTTTTTGGCATCTAACTGTTGTGAAGAAATCTAGATTCAGTTTTCTATTTATAGCCATTTGGGAGTATGGTTGCTCAATTCTGTAGAAAAATTTTGTTACAATTATCATTATGTTTACGGTTTGTTTGTGTGACTTCTTTCTAATTGCCTTTAATTTAACCACTAGTTTAATAATATTTTAAAACAAAATAACAAAAGCACGCACCCGTGTTGGTGAATTTAATAAATACTATTTTCCTTTAAAAAATGAAAACATTTTTGATAATCAAATCCCTCGTAATGGCTTTGTGATGTACATTTGACATGCATGTATATGGTGGGAAAAATCAGAACGAAATCTTAGTCATAAAAATCATAAGATGCTGTTGTCTGGAATCTCTGCGCTCCTAAGAACAACCATAATTCTCCCACTGATTATATAACCATTCGCCTCCCTATCCCCTTCTTCCACATTATCTTTGTTGATAATCTGTTCGTACAACACCAAATCTCATTAGTGTTTGTAGCTTACTGTGTAATGTATTGGCCACTCAGACGTTAGTGTATATATATATTCACAAAGTCAAAACGAAATAGGTAATAGGTAATGCAAATGGCAAGCTGCAAAACTAATGGAGTAGGACTGCAGGAGTACGTACATACCTTAACATTTTTCCCGATCCTTGCGTTTTTATCTACAATGGCTTTTCTAATTTCACTATTCTCACCAATCCCTATCGGTACGCTCGTACTCTTAATGCTGCTCTCTCTGCCATCTTCAATCTATTACCAACACCAGTCACTAGTCAAGATACGTCAATACATACTCAACTCAGGTCAGAAAGTTCCATAATAAAATTTGCCGGATAATTTCTTTCACTCAGATTTCTATGATCAAGCTAGCCAATTAAAACCTCAAGTTTTAGAAGATTAAAAGCTAAAAATCGTTAGTTATATATACACAAATAATATACATACTAATTCGTCAAAGACGGTACCTGATATACGTCAGAGCCCATGATCACAGAGTCTTCTATGATTGCTCCATCTCTAATTTTCGTCCTCATTCCAACCACTGTACTTTTGATCTTGCACCTCTATTCTTACAATGAGTCAAAATGATGATTCAGAAACAAATGAAAACTGGATTCAGATTAAGAAACCAAACACAAAAAAACCAAAATGATTTCTGCACCAAAGGTATGCATATTTTTCTACTAGAAACGCTTATGATCAAATTTTAGAGAGGTTGGAGAGTCCTCCAGAAAATTTTATACTTACGTTGAGAATGCAACCATCTCCAATCACACTATCTGTTATCATGGCATCATTTACGACGGTAGGAGGGAGATTTCGAGGTATAGTATAGACTGGAGAATCTCTATCACAGAAGCTGCTATCAAAGAATTTATATATATATATATATATAAAGTTCGTATTAGTGTATTAGTCTACATATTCATTATTTTAAGTGAAATATTCAGTTCGACGATGCAATAATAGCATTATTTCTACTTTCAGGCTTCCATAGGTAAGTAAAGTACTAACTTGTATCCCGTGTTTAGTTTCTTTATGCATTCCATATTTGCTTGGTAAAATGCTTCAATGCTCCTCATGTCCTCCCAATAGCCTTCAAACAGATATGCCTCAACCTGTCCCATAAGCAAAAGGACAAGATCGTCATTCATTGACTTTTTTGAAACTATGTGGTTAAATTAATGCATTTATTTGTATACACAATTAGTAAGTCCGAGGACCTTCATTCCTAGAGATAGTGCACCTCGTATCACTTCAGTCCCAAAGTCCATTGCCTTGGGGAAATGATTATTCAGAAGATTTACCATTGTAGCTCTATTGATGAGGTAGATTCCCATACTTGGAATATAACTATAACTAGAGTCATTGCATCTAGTCAAAGTTTCAGCCTGAAACCAATTTTCACAAGTTCTGCTCAAGGAAATTTTAGTAATTGTAATTATGTGACATCAAAATGAGAGAAAAGCAAAGTTCACGAAGACAGCTTACTACTGCATAGTTCACGGGTTCTTTGTTTGACTTCAAACTATACTGCATGACTTGATTTTCCGTATTTATTTTCAGTACACCAACACCTGGGTCTCGATCTCTCTTGGTAATACCATTTGAAGCAACAATAGTTATGTCGGATTTTCTGTTGCGATGGGATTCTATCACCCTTTGGTAGTCCATTTTATAGAGATGATGGCCAGGAAGGACCAGAAACTCCGCTACTGGATACTCTTCTAGGACCCATAGGCATCTTCTTATAGCATCAGCTGTTCCCTGGTGTTGAGAAAAAATATAAGTGCAAGTCACGAAATCGTGCCTATGTTGACCACTGTTACTGCTTTAATACATGAACGTGCTACAGGTGTGTGCCTTGCACAACAATTCAAAGCATTGAATTTATTATTGTAGTTTTACTATATACAATATGATTCAGTACACTGCTGTGTAATACCTGAAACCAACCCTGATCTTCAGGGCTCTGATATGCTGCAATTACTTCGACAAACCCTTCTTTCCCTAGACTTGCTCCAGAATAGGCTCGTGACAGATGGGAATTGAGAGAAGTAGAGTTGAATTGTGTGAGAGCATAAATCTTATTTATGTTGCTGTTAATGCAGTTGCTAACAACTGCATCAATGAGTCTGTAGTTAGATGCTATGGGAATAGCCCCTTCTGATCTTCTCTTTGTCAATGGGTAAAGCCTTGACTCTGATCCGTCTCCAAATACTATTGCAGCAACACTCTGCCATTGGATGAGGCAAAATTATTTTATAGAAACACGTTCGGTAACAAACAATACACATTGGATTAAAAGCAATAAGAAATATGGAAATATTCAATGAGTTAAGATCTCAACATAAAATGTATAAGAAGGATGGACCTGATTTACTGGTGGTTGGTGCAAAATAGGATTCGGAATTTGATGCGAGTTGAATATGGATGTTTTCGGGAACTTAGAAGGAAGCTTTGGTGAGTACTTGTGATCATAACGACCCAATCCTGGAATAAGGAAATGTTTCGCCTGGACATTTACTGGGGTACCAGAGGAAGAAAATTGCAATGTCATCATCAGAGAAGTCTGTGGCATGCAAGCAGCCAGAGTTTGTGACTTAATAAATAGAGAAAACAATAAGAGAATAATTTGCTTTCTTCTTCTTCATGGCTAGCGCAGATTGATCTGCCTTGCATGGCTAGTTTTTGTTGATCACACACACACACATATATCATTCTATTCAAGTATGACTTTGCTTGGCAATGCCGCATTCATACACATTTAAAAGGCAGGAGACCAGCTAAAATTAAGCATAAAAGATCTTGGTACAATATTATTGACATGACTTGGGTTCTACTCTTCTGGCATATACTTTTTCCTTTATTCTTTCGGTTGCTATGAATTTAAAGGAAAGGAATCAAATACCCTTGTCACATCGGATATTCCAAAATTAGCCAATCTGCTATTGCGGTTGCCTGAGGTTCACTATCAGAACACGCAGGGTTAGGGATACGGTCTCTGCAGTAACCTGGCATGGTGCTTCTTTCCCAGGTGTATTTTTATACTTGTCACTCACTTCTAATATTAATACTATACTTCTACTGCATAATTCAAACGTATCATGCTTGAATTTGATGCATATCTAATGGACATCTCAGGAGTTGATCCGCGCTCTACTTGCATGCTCTTTATTTTGTTTGCTTCCAATCTCTAATAGAGGTCTGCCAACCATCAACTTTGATCAATAGTTTGCATAACCCTTCTTTGCTCTTGTCTCGCTTATCGCTATTAGTTTCTAATTCTTCAGTGTCGTGCAAAAATGGCTGGTGCATGGGAATCAAAGCCTTGCCTTTCCCATTCAGCAACACTACTGCACTGTAGAATTTGCTTTGTTTTGGTTTGCTAACACACTGTTTGGCATCTAACCATCATCCACATGCATTACAATTTGCATAGGCAACCATTTGCATGTTTAGGGATATGACTTGGGAGACCAAGCCCATACCAACAATACGTTGTAGAATAAATTTTAAGACGTTAACTCTAATCTTCTTTTTTTAATTATCAAATAAATATATGTCACAAGTCTTTCACTGCATTAGACTAAGCCTTCGACACTACCCCGGGCAACAAAAGAGCTCGTTGCCATTTATTATTGCGCAGGCAATTCCTTACAGATAATAACTAACAAACATAACAACGAAAAAGGTCACTGACCACAATACTACAACTACATCAAGAAGGCACTGCTTTAAATCAACCTGAAGTTGAAACAGCTTCATCACAATTTTCTGCTTCTTCCTCAGTAAAACTGGGAGCTTTTGGAATCAGTCCAAGGATTTTGAACATGACTTGATCAGCATCATAATCATTGTTAGGAGTTGTCAATAGCTTCTCACCAGTGAAGATAGAATTTGCACCAGCAAGAAAACATAATGCCTGCTCTGGCATAGAGAACCGAACTCTGCCAGCTGACAACCTGACCATTGATTTCGGCATCACTATTCGAGCAGTGGCAATCATCCGAATCATCTCCCATATTTCCACTGGCTGAACAAGTGATGAGAAATATTAATTAAGCCACTCATTCTCAAACTCACTAAATAATTCTAATGCACAACCCAAACATAAGGTGTAAACTTAATCTATTTCAATTTCACTGCATTTACAATCCACACCAATATTGAATAAATATAAGATGCTTGCACACAGATTTCCACTCATCTTTACAACTAGACTGCTGGCTTATGCTGCTCCAGCTCTTCATTATCCATTAAGTTGCCCCACACGTCAGATTGATAAGGGTATGCAGGTCCAACCATCCAAATTTATGAAAAAGCACTTTAGAAATTTGGATATACATGAGTCGAACACACACCCTAATTCGATACACTTTCATGTCCAGTTAATGCAAAGTGCTAGCATATCCAAAACCATAAGCAAATGATGCCTTTTGAAAGTAAGAATGTAAAAACTGGTGATGGTGCCTAAAACTATATACATATCAGATATTCTTTATTAAAAAGAACAAAGCTTCAAGCTGTAGTGGTGAATGTGGACTAAAACAAAGGGAGGAAAGAACCAAATGACAGAGCAGCAACTGTAGCATTCAAGAGTGCAGAGCTTTAGAGTGAGCAAGACAAAGGTTAGAGATGCAATCTAGAAATATCCTAGTTCCATTTTTCTCTCTGATGAAAGAAATGTTCTGTATCAAATATGAAGTTTGCTCAAAACAAGAACAAATGGGTTGAAACAAGTAGATAGAGGAAAACAAGTGTAAGCAAGAGGAAGCAAATTGGCAGGAGAACTTATACTATCTTCTTTCAAAATTTAACTTGGAACTTCATTCCAAAGAAGAAATGTCCGGACACTGCCTCGGACAGCAGAGGTCCTCAATTACATTGAATCAACCAAAAAATATACTAAAACCATAAGGAATCAAACAGAAAAACAACCAATAAAGTTACTAAACACAGTTTTATGGACTGCAAACTGTTGACTTCTATCTTCACTAAACAAAGAGTTTTATTGACCGAGTGAAAGTTGTTCACTTGTATTTTTATTACAAGATAGCACAAAAGTCATACTGGTGCACACATCATCGAATCTGTACTTAGTGGTACCATTATAGCAATAAAGATGAAAACAAGGAAAGAGAAAAAAAAGAACAATGAAACGAGTTCCAATGCCAGTGTTGCACATTATCTGTCGAGGTTAGAATTACCTTTTGATCTTGAAGAGGTGTGCCTTTCACCGCAACCAAGGCATTAATGGGAACACTCTCTGGGTGAGTGGGGAGTGTAGCCAATGTGTGCAATAAACCAACCCGGTCCTCTACTGCTTCTCCAAGCCCTATAATGCCCCCTGTTAAAAGTTGAGTAAATTAGCATTATTTCACTTAGAAGAAAATATAATTAATATTCATTAGATAAAACTCAGGATATATATAGAAGCTTAATGATAAAGCTTATCCAGAGGTTAACGTAGCATTGTTAAATTTACTCAAAAGGATTTTAAAAGACAAAAGTGCCAAAAAAGAAACCCAGTTGCGAATTTCTTGCCAACTCCACATAAATAACCAACTAAAACAGTTTTTCTCAACAGGAAGATAATAAAGAAGATAAAGAAGCTTGGATATTATTGACTTATAGGGCTAAATGACTAGATAACAAATCAATGGTGAGAGAATGCTTTCAGTTATGATATATTATAGTGTTTAACCAATCACCTGAACAGACATTAATTCCTGCTTCACGGACATGTTGAAGGGTTTCCAACCGCTCATCATAGGTTCTTGTTGTAATAATGTTGGGATAATATTCTTTTGAAGTATCGAGATTATGGTTGTAAGCTGTAAGACCTGCCTTCTTAAGTTCAAGTGCTTGCTGCTTCTCCAGCATGCCCAAAGTGCAACACACCTCCATCCCCATATCCCTGGTAAACAATAGACACTTCAAATGTTGTTTGACTTTTGATGGAAAAATGAAAAAAGACCTTAGAGACAAATATTAATTAGAGCAATGGCATGATCAAAACATTTGAAAATGGAAGAAAAAGAAGAAGAAAATCTTTAAAGAATGCTGTTCACAACATAATAACCTCAGCATTCTATGAAATACACACACACACACACATATATACTACTATTTATGAAAAGAAAATAAAGTTTACAAATGTTTTTTCACTGAAGATTGTGGGTGTTTTTCAGATTTTCATGCGGAAGACAAGCATCTTACCAATTGTTTTAATAACTTCACAGAATCAAGTTCACTTGAAATGTAGGCTATAAGCTAGGTAACAAAAGTCGCATCATAAAAAACAATTATTCGAGCTCTGACTTTCACTATAAGCAATCTAACATCAATGATGCATTATTACCTAATTTCTTTTACATATTCAAGAATTTGGTTGAAGTTAGTTTTCCTTCCGACTGTGTCTCTCCATGCTGCACCCATGCAAAAGCGTGTACTACCAGCCTCTTTAGCCTGCCGAAAATATACAAATCACTAATACCATGCTACAAGAAGTATAATTCACACAAACCATGGCTCAAAGTACATTATATAGCAGTTTATACATATTGTATGAGTAGGAGCGGAAGACAGTAAGAAACTAACCTAGTGCAGGTATAAGAATTCTATTATGTCCTCCATGTAAAAGTTTCCTACTACATCAGTTAATAACTTGACTAAATGCCAACGAAACAAGAAAAAAGTGGAGAGTAATGCTTTCCCCAGAAAAGGAAAAGAAGAAGGTCCCTTATTAACTCAAAATTTGTCGGTACGTAACCAGAAAAGAGCACAGTGAGGCAGTTAGGGTGCACCGCATAAGCATTAAATTGCGAAGTGGTGATAAACGTCTTACATTGCAAAGTTAAATTGCAATACCAATTTATGGAAAAAGGGAATACAATGCAATCTATGAATCTAATTCAAAACTAACCAGCCCCTACTAGTTTCAGCAATGATGAGAAAGATTGGAATACAAAAATGAAACTTAAAAGAAAAGAAAAAAAGGTGGTAACCTGTTTAGCTGCCTGCATAACGGCATCCTTGGTCATGAGCTTGTGGGGCTTTAGGCCAGTATGGTACCTAGAGGATTGAGGGCAATAGGAACAATCCTCGCTACATCCACCAGTCTTGATTGAGAGGAGAGTACACTGCTGCACCTCTCTGAAGTTATGAGCATATCTGTGAACTTGAGCCTAGGATGAAGTAGATAAGATTTAGAGCCATGTGTCACAGATAAGATGTAAAAATAAGAAGAGGAAAGGAGAGAAGGAGACAGACTCCATGGAAAAGGAGATCAAGAAGGGGAGAATGGTAGATGGAGTCGATCTGTTGGCGAGTCCAGACGTTCCTAGGGCCTTCCCGGATAGTTCTCTCAGCTTCAACAGCCGCAGCCGATGCAGTGGAAGAAGAATAGTAGTAACTACAGCTTCTCACCACCAACTTGGTAGTAGAAAGGGATCGAATGGACAACATTTTTCTCTTTTTGGGGGAAGGCCCAAGCTAAGCTAAGCTAAGGCCTTTGTCACTTTTTCTCTTCTTCTTTGTTACCCCTACTCAGAGTCAGTCAGTCAGACAGACAGCACAGTAACTGATACGCGATGAGTTGAGTGACCTACTACTACCAAACCTAACTTCACTTTGGTTCGGATCTCCGCTTCTTTGTGTGTCGGGCCCACCGACCCAACGCCCCATATCACTCCATCTTCTTTTTTAGGTAAAATATATTAATAGTGATTTAATTATCAGTGAATTTCCATTTTGGGAAAAGTTACAAAATAAATTTTTAATTATTTAGTTTTATTTTTTATTTAATTATCTTAATTATTGTGTGTTGTTATTTTGGTGATAAAAAGATAATTAAATAATTTTGTGATATTTTATAATTTTTTATAATTAGGTGACAAATATTTAAATTTTTTTATGCAACTAGTATCAACTTGGATAGTTGATAAAAATAGAACATTGATAATCTATTATTTAGTTGTGTTATGATCCATTTTGACACATTGGAGAAGTTGATTTGCAATTAAACTCAAACTTTCTATAAGGGATTGCACTCATTTACAAAAATAGTCATATCTCATGTTACAACTCTCGAAATCAAGTGATTTAAAAACCGTTCTAAATAGGAATTGAAGATCCATGATTTGGGCACAAGAATCATCAAAACATATAGTTAGAAGTTCTCGAAAAGTCAATACAAATTTGCCTTTATTGCTTTACAAAATCGATCATATATCAAGCTACATCCTCAAAATTAAGTGATTTAAAAAGCATTATGTTTTAGAAACAAGAATCACCAAAAAGCAAATCTAAGAATATAAAAAAACAGTCAAAGTTGACCCTAAAAACCTAGAGATAAATACATACTACATAATCTCAAAGTTTGACAGTTTGTATGAATTCATTTTTGGGCCAAACAATTTGTAGTATGTATTTATGTTTTGGTTAAAATATGCTCAATCCTTATACTTTTTGTATATTTGATCATAACTTTCTAAATGATAGTCACAAATAACATTCACATCATGAAAGTAATGTATCGAAAATTCATCGTAGTTGCTCTTCTAAGAAAGTAATCGGCTAACCATAAAATGTGTTCTATTCCCATAAGTGAAAATTGAACTCCAACCATATAATTAAAGGATGAGTTAAGTAATCACCACACCATAGTTAGACTTAAACAATACCATGACTTCTCTACCAGCCATCGAACTCAACTCCCAAATGATACCATTATTTTATGAGAAATAAATATTTTCTTTTTCCTTTTTAATCTTTTTAAAATATATGAATATAAGAATATCTACAATACGAGAAATGAGAAAAAAAGAGAGGGTAAAAGCAAATTCTTAATATCAAAATTTAAAAACACCAAGATTTTATTCTCCACTCAGTTAAGTAACAGAAAAATGATAACATACATGAACATCTGTATTGTTATATAATAAAATATTCTAACCCTTGACGAGGGTAAAGGAGGTAAGCTTCCTGAATTTCAACCACGCCTTCTCCCAAACCACAGCCTCGTATGAGTTATCAGCTGTTCCATCCTTTGCCTGCAGAACCAGCTTGTAATTGATCCCGGAGATCACCTGAGTCTCGCCTTTCACTACTTCTTCCAACTTCAAACTCCCCTTTAACTGCGTGTTATGCTCGTCGACGGCAAATTCTGTGATCTCTGTCACGTGCGGATCCTTGATGTTCTTGATCGACGTCCATCCTTCGATGAGAGCATCCTTTCTGGCGTCGGAGAGAATGAGGGGAAGGAAAAGTTAGGACAACAAGAGGATCAAGAAGCAGGAATTTAGCTGTATTTTGAGTCTGCTTTTTCTATTCTTGGTTGGTTTTGGTTGTAGGTTATAGATTTGATGAATGACATTATTTATAAATAAATTATAATATCTGTAAATGGTATGATACTTGGCACACTGGAAGTTATTTTTTTGTAGTTGCTATTCATGGGTTTTAATTTATGAGGATTGCCCATTGAAATTTATTGAAATTACAGTGGAGCCCAAAACAAAGATTATGAAAGTGGAGCCGTTTGAATATTATCTAATCAGAGGGTGGAGACCAACCGTGATATAGTGTTGCAATGTTTCAGTAATTGCATTTTGTATGAATTTATTTTTGGGCCAACAGTTTGTAGTATGTATTTATGTTTGGGTTAATTATACTCAAGTCCTTGTACTTTTTGTATGTTTTAGTTAAATTAGAACATATTATAAGGTTGAATGTAAGAGGAAAGAAACCATAATTCAAGATTAAATTATAAGGTTCAATGTTATAGAAAAAAAATCAGAATTAAATCTAATTAATATATTTTAGTATGAACACATTGACCGGTACCATTCTTCTCTTTTTTTTTCGCTTTATGGTTATTTGCCCATACACATATAATTGTATATGTACATATCTAATAATTTAAACCTTCACATGATTAGGTTACATGGCTGAAGCAAAAGAAATTGTGATAAATGATGGGTTTGGTGCAAAGAATAAACTCATATGCCCATTGAATAACAATAATGATAATAATGTTTTAAAAGGTAAAGAAGAAAGTTTGATGTGGCATGGAATCTTTTATCAACAAGGGGTGGAGATTCTTGTCCTAAAGCTAAACTTGTCAGGCATGCCAAGCCATGCTTAATTAGAATAAGTTCCTACTATTAATACATTAGAGATATAATTTTTTTTTTAAAGGTAAGCAAAGGAGAAGAGAAAATTCATAACCATTAAAAAATGGGCATTGTAAATTATGAAACTTGCAAGCACTATACGTGGGTCGGTGGGGTGGGAAATGGGGGATCCATAATTGGTGGTTTGTTTGTTTATTTATTTATGGACGTTGTGGGAGTGGGGCACCCATTATTATTATCTCACCTATTATTTTAACAAGGGGCCCTCTTTATATGACCAGACAACATTGGCGGCTAAACCTAATTGCAGGCTATGTGATTGTTACCCCATTTTTGTTGCTTTGCATCATTGAGTCATGTTTATTTGTTTGTTTTCAGCTGACCATTTGTAATTAAATGTCACTGATACATCGGAGCATATAGATTTTTTTTTAATGAAATTAACGGTAGGGAAGATCTTCTCACATAACAGATATACGTATATGAAAGTCAAAGATAGGAGTGCATATCAACAACTTTTGGTAAGTTTATATAAACATCCGTTATTCTTGAGTGGGATTACCAAGTACTAGTTTTGGCTGGATAATTATTTATTAAAAACTATGGTTAATATTTAATTTTAAAAAATACAAATAATTTTGATTCCTTCAAAAAGTTTTATAACAAAGTTCTTAATTTAGCATTGTCTGAGTGACACGTTGAACTCAATCACCATTTGGTTGCTAAATCTATTAAGTCCAATCACTCTTAGTTACAAAGTTACTTTATTCCAAGCTCAAACCCTTCTTCTTTTCTTTTTTTTTTGTTGTTTCTTTAGTAAAAATAATAGAGAAGACTAGTGAGCGTATTAGTTTCATGAAAAGAGTCTCCATAAATGTGTTAAAAGGAGATAAAAAGTAAGAATTAGGATTTTGATCTCAGAGGGTTAAAGGCAAGAGATGATGAAACTTTCATGCCATATATGTTTATTCCTATTAAATAGCATAGAAAAATCACTTGATTATGGTTTTTAACATGTAAATGTTATAGGTTTGTTATGAAATTGAAGCAAACGGAAAAGAGAAGGCCAAGGAGTGAGAAAAGGAGAAAAAAATATCATCTCAACTTTTGTTGAAAGTACTACAAGGTTTTTAATTTATTTTCCTTAGATGTTTACGTTGTAGTATGGAAATTAATTAGGATAGTTATGTAAATAATATGTTAAATAAAGGGCTAAATTGTGAAATTATGAAATATGTTAAGAAAAGTATAGGTGAAGAATATAAAATGGTATATTTGGTTGAATTTTAAATAATGATGTTGAGAAAAAGAAATGTGTATGAAAAAGGTATTATGCATGTAATTTATTAATTAGGGACTAAATTGTAAAAAATGAAAAATGTGAAATCTTTTTTGAAATATATATAATGTAAATAATTGTACGAAATTCAATTTCAATGCCCAAGTAGACAAAATTAGAACTATTAGGATATTATAGTGGCATGCCATTAAGGAACCTCAACGTGCTCTCTGATTATCAGCACATTAGTGCTCTCTGTTTAGCACATTCGTGCTCTCTGTGTAACACATCACTGCTCTCTATTTATTAGTGCATAGGAGTGCACCTCCATACTTGTTTCGTATATCCTAAATGTTCTATATAGTCTACTGTGGGCAAAGGTTATGAAATGTGATCAAAACGAGCCATCAAAGTGCTATGGTAAGTTCGATAACTTTCAAAAGTAAGTATGATTTTGATGAGGTAATGGTATAATTGTAGAAATGTGTATGTATGTGATTATGTTTTAAATTAGTAAGTTTAGATACTCTGCTATGTTTTTTATTATCATCTTGTAGTGCTTACTAAACCTTCACCAGCTTAACGCGTAGGTACAATTAGATTCAACAGAAAATGAGCCCAATGCTCATCGGCATATAGTCGAAGTAACCATACTCAATTTATCTTATAGCATGCCAACTATATCTGACTCTGCCCAAACAATTAATAAGGTAACCAATTTTTCAATTTCATCATATTGTTCAATTCACATTCTATCATTTTTCAATTTATCATCAATTCATCATATAACATGTTTCAACTCAATTTCATACCAAATATCATTTATAAATTAAGTCATGCTACTGTCTATTCTATTTAATTTAGTCAACTATCTCGATATTCAATCTCAATCATAACAATTCAATTCAAATAATTATTGTCAACTCACCTTAATGCCACATTATGCAAAATATGTCAAATATGCAATAATTAAATTGATCCCGAATCATAGAAACACAAACCGATATATCGCGTCACTCGTTGTCGGCTCTCGCTTTTTCTTCTTAACGGCCCAACATCATTTTTAGCTACAAATAATAATTCAACAATTAAACAATATCAAATTTCATCCAATTCACATTCAAATACAAAGCTAAACATATTTTATATTTTATTCAATTTAGTCCCTACACTTAGGACAAGCATAACTTTCGATAAAGAAGTTCAGATTAAAATATCATTTCACATTTACTCATTAGAGACCTTTTACTTTCTATTCCTAACACAATTTCATAACAAGTTTGTATTTTATTCAAATTTGTCCCTAATATAAAAAAACTAGCAATCATGCTTGTTAACCTTTACCATTTAGTCCTTTTATAATCTAAAATTAATTTATATCAATTTCACACCTAATTCATCCAATTCTCAACAATGGAAACTTATCAAAATTTCACCAATTGAAAGAATTGTTACATCGACTAACTAAATCAAGCTCCTATAATTCAATTTCCACAAATATAAAGGAAAGATGGCTATAGACTTATTTGTAAATGTTGCCTAAATGTTGAATAAAGCTTGAATACTTTCTTCTTTAGGTTTTAATGGTGGGCGGTGATAAAAGGAGAAAGATGATGACTTTTTCATCTTTTTTTCCACTAAGTTTTGCTTATATAGTTAGTTTAATTATAATTAAACTTAATTAATTAACTTAAACTTAATTAAACCTTAATAACCAATTAACTAAATATTAAGCCATCCACACCATCATCCCTCCTTGTTACCTATTTATAATTGGTATATTAACCATTTTTTAGTATAATTGCTATTTAAGTCCATAAGCCTTTTCCTAATTAAAATATATAGTGTAACACCCCAAACCCAGTCTAGACTTTATGGCCAAATCTGGAGTTGTTACATAAAGGGATTAAAAATTTGGTTTTCATGTATCTTGAAACTCGGCGCAAACTCTTAAAATCCCAGATTATTCAAAAACATATCTTACCTAACTATTTATTTAAAAGCTATATTTAATTATATTTTCTAAAACTTATGATTTTGCAGCGAAAACCGTTAGAAAGATGTATTTTTTGAAAACACGGTTTTGTTAATTGAAACCCGTTGTTTTTGAAACAAAAATCATTGTTGTCAGTAAAACGTTTAACAATATTATACAGAAACGAAAAATTAAGTCCAAAACCCAAAATAGTCCAAAAACACTTAAATCCCAAATCAAAAATATTAAAATGAACCCAAAACTTTAATAACCGAGCTCCCGTTGCACCGACCCACCTAAGTCTGAGAATTACCTGAAAATATATTCGTCAAATAGAATGTGAGTTGTCAAAACTTAGTGTGTAACAAATAACTTTAACAATAAATTTATATTAGACAGATTTTACAGAAACAAAATCATATCAGAGTGGAACAGATACAAACATGTTTTTCTACCCCCACCACCGCATACCATTTCCGACAATCCCAACACATCATATAGGGTACCAAACACCCATCTAACCCTGCACACCACTTAGTGTCATTATGACACTTTTTAGAATATTTGCAGTTGTGCTGCCAGTATAATGGGCGAGATATCGCCTCTCACAGAAACACTTCCTCCACATAATATAACCCGTTCCCGATGCAGATATAACCAGAACAGAAATCATACATGCTACAGTTATACACGCATGTCATAACAGATAGCCTATTACAAGATTAACTTATCATATGTTATCTCAAATGCACATACATATAACAGAGGTATACTAATAAATGAACGAATTCCATGTTCTATAGATTATTTAATCACATACCGACCCCATGGTAGGGCCTATGATCGACCGAAAAGATGTGTGAAGTCTTGGGAAAAAAATTAAAATTTTGGGCCCTCACGCCCGTGTAGCCCATACAGCCTGGCACATGGCCATGTTGCGTCGACAAAATAATTTTTCTACTTTCACTGTTCGTTGTTTTTTGTGTTCTCGATACACGTCTGGTTCAATTTCGACAAGAATGCAACTACAAAACTCTCGAGACCTAAATATGACATATAATACAATTAATTACAATAATGAGACACGAAATAACCAAGAATCGAACCCTTCCAATACAACAAAACACCTTCATACTCTTACCATTAAGCAACCAACAACCTCGCGAAATTACGATGCCGAAGGAAGGCTGGGCGTATCAGAATTATCACCTAACAATGAAAACCCTATGAAATTAATTCAAGTCTCAATGAACCTCTAACCGAACTATAATCAAAATCCCCATAAAAACAAAATTTCTACATCAAGATTCAAAAGAGAACTCCCAAAATTCGAACTTACTAAAGAAAGCACAACAAATTACGTAACGAAACTTAAAAGTAAGAAAGAATAAGAAGCAAGATCGTCGATAGAGAACATAGTAGAATCCAGGAATTGAACACAAAGACAACCTAAAAGATTAAAGGAAATTCAAATCTGTTGAATTATTGTTCATATTAATAATGAATCGAAATTGATAGTAAAATCAAATAACAAAATTTGGGATTACGGCGTGGGTTTTAGGGAAAAACAGAAGTAGGAACGTGGGTTTTTTTTTTAAATAATAATAAAACAAAATGAAATTGATTTCAAAAGTAACAGGATAAAAGCAACATATTTTATTTACTTTACTTTATTTATTTTTAAAACAAAACCTATTTAAAACAACTCAAAATTTGGTATAAATTTATAGATTGATAATAGAGTTCAATTAGACCACAACAACTAAATGGTCAGCCTAATAAAAATAGCAAAAATATTACCAACCCGCTCACGTAAAGAGTCAAACACAAGACCACAAAGTAAACTAACTAACACCTTACCACTCAAACCAACAGATTCATTCTAATATGAGTCAACTGAAAATAATATTTAAGCCCAACGAACAAAAATAAGCCTAGGAATAAAAATAATTGAATTTTTAGATTTGAACCCAAGACCCTAAACACATAATTAAAGCTCTTAATCACTAAAATAGATACTTCCTAATGATAAAATCTAACAAACCACGAATACTAATTTTGAGGTGTTACATATAGCAGTTGGACTTTTACAATTTAGTCCCTAAGCCTTATTTAACCACATTTTTGGCTAAATTACTTAACCATTTTTTATACATCTATATAATAACTCCATAAGTATCCCTATTTAATATTTACAGACTCGATTTATAGAAACAGGGGCCCAAAATTGTATTTTCTGACACCATTGGAAATCGAGTCATTATAATTCATCTCAATGTCATATTCAAACATCAACCCATAGGACCATACCAAATTCACATTATTCCTTTCATTTCCATACTCTATTATCAATCTATAAATTTATACCAAATTCACATTATTCATTTCAATGTCATATCGAATTGGTTTATAGAATCCATTTTCATTACATTTTCAAGTTTTCAATTTCAATTAACAAGTTTCCAATTTCAATTATAGTGTTTTCCTTGATCGTAAAATGGAATTGGATACACGGGTGAACTACACAAAACCATATAGCTCATAAAATCTTAAACTACATCTCACCAGGGCAATGAAATGCAAAGCTCGTAGGCATCAAATGCATATTGATATACTAATAGATCCCTCCACCACATCAAAGTCTTTGTAGAGACTTATAATACTCGATAACCCACAAAAGATGATGGATCTAAATATAACTTATAATAATATTCGTACAATCACATATCCCGTACAAGTGTGTATATGACTCTATTAGCACGCCAACCGTATCCTAACATTTTACTAAGTTCACATGGGCATCTATCATACATATACAAATATTTTGTTTCAAAAATAAATACCAAACAATATTACACAACATTATAAGATGCATGATCCTAGTAAATCCATATTTTTTATTTTTCTACACATTTTACATTTTATTCAATTTAATCCCTAAACTCAAGATAGTCACGACTTTCAATTCCCGACTTGGATTAAAATCAGATTTCACATATTCTCATTAGAGACTTTATATTTTCTATTTATAAAATAATTTCATGAACAGTTTTAAATTTATTCAATTTGGTCCTTAATGTAACAAAGTTAAAAAATAAGCTAAATTAACTTTACAATCTAGTCCTTTTCATATTCTAAACATACAATCTATCAATGTCAAGCCTAATGAATAAATTTATCAACAATGGAAACTACCTAAAACTTCAACAATTCATCAAATTGGTAAATAAGCTAGCTAAATCAAGCTTTCATGACTCAAATCTATAAAAAAATACATGAAAAATGACTTAATTACCTTATATTCTTCTTGGCCAAATGCTTTAAAGGTTGGAAGGTTTTTCTTTTGTTTTCAACAATAGTGGGCAGTGAGATGTTTGAAGAAGATGGTTGAATTTCCACTAACTCATCTTTTTATACATTAATTAATCATAATTTATCTAGCTTAATTACCTTAAAATTAGTTTTAATAGCTTGAACTAACTATTATTTATTCATAATGGAATATGGCTTTATCATTCAGCAACTCTCATTTGGGACTGTTTTAATTTTCATTTTAGACATTTGGTTATTTGCCATATAAATCCTTAAGTCTTTTGTCAATTAATATTCTATAACTATTGGACTTTTAAATTTTGGTGTAGCAAGCAAGACGACATGGCTCATTTCGATGAGAATATCCCTGAAAATCAAACACTACCAACAATCCCTTCATCCAAGGCTTTCAAACTAGTCAAAATGGTCAATCTCAACTAAACACACACTCATATGATCATTCTAATGACTCGTGCGGTAACCAATACCATAGACATCTAGTCCAAATACCAAGGTGTTACAATGCCCACCTAAATCAACAAGCTTTTCCCCTATCACTTAGGATACAACCTCTCCCCACCCTTGAGGATAAAACTACTCAAAGTCTTAGCTCCAACCTCAACTCTAGCTCTAAAATCAATAGCCATTTCCCTTATCACCTGAGATATGACATTTTCTACCTTTAAGGATCAAATTGTTCAAAATCTGAACTCCAACTTTAGCTTACGAAAATTCGTAGAATTACTAAAGCCAATTTTAAAATCATGGGATCCTTGATACATTACCTTTGATGAAGCTAATTTACTAGAGGAATAACTTATCTAAAAGAATTAGATTTCATAATGACATAAGTTACAAAATGGAAAATTTTATTTATTTAAAGGATGTCGTAGTGGAGGCAAATAGACATTATTGGAAGGAGGGAAATGAGCATGGTTCTTTAAGAAATGATAGATGACCTGGCCATAGAAGGAGAGGTTTTGAGTGTTTTCATTTGATTAGAAATAAGCCTTCTTCGGGTTTTTCGTCTAACCATTCAAAAGAGTTGAAAGAAGTGAAAGGTCAAGTTGCATTTTAGGAGAAGAAGTATAAACCTAATGTAGCAAAAGCTGAGCATTAAAGGGAAATATTTTTTAAGGAAAAAGAGTATATTAGTGCTATTCTTAATCGTAGGGCTCAAGGTAACCTTCATGTTGCCCATGAGTCTCAATTAGAAACTTTATTAGAGAGATTGTCTAAGGAAATGATGCAAACCCGAGATGAATTAACGATGAGGGAGCTTCAGGTGAAGTTTAATGCAAAGATTTAGGAAGTTTTTATTAATCGAGCTTATAATGAGGCTAAGCAGCTTTTCTTTAAAAGTGTTATGAACATTCATAATACCATTGTAAGAAATATCTAATTGGTTTACAGTCTACTTGGTCATAGATGAGTTAAACTCAACACCTTGTATAGCATTCTTGACTTAGTTGACATACTCTCCCCTTCTATTACTGAACCGAAGAAATTGTGTTCAAATCTTTGTGCAACAATGAAAGGGAAATATTTTGATGTCGGTATTATTCCCAAAGATATATCTTTTGAAAACAAATAATTACTACTATGACCCCTTTTTTTTGTAAACATCTTGTTATAATAAATTTGTCTTAAGAAGCTTGATATGTTGTTTCCTTTGGGTATTTTTAAGATACTTTGAATGCTTTTTTGTGTAATGTCTTGAAACAAGGCTCTTCATCAAATTAAAATTTTCTTAATTAAAATGAGACCTGTTTCGAGACAGGGAATTTCATGCCTTGAAACTTAACATTGAAATTTGGAAATTGAGTTTGGATTTAAGTCTTAAATTTAAAATTGACCCCGTATAACCTCGTAACTTAATGAATTAGAAGCTTATATGTTATGGATTTATATGTATGAATATAATAGGTGATTTAATTGATATGGATGATAATTATGAACTAAACTTTATGGATTAGTGTCAAATTAGCCTGAGTTGCTTTGACAATGTAATGTGACATAACACATCTGGATCCAACGACTGGTTAGGTGTAGGATATTACATTTCTACTTCTAATTTTACCTTTTCATCATGACTTGAAGAGAACAAATGAGAGAGTTGTTTGATGTGACGGGTTGATAGGTGTTTTCAGAGGTTTTCCCAATAAATTTCCTTTGGATTATCTACGTCTCGAAGATGGGGCACTTGGGTGAAGATGTGATGCTCGGGTTCAAAGGGAGAAACAATACGAGGGTTATGTCACCACAGTTTAGGTCGAATTGTGAAGCTGGGCTTTTATGTTAGTGGGCCTCTCATTTGAAATACGAGGGTATAACAATTGTCCATACACCACAACTCGACCTAAACTATAGTGGCGTATCCCTCATATTGCTTCATCACTTGAACCCGAGCTCAACAAGCTTTGCCCTTTGAGCTCAAGAGTTGCATCTTCGGACCCAGATGATTTTAAAAAATATATGTTAAGAAGACTCCTGAGGACACCTATAAATCCATCATATCTAGCAGATCTTCTATATAGTCTCTTTCAGTCAAGTTCAACTGAACGTTATGTTGACATTCACTAACACTAATGCCTAGCAAATGGGGACAACAATCAACCCTTATTTGTAGTAGCCTATTTTCAATGGTGTTGAAAATAGTAGTTTCAGGACCACAATTTCTACCAATGAGTCAATAAATATTATTTATTTAATATTTACAAGGTTATAGAGTGTCGTATTTAATTTTGGTTTGGTAATTTTAACATTTGAATAGTTAATTAAGTAAAAAAGACTAAATCGTAAAAAGCGCAAAAGTTAATATGTATTATTTTGTTAGTTAAAAGGGTTGAAAAATAAATATATGAGGGTTGAAGCGATAATTAAACCATTTTTATTTAGTTGGACAAAATTTTAAAGTTTTATATGTTAAAAATATTATTAAGTTAATAATAAAATAAGTGAAGAAAACATAAACACATTTTGCCATTCATTTTCTTCTTCCTTAGTCGATTATCACCATTTTTTACATGAAGAGCTATGTTTATGTTGGTTGGTATTTGGTATGTGAATTTTGATATCTTGTGACCTTGATGATGTTATATGTTCATATCTAACCATTTGATATAGTAGGAAATATGAAACATGACAAGGATATGGTAATTCTATGTTAAGTATGAATTGTATGCTTAATATGTCAGGTATGTATTGTTATATTTTACGAACTCACTAAGCTTTAAGTAAGCTTACCTTATCTCGTTTTCTTTCTTGTAGATTGTCAGACTTGAGCTGTCGATTAGATAGTTTTAGATATCACACTATCCATCATCAAATTTTGATAGCTATTTTTTGTATTTTGGCCCGATTATAAGTGGCATGTAAATAGGGTTTTAGTGTGAATGTAAATAATTATTTTTGTTATGTTTTGTGCCTTTTGGTATAAGAAGTAGATACTCAACTTGTAAGCTTTAGTAGTTGTTTTAGATGAATTGATAAATGCATACCAGTTACCTATTTTGTTATTTTGCTTGGTGATTTGAGGTTCATGTATTTGGTATTTAAGTGAACTTGACTAGATGAATGTGGCTAATGGTATTTGTTAATGACTTGGTGAATGGATAGGTAAGAAATGTTAGGTTGATTATGCTTGAATGTATAATGTATAATGTTTGAATTGTGGTGCCAATTGTGGCATATTGGGTAGACATTTAGGATATTTGAATTAAGTGTTGTTTAGGTATGTTTAAATAGTTTTTGATAGGATTGTGTTTGATTTGGTATGGCTTGTGGCTTAAGTGATCTTGACCATATTGCTTGTTGCACAAATCGGGAGTTTACTGGCATGTCTTCAATATCGTGATATGAAGCCTTAAATATCACGATACCCTCTTTTGAACTCTTTGAAATTTCATCCTAAGTTTGGGATGTTTGAATACTGTCTTTGATATAATGATACCAGACCTTGGATACCACGATACTCTTTTGGTTTATTTTGTAAATTTGATACTGCTTTTGGTATCGTGATACCAAGCTTAAAATATTGTGGTACCATCTCAATTCATTTTGAAATTTTTTTATTTTAGTTTAAGTTTAATCCTAGTGTGATTTAGAGCTTTCATAAGCTTGATTAAGACTCGGTTTTAGTTGTAATTTATATTATACTTATGTTATTAATTGTATTGATATTTGGATGATCATTCAAGTCGATTTCATATGTGTTTATGATAGTTAACTATAGTAGCATCTTATAACTTGGATCCAATGACGGTCACGGTATAAGGTATTACATCATTTTTCTATAAATTCCCATTTAATGTTAGGGGAAAGACAAGAACAACATACTTGAATTCACCCTACTCAAATCTTTGTTTCACCCATCTCTTTAGCTTTCAAATAATGACAACTTTCCACACCTCCCACAATGTGAATTGTCCCTACTTTAGCGTCTTTTCACATCCTTACGGTGTGGACCACTATTGCAAGTTACAAATTACTTTTTTGTTCTAACAATACTAAATATATAAATATTTTAGGGAATTACAATTTATTGAAAAAAAAAACAACGGTGTATTTAAACTATATGTTGAATTATAAGTGAAAAGTATTATTACAATTTTATTACAAAAGTTGAAATCACTTGCTATATTTTTAATATGGTTCAAAAATCAATTTAAAATCAACTAGGTAAGAAAATTTAAGGCTTAATACATAATCTGGTATAAGTTTGACATTTTTTCTAATGTGGTACTTATATTTTTGGGGTCCAATATGGTATTTGTATAGAAGTTATACATTTTGGTACCTAAAGGTAACAAGGTTAACTATTTAGTATTTAATTTAGGTTTTAGAGCTAATTTGGTGAATGACCATAATTATCGAATAATATTAACAACTAACTTTCATCAAACAACCTTAAAACTGAATTAAATCACACCCACCAGACTCTATTTAACAAATTAAACACAAAACTAAACAAATTCACAATTAACACTAAGTTTATTCTATTAAAACAATCATGAAAAATCAAACATAATAGTATTAGCTATTAATTTTCATCTAATCAACCTTACAACCCAAATTAAACACTAAAAGGTTAACATCGTTATCTTTAGGTACTAGAATATATACATGTCAAATTCATATACCATATTGCACCAAAAAATAACATAGACACCATATTCAAAAAAAGTGTCAAACTCAAACACCAAATTATCTATTAAGTCAAATTTTAATGACTTTATAAATATGATGATAAGTATAATAGAAATAGTAAATAATAAATGTGTTATACTCCCATCTGTGTTAGGACACGTGGCAATCCAAGAAAAGGCTTGAACAGTAGGCCTACCTCTCGTAAGTTGGGATGTCACTTACGAGCTCACCCTTCCAAGATGACTACCTGGGCAACAGATGGCTTAATCTTCATTAGGAACATCAATTCTTCGATAAAAAAACATCACGTGGGCTTAATAGCCTTATCCTATCAGAGTCAGAATGAATGATAGGATTTATCCTTTCACAGACATCTTCGTCCCATCGAAAATAGCCCTCCCACTAGTTCTGCAATGATGGCTAGATGGTAAGTCCAACACGTTAACACCATATTACCCAGGATTCTTGCCAATAAATACCTTTAGGAATGTTGAAGAAAGACCGACCCCTCAAGAGTACTAAGCTTACATCATGCCAACACTCTTTTAGCCCTCAGCTTTCAAGTTCTCTCCACTATCAGTTTCCATAACCTTCGACTTTCTGCCCTGACTAGGTGAATCGACATCCACAACAACCACTCTCCTTTCCTTCATATTTCTCCCTTATTGTATTACTGTATCAATAATTGGTGCAGCGAGTGTAGACAACATCATCTCACATTCTCAAAGTGGCACCCCAGTTGATCAAACCAACCAGGCCAACAACTCAATTAACCTAGTCAACTCTTCCACTCCATTCAACACTTTCATCCCACCTATCCTAGGTATTTCTACGTGTTTGAACTTTACACAGACCTGTCTTTTTGTCTCAATTCATGTCAGAACCCATCTAAAATATGCAAGCGTTCTTTTCCGTAACTTAGAGTAACTGGTGAAGGCTCTAAAAGATCCTCTAGCCACCAAACTTACCATTTCTTCTGCACCAATAGGAACTGCTCTTCCAACCACTTCGGCTCCCCAGTGGCTGCAGTGCCTTATTGATGGCTTAGTGTAATTCCTTCTAGGCTTTTTGACTATATATATTACTACTTGCAAGAAGCTATAACTTATCTCACAGCTGCACCTATTCTCTGAACCACGACTCCCCTTTCACTAGACCAAGAGTGTCACCAGCATGTTGAATCTAGTACCCTAAGTGTAGTATCTTTATCTATGTATACTTGTATTTTTTCAAACAATTTGGTTTAATAGAATTATTCATGAATTACATTAATACCCTTTGTATATTATCCTCAATGGTTTTTGCATGCAAAGCAAAATGGAAGCAAATATTAGCTCACTGGTTATCTAATGTTTAACTAATACTAAACGGTATTACGGGGTAAGATTATAATGTAAAAAGACAACTTATATTAGTAGATGAACCTAAACATGTCCTTAATCTAATTGAAAATGAGCAAACCGATTGAAAGACTAATATGTTATTTATAAAGTCCAATTGGGGAGATATTTCGTATTAAGTATCGAAGCAGATGACTCTCAAAAAATAGAGACATAAATTTTACTCACTAGACTGACTGTATATCGGACATCACCAAAGTAGAATATGTTCTGAATCCATTTATAAATTTATTCACTTGTGATGTTCATAGTGTGTCATACATTAATCCTGAGTGGATGATGGACTATGTATGTGTGACTCATATGCTTATATGTAAGTAAAAGCCTGAGTTCAAATAGATAAGGAACCAAAAGTTGGTGTGTTGGGTATACAACTTCTGCAGTATGTAGCATTGTTCACAATAGTGGAATTCATAGTCCAAGACATGGGTAAATGATATTCTCTCATTGGCATTACATGATAGATGAAAAGTAAATGTGACCAAGAGTCATTTGTCTTTGTAATGAATGATTTAATTACTATTTGATAGTAATTGACTTTTCATGAAGGTGTAATGGTTATCATGAGATAAAGTACGATCATATTAAGAGAACAAATTTATCCCAAAAAGATTAAAGATATTCTATGAGGGTATCACACTTATGACAAGGTCAACGGACGAGCACTAATTGAGTAGTTTTAGTAATGGTATGTTATTGGGAAGAGTTCAATCACGATACTATAATGGAATGTCTTTGTAACTAAAATAAGTTTATAATTAATAAGCGAAAAGTTGGAACTTAATTATAAATCATTTGAGCCTTACTTACATATGCTCAATTGGTCGTTCCGCTAGCTTGTTGGAACCAGAAATGAATTGCATGTTGAATCAAATGAATATAAATGGATAAAAATGATAAAGTTAGCAAAAATGAGTTACATTAAAAAATGAATGTGGTTTCTCACTAAGTATGGAAATGACCTAATAATTAATTTAAGTTTTCTGAATTATTATTAAATTAATTGAAGTTAAAAATGGAATTAAATTAATTGGTCACTGTTTTTCTATTGAATGTAGAAATTAAATATATTTTCTTATAAATTCTTTTACGGTAAAATTGTCATGATTTGAATGAAATTAGAATTGGGTTGAGAAAATTATTTAATTAGAAAATCAATCAATTAAAATTAATTTAATAAATAATATTTATTTTTGGAAATAGAAAAACATGTATTGAGTAGGATTAAATTATAAAGTAATGAGTTAAAAGTCCAAGAAGCACATATAATTGGATCCGATACAGGAGAAGCCCAAAACCCGCTTATGAAAAGTTTGAGGGGCGATAACCCTAGTTAGATAACTAGAGTTAACTGTCCCTCTCTTTCATAATTCAACTAGGGGATTATTTTTCTATTAAATAAATATTATTTGTATTTTACTAATTCAACTAGGGGTTGGCTACCTCTTCTTATAAATAGATGGCACTAGTAGGGCTACAAATACAACAAAAGTTATACGTAAGTTTTCAATATTGTTATTCTGCCCAAATATAGTTAGAATTTATTTTTAAGTGTGAATTCTATTTTTCGGGAATAACAATTCTACCGAGTTGTATAAGAGAGAGATTTGTTTTCCTACTAAAAGTAAGAAAAATATTTATGGTTTTGTGTTTAATTCAAAATTGTTTGAGTCCACACTCGAAACAGTTCGTGGTGCAAGAATAGTGAAAAAGGCCATTGATCTGCTATAAATTGATGTGGGAAATTAGGCTTTCTCGGTATACTTAAGGAGCTTTTTCTTGAGAAAAATAGCATTTGTTGCATAGGTTTTAGTTATTTTTAGTTTTTAAGTTAATAAGTGAACATGTCTCGTTTTTGCCCATTTTGTGACCCAATTTGGCCAATAGTGCCATTGGGAGGCCTAACGTGTGATTGAGTGGTGAAAGGACATGTTGTAGGTCGAAAACGAGCAAGAACGACATCAAAAAGAAGGGTATCCCGATATCCACACCTTGGAATCACAATATCTCCAACAATATAAAAGATTGGAGACACCCTTCAGTGGTATCGCGATATCCTCTCTGGGTATCGCGATATCCACCCTTCAAAGAAGACCCAAGGCTCGATACTGTCTGAGGTATCATGATATCCTTTTCTAGGTATCGCGACATTGACATCGTTAGGGGGACAAACTTAAACAAAAGGGTAGTGTTTGTCTACCCAGTCCACCAATCACCCAAGGCCCGTGTAGGGGCATTTTTGGCAATGAAAAATCAGCAGAACACTGCCTATTACAACCAAAATTGGCTGGGGATGAGAGAGACGCTCATTAACTTAGTTTTAGGTTTAGTTTTCTCTAGGTTTGTTTTAGTTTTTCTGCACTTTTTTGAGGTTTTTCATTTTCTCTTATTCTACCTTAGCTTAAAGTTTATTTTTCTGCATTTACTTCTTGTTCTTATTGTTCTTAAAGCTTAAAGTTTATTTTTCTGCATTTACTTCTTGTTCTTATTGTTCTTAGTGTTAGTTAAGTTAGTTATCACTGTAGCTTAGGCTTATTTACACTTTCAGTTCCTGTACTTTGGATGTAAGACTTTGTTTGCTTTAGTTTAATGTATTTCAGTTTGTTTTACTTTAAATCTGTTAAAGTTTGCTCCTTTTATGTTTATTGCTTTATATTTTCTTGTTGAATGCCTTTAGTTTCATGTTCTTTAAGTTTTCTAGTATAAAAATCTAAACTTTTATGTTTTTCTCAAGCTTTACTTTAATAGTTGTTTTGAGTTTCATTTCCATGTTCATCCTCTTTATTTTCACCATGAGCAGCTAAACCTAAAAAGGGGGTTTGGTTGATGGAGATATTGGTAAGCCGATTTTTGGACTAAAGACTAAATCATAATAAATTGGATTAAATCGAATAGAACTAAGAACTTAAAAAGTAACACTTCTAAGGGAATATCTAAGCAAGTGAGACCGAAAGATAAATCTTGTTGCGCACCCATTCATTAGTCCCAGATTAAACAATGAGATCAGAAGATAAATCAGAACTAATTCATCTAAGTTGGTAAAATTGAGATCGAAAGATGAAATGGAGCCATTTAGTAATTTAAGTAATTAAAGTCCCGTGTTTGAGAATTAGTCAAACACATCAAAATCAACCAACCGCCTCTAGTTGATAATTTTGTTAAATTCTTAGTTTCACATTCTTTGCAATTTAGTCCTTAGATTAACGTATTTAATTTTTTTGCAAAGTATTATTGTTATGATTTAGCGTACTATAAAATTATATGAGTAGCCGCTTAGACTCTATCGTGTATGTTATTTATTGCTCAACCACCATTTCGTTTGGGTTCGATCCTTGTAATACTCCGGTGTTTCATTGTAACACTACAAACATTACAACTGACCTGTATGCTTGCAGTAAAGCCACGCTTATAAAATTTTTTTCTAAAACTATTTATTTTATGCACACGTGTGAAAGCCAGTCAAAGTTGTTGGCACTGTTATGGAGGAGACAGTGTAAGATTGAGTAATTCTTAATTTACACTTTTAAGTAGAGATAAGTAGCAAAAATATAATTTATAGATACAATTTTATTTTATTTTACCATGGATTATGTGAGTTAGGTAATTGGTCTATTTAATTGGTGATATAGACAATTTGGCTTCCTTGCAAAGGAAGTTACTTCTAAAACTATCAATCATGACATCCCTACTAGATACTGCTGCATGATCGGAGGTGGCTACGACCTAGGATAACGATACCAATATTGGGTTTTCGTATTTCAAGGTTAATCCATCCCTTATTTCGTAGGTCTTGGTTAATCTTCAGTTAGTGGAAACGACAATGAGGATTCGGTAAGGTTTAGTCGCAAGTTTGAACACATATGTAGTACAATGAGCTATGAAGGAGTTTCATTTGACGTTATTCGCTGATTATTGATTCCTTTTTCCCTCAGAGGGAAAGCTAAGGAATAGTTAGATATATTGCCTCCTAACACTATTACTACATATAAGAAATTTATCTGGTTATTTTTAAAGAAAAACATACCCATTGCAACCATATTCACTAGTTATAAGGAGTTATTTGAATTCAAGAAAGATTCTGCCCAGACTTTAGGCCAAGCATGGGAAAGATTTAAGAAGATACTAAGAAACTTGATCAGAAATAGAGTGGAGAGGGCCACACAATTACAATGCTTTTATGTTGGGTTGGATGTAAACAATAAGGCCCAATTTGATGTGATATTTGGAAGGAGCACATGGGCTAGAATAGTGAGAAATAACGATTATACTTGAAAATATCAACATTAGTGATTCCTTTTTGAGGGTCGACCGTACATTAGACGATGAAATTTCTAGTGAAGCGTTTGAGGGATTGGAGAGCCAGAAAGTGGAAGTGATTCAAGGACTTTCTATGCCAGAAATACCAGTAAACCAGGAAAATCATAGACCTGTTGAGCAGGAGGATTATGATTTGGAGCCATTTTCAGATGCTAGAAGTATAGAGTCTACTGAAACGGAGAAAGTGGAGGAATATCAAAAGCTCACTACCCAAGAAATGAGTGAGTTAACATTTGATGAAGAGGATAGAGAACTGTGTGAAGACATGGAAATTCAATTCAAGTAAGAATATGTGCACGTTCATCAACTCGATTAACGGAGACATTACAAAGAGCCTTTAGGACCTCTTAAAGATGCATCCAAGAAGATGATATCGTCAACGGTTAAACCTTTTGAACTTGATTTAAAACCTCTCCTGGAAGGCAATTGGATGGACTTTTGCATATACTAAGGGTATAAGTTCCTCTTTTTGCCAACATAAGATATTCTTAAAGGAAGGAAAAAAACCCAATAGTAGACACATAGTGATGACTAAATCCTGCAATGAAAGAAGTTGTGAAGAATGAGCTAACTAAGTGGTTAGATGTTGGCATTGTTTACGCTATTTCTGATAGCGATTGGGTAAGCCCAATATATTGTGTTCTGGGAAAAGGGGGGATAACTATAGTATCAAATGAGAAGGATTAACTTATCCCGACTAGAATTGTGACTGGATGGCGTGTATGAATTGACTATCAGAAACTTAATGACGCTACTAGAAAGGATCACTTTCCCTTACCGTTCATTGATAAGATGCTCGATAAACTTGCTGAGAAGGAATTTTATTGCTTTCTAGATAGGTATTTTGTATATCATTAAATCCCAATACACCCAAATGATCAAGAGAATATCACTTTCACCTGTCCATTCAGTACTTATGCCTTTCGGAGGATGTCTTTTGGTTTGTGTAATGCTCCGACCATGTTTATATGGTGTATGACATGTAGTTTTGTTGACATGATCGAAGAAGGGTTAGACATATTTTTGGATGATTTTTTGGTTTACGAAAATTCCTTCACTGAATGCTTGGAAAATCTTAAAAGAGTGCTTGAAAGATGTGAAGATACGAATTTAGTACTGAATTGGAAAAAATGTCATTTAATGGTAACAGGGGGTGTTGTCCTTAGATATCGAATTTCCAAAAAAGGATTAGAAGTTGATCGGATGAAAATTGAAGTTATTGAAAAAATTTTGTCTCTGTCTTCTTTGCGAGGAATTCAAATTTTTTTGGGGCATGCTGGATTTTATCGGCGCTTCATCAATAATTTCTCGCATATCTTTAAACCATTTTGTCATCTTTTACAAAAAGATGTTCCTTTTATGTTTGACGAATAATGTAATCTCACTTTTACTACTTTAAAGGAAAAGTTAATGACCGCCCCTATTATTTGTAGCAAGACCTTGAACCTAACCCAATACAACTACATAACTACAGAAAGAAAAATGTTAGCCGTTGTATTTGCATGTGAAAAATTTCGTCCATATTTAATGGCTAATCGAGTTTATGTATACACAGATCATTTAGCCTTAAAATATGTGATAAATATGTATGGGGAATCGTTTTCATGAGGAATCTTTGAAGCAATTTTTTTTTCTAGATGAGATGGCTAATCGAGTTTATGTAAACACAAGTTAGTTTCCAGATGAAATGGCCCAAAAGGGAATCCTTAAAGTAGAAATTATCGATGTGGGGGGGTCGATTTCATGGAGCCCTTTCCTAACTCTTTTGGAAATCAATACATTCTATTAGCAGTGGGTTATGTTTCCAAATAGGTTGAAGCAGTAACCTTATCTTCCAATGATACTAAGGCGGTTGTGAAGTTTTTCCGCAAGAATATTTTTTCAAGATTTGGCATGCCTAGAGCTCTAATCAGTGATGAATGGACATATTTCTACAATAAATAGCTGAAAAATACACTTTCTAAATACATTTTTGATCGTCTACAGATATACTAAAGTCCAGAGTGTGAATGTTGCAACTAAAGATATGAGATTGAGACGGTCTCTGCAAGTATACGGTTCAGGTTGCAATATAATTTGTTTACAATGAAACACTTGGTAAGTATTTCGAGGATCATAGCCAACGGAGGCGAGTACTAAACTAAAGTTAACCTAAATAAAAATAGAATTAATTAATAGTTTAAATAAATTATATTATGACGAAACATAAAGGAAAATTTTTTGGGTTTTTATAATAATGAAATAAAAATAGTAGAATTAAAGTGAACTTTGGTTGAATGAATTCTAACTTAATCAAATCTACGCATGGGTGATGAGCTCATTTCGGTAATCATAATTAATTACTATTTCGGGTTTCTACCCAATCAACTAGTCATTACCCTAACAGGATCTCTCGATCTTCCACTAAACTAACGAGTTGGCAATAACTAGTTATCTCTTGACCTCACAATCTAGATCAATTCGGGGCAAAGGTGTTCACGGATAGACTATACAAATTTTGGGTTAATTCCCACCTAAATGACTTTCTATGGTCGTCAAGCCAAGGGTTTAAGTTCTTCCTCTCCCAAACAGCTAATCCACTAAGACAACCCTACATATTAATTAATTAATTAATCACACTTTCGCTCACTAATCCCCCATAAGAGGATTAGTTCCTCATGGGTCTCATAAACATAATAAACTTAATAAATAAAATAAACATTAAAAGCAAATCAAGAAAGAGTTTAAGAAGAATCCTAAGATGTATTTGAATGAAGCACCGAATCCACAATAGTTTGATCGCGTTTACAACTCACATTCTCTGAAGAACACAAATAGACAAGAACTGGAAATAAATCTAAAGCTTAAAAGAAAGGAAAACTGAAACTAAAATTTATAGAGAAAATCTTTAAATATGAAAAGTTGTCCTTAAACTAGTGTTAAATGAGTCAATTTATAGAATTAAGGTAGTCATCGTCCTCAACCTTAGCTTAGCTGACGTTCTCATGTTTAATTTCCATTGTGCGGACTAAAACGCTATTGACTCGTAATTAATATCGTACAAGGCCAATGTCGCGACACCTTAACACCTGTGTCGCTAGACTGAAGGTAGTATGCATAGTTAGGGGTAGCTTCAAGGGTGTATCGCGACATCCCTTACTGTGTCACGAAACCAAAGTCAAACTTGAAATTCTTGTATTCTGCTCCCTATGTTGAGACATCGAACTCTCCGTGTTGCAACACAACAACCAACTGTGAGTTTCTATGCCTTTGAATGGTCTCCTTCACACTTACTAAGTACGTTAACTCCCCTTTAAGCCTCATTCGACCCCTATAGTCAATAAAAGATTGAAAACACACTTTTTATTTAATTCAAACTAAAATACGAAATCATTATATTCTATGAGTAATTATTTTGTTAATACAAGTTGATTTAACATCAAATATCTTTTAGTTATTTAATTTTTATTTTATTATAAGCTAAAATAAATGCCATCAACCATCAGGTTGAGTTTTTTTACTCAATGATTGTATAAAATAATATTAGGTGAAGTTTAGATGAGCAGTTAAATGCAGTATATTTAATTTATTTTTGTCTTGTATTATAATATTGTTATTGTATCTAATTTAACTGTGACGATTATTTTTTCACTAATATAACTACACTAAAACGCACGAGCATCCAAACTAAAGCTTTGAAAAAGGGAAGAAAATACTATGAAAAAAAAAAAAAAGGACACAGTTAAAACTGATAAAAAAGCAAGAAAATAATGTGCTACTAGTGGTAACTGGTAAGTTAGAGGCTGCTGATATTTGTTTTCTCTTGTTTCCATAGATTTGTCTATTTCTCACTCCTACCTTTTCTGGTGGCTCTGGTTTGTTTTGGTACAATAATACAAAGTTTGATCTCCTAACTTTTTCTTCTCTGGGATATCTGTTTTCATAGTGATATCAACTTTGGGATTTCATTTCTTGCATAAATCTTCACGCTTTTCAGCTTCAAATCGAAGGTACTATTAAGCCTTTTTCTTTTTAATTTTTTTCTGGAACAGTCTTTCATTGATCATCTGTTTCTAGGTTCTTCTCTGCTTAGCTTACAGAATAAACTTTCCGATTAGAGAATCAACTCTTTTACCACAAGATTCTTTCTTGGTGGTTGGATGCTACTGCTTAAGGTTGAGTCTGAGAACTGCTTTCTTCTAGCTGTAGGAAAGTAAAGCGATTCTGTATTGGGAACTTTTGGGCAACTAAATTCGTATCGATCATAAAGAGGCAGAGAGTTGGTTTTGTAGGATTATGGATTCCGAGAGATAGACCAAAAGCAAGAGATTCGGATTGGCTTCTGATGATGGAGAAAAGTTCATAATATGTGGGTCTGAAATTCCCGAGGTTGTCAAAGCAACATACTTTTAGTTGAGAATTGTTGATAACTCATTGAGATTCAGCTTTTGACCATGGAAAAACAGCAGAGTTTTAAACAACAACCTCCTCAAGGACTCCTGGAGAAGCAACAAAGTTTTAAACAATCTGAAAAACAGCAGAGTTTTCGCGGTGTTATGACAGAAAAACAACCACCTCAACGGCTCCTGGAGAAGCAACAAAGTTTTAAACAATCTGAAAAGCAACAGAGTTTCCGTGGTGTTTCAAGTGAGAAACAGCCCAGTGGTCGCGGAATGATGGAAAAACAGAAGAGTTTTAGGGGCTTTATAGAGAAGCAGAAGAGCTTTCGTGTAGTAATGGAGAGGCAGCTGAGCTTTATTGGTGCAGGTGAACGCAGGAAGAATAGGGAGTCTCCAGGAAAAAGAGGTGATTCACCTCTTCATTTGGCAGCAAGAACAGGGAATCTGTCTAGAGTTAGGGAGATTCTTCATAACTTTAATGTTCCTGAGGCCAAGGAACTTTTGGCCAAGCAAAACCTAGAAGGTGAAACTCCCCTTTATGTTGCAGCAGAGAATGGTCAATCTCTGGTTGTTGCAGAGATGTTGAAACATATGGATCTTGAGACTGCATCTATCACTGCACGGAATGGATATGATCCGTTCCATGTTGCTGCAAAGCAGGGTCATGTTGGTAAGAAATCGTTCATCTCACGTGACTTGTGTAATTTGCTTGGGAAAGTTGGGTACTTGAAGTATATTTCTTTCATTTACATTTCAGTACCAGCAAATGATGGGTGCGGGCATGTTTTGTGTAAACATGGTTTTGTGTTTTTTTTTAGTTCGTCTTGAGCATGAGTTTTTATGGCTCTCTTGTACAATTTACTTGTTTATAATGCCTGAAGCTGCTTTTCCTATTAATTATTGTTTTCTTGGCAATTTGACTCCGAATAAGATTTGCTTTGCCCCATCTAATCATCCTTAAATTCTATTGATGAGGGACTTAACTTAATCTTGCCAAATACTTGGCTTTTAGCTCTGCAATTTGGTAAGAAGCATGAAAGGAACATGTTTATTATTCACTTTCCATTTTGCTGCATGTTCAATGGCATTCTCTTCTATGGAAGTTGTTTGATGTTCTTATACTTCTCACCCTCTCATCCCCCAAGCAATCTTTTTTTTTTTTTTTACTCTTGTGTTTCTGAAATTGTTTTGATCAAACGTTCTTGCAGAAGTGCTAAAGGAGCTTTTGGGTACCTTCCCCAACTCGGTCATGACTACAGATTTATCATGTACAACTGCCCTACACACAGCTGCTGCTCAAGGGCATATTGATGTGGTCAATCTTCTTTTAGAAACAGACTCAGACCTTGCTAAGATTGCAAGGAACAATGGTAAAACCGTCCTCCATTCAGCGGCAAGAATGGGGCACTTGGAAGTAGTGAAATCTTTGCTCCGCAAGGATCCAAGTACAGGTTTTAGGGTAGACAAAAAGGGTCAAACTGCACTACATATGGCTGTGAAAGGTCAAAATGAGGAGATAGTGCTGGAATTGTTGAAACCTGACCCTTCAGTTTTGGGCTTGGAAGACTGTAAAGGGAACACTGCATTGCATATTGCAGTAATGAAGGGCCGTACTCAGGTACTTTCTCATTCAATATCTTTTATTTAGATAATTTTCAGAATGATCAATTTATAATCTCTCTGGTTAAATGGAAGCAACTGTTCGGTTTTTCAGTCCCGCCTTGAATTTATAGGAACTTGTACTACAAAAATAATTAGTTCAGTTTATCAGAACTTGTCCCGTTTTGATTGGTTTTTGTATTTCCATGCCCAAACCTTCTCTGATTGATTAAGGAGTCTTTTTCCTGCTGTAATATGTAAATCGTATAAATAACTTAAACATCCATTGGTTGGTTATAAAGCTGGGACTCACTTCCTGTGCAGATTGTACGTTGCTTGCTATCGGTTGAGAGCATAAACATCAACTCAACAAACAAGGCTGGAGAAAGCCCACTTGACATTGCCGAAAAAATTGGAAACCCAGAACTTGTCTCGATCTTAAAGGAAGCAGGAGCAATCAATTCTAAGGACCATGGAAAGCCCCCAAATGCAGGAAAACAACTAAAGCAAACTGTAAGTGACATAAAACATGATGTCCAGTCCCAGCTTCAACAAACTCGACAAACTGGTTTCAGAGTGCAAAAAATTGCAAAGAGACTAAAGAAACTACACATTAGTGGCCTAAATAATGCTATAAACTCTGCCACTGTTGTTGCTGTTCTCATTGCTACTGTTGCTTTTGCTGCCATCTTCACTGTCCCTGGACAGTATGTTGAGGATAAAACGAAGGGGCTCTCGCTCGGGCAAGCACATATAGCTAACAAGGCACCGTTTATTGTGTTCTTTGTCTTTGATAGCCTTGCTTTGTTCATCTCTTTGGCAGTGGTGGTTGTTCAGACATCGGTGGTTGTGATTGAACAAAAGGCAAAGAAGCAGCTTGTCTTTGTAATTAACAAGCTCATGTGGTTGGCATGCCTTTTCATTTCAGTTGCATTTATTTCGCTGACTTACGTGGTGGTGGGAAAAGAGTCTAGATGGCTTGCTGTGTGTGCAACTGTAATTGGCAGCACAATCATGCTTACTACAATTGGCTCGATGTGCTATTTTGTCATTTTACATAGAATGGAGGAGTCAAAGTTAAGGAGCATAAGGAAAGCTGAGAGTCGTTCCCGGTCTTTCTCTATGTCTGTGGCTTCGGATTCTGAGATCCTGAATAATGAATATAAAAGGATGTATGCGCTTTAAAGCTATTGAAGAAGAGATGCAAGCAAGCGTGGATTATCTAAAATTTGAAGGGAACATCTGCTGCTTCAGCTCTATTAGTTAATGTAATAACATAAATTATGTACTTGAGCTGGAGTAAGTATCCTCGGTTCTTGTGGGATGGAGAGATGAAACAAGATAGTGGATTCATTAATCAAAGCAAGATGGTTGAATTTGAAGTTTGAACCGCCATCTTGTTGCTGCTGGTGGCTGAAAATGTCCTTTGGCATGAAGCCTCCTGCTTTCCATCCAGTGGCAGCTTCGCAGTGGCTTACTAATTTTCATATTTTTAGCACAAGCCTAGATATGAGCTTGGATCTAGATCTGAATTTACCTTTTAGAACTTGAGCAGATTTGGATGAAGCTCAAGAATTGTAAACTGAGTCAGAGAATTATTCCTGAGCTTTGGTTTCAAGTTCGTAATATAATATCCCCATTGTCTCAAAATATCTGTTGCTTCATAGTCAATCAACAGGAAGACTATCCTGCCTAATAAATAGATATTATTAGGAAGAACAACTTGAACATCCTCCAAAGGCAGATGAAATGTTTTTAATGGACATGGCATAGCTTCTTGGAGGATGTTATATGCCAGCCCAGCCACCTTCAGTTGTCATCCGCCTTGTCAGAGAAGCCAGTAAACTAGTATAAAATGAAGAAAGCAATGAAGAAAGAAATAGAAAACAGTACTACTTCTTTTATTGATAGAAGCTCTAATAATCTCACAGTGGTGAGACCAAGCCTAATATTTATACAAAGAGTTACTTGCTGCAAATACTAGTCGGTACTAAGAACCCTATACTGACTTTCTCTGCAACTGACTAACAGAAACAACGGCCCAGGAACAGACTAACTAATAGAAATACAAGTAAGCTTAATACTAGCACGTGCTCTAATACATTTCTCTGATTTTCCACATAGGGTAGGGTAGAGTAGGGTAGGGTTTGATAGGAGTATTATGGCAGTCCGTTTCTGAGGGTAAGTGAAAGACTTAAAGCAGGATGTGCTATGTCTGCATTACCAGATCGACTTAGCGGTCCTTTTAAAGTTGCCAAAACCCAATGTAAACAAACCAAAAAAAAAAGCCTAAAGCTCATACACTCGTACATAAAATAAGATTGTATTATCATTAATCCAATTAACCAAAATCTTAAAACTTCGAACCTTTTCAAAAATAATTAATTTTAATTTATTCATAAAAAGTTTTCGAATTAACCAAATTTTGTAACAATTTGTCTTTCTTTTGGTTCCACATGACAAAAATTACAAAAATTAATGTTTTTTTTTATGTTTTTAGTTTAAAAAGTTTAAAACATGACCAAAATAACAATTAACACAATAACAACTCTAAATTAAAAGCATAATATATATTTTTCATTTGATATACTTTAACTGTAAAAACTCTATATATATTTGATTTGCTATAATTTAATTAAACTCATTATATATACTTGCTTTGACTCATTACGTCAGTCATTCGGCTAATATATATAATACGCTAACCTCATATATATTATTTTCAATTAATCTAATTAACCACCTTGGAATCAAATTAACAATAACTAAATTCTTACAAATCCTTCAACCAACCCCGACCAAGTTAATTTCAGTGACCGTTCGAGTAATCAAACCAACTCAACCTGATCTGTTAATTTGATTTTAACCCAAACATGTACACTTCATAAAATACATGCATGGTACATACTGGAAGGAAAAGCAAAACAAATTATTCTAACGACAAATATTATTCCTTATTCACTCATTAAATATAGGGCATTGGTCATCTACTTACTACATCAATCAAAGCTAAAAAAAACATAAGACATGCATATGTTTTTGCATCTTCCATACCCACATACAAAATCATAGGAAAATGGGTCACTCGACCCACTCACCAATCATATAATTTTTTTCCAACTACGACTAATGGCTAATAGCCACAGAAGGAAAACCTGTCGGCCATCCAACACCACTTATAACACACATCTCCCTACCCTCCTATAACATTGCACAAAGTCGCACGATTATGTAGCATAAATTTCATTCATGCAGTATTAACAGCAACTGGCTTCCCTCGACCCATAGCAAATCCTCTTGTGCCATCTGGCATACGAGGACCAGGGGGCTGCTTTGCTCCAGTAGCTTGCTCATTGCTGACCCAATTACTTGAAGCTGAAGGGGGAGTGCCTACATGATTTCCGTGACTACTATGATGGTTATTATGGTATTGAGTCCGCCCACGTCCTTTACCCCGGCCCCTGTTTCTCCCTTTTTTCTGCCCACACTCTTTCTCATTAGAATGCTCTTCTCCCTGCACAACATAAATATATGGTATGTTCATTCAGGAATTTGGGATATTAAAAAAAAAAAAAAACTACCAAAGGAAGCATCTCAACAAAAGAGCCACGCTTTGCTTTTCAGCTCCAAAAACTAAAGGTACAAGTACCAAACCAATTCTTTACACTATATACCACTGCATTCACTATTATGACCTTAAGGTAACTTCAAAGTAACAATAAATCAGCATGTGGAGCAATCTCATTTCTTCAAAGTCCAAATTCCATTTATGTCCAGTATTTCATTATCTTAGCATTATATTTTCCTTTCATAGTTAATTTTTGGTAGAGGTAAACACTTACTATAAGAATTGGATTGGAACTTGCAGGATTCCCATGTGAATGAATATCAGACAACTGAGAAGGATCTTCTTGTTGTTTCCCATTTGAAGGCAGTTCAGAAATACAAACATCATCTTCCTCACATTGACCTTCTCCATCATGCCCCTTTTTCACTCTTGCATGAGCAGGTTTTGACTAAAATAAGCGAATACAAATACAGATCAGTATTGCTTCATAGTCAACTGAAATTAGCAAACATAAAGAATTTTCTCCATCAAATCCAGCTGAAATTAATGAAATACATGAAATAGGAAACAACTTCATATAGTTGGATGTCTGTTTGGTATGTCTGTGGTGGTGGGGACTCCATAATCCGCTAAATACTCATTTAACATTAAATTTTGGTTCTGCTGGCAAACATAGCATACATTCCACTACAAACTATCTGGTGATACGAGATGTTAAAGATCTCAATTGATAGAGAGACTGCAGTATGCTCATTTTCCTTGTAATCAAACAAAAATTTTGACACTTTCTTGTTCGTTACAGCAAATGAGTTACAAAAATGAATGAGAAGAATGGGGGCAATGAGGAAAAGAAATAATTAAAGCAAAAAGCTTAAATATCCCAACTACATACCACATGTCTAAGCATTAGACGGACCCTAAGGCCACTCCTCCAATTTCCCTCTTCGTTAAGCTCCGCAACCTACAGAAATACAGTTATCCCATTGTTCATAACTACAGAAGGTAAAAAGGGTCATTCCATGGAAATTAGGGGTACTTACAGCTTTTTCAGCCAACTCAACAGTTTCATATTCCACAAATGCATGCAACTACAAAAAGAAAGAAAATCCAAAATTAAAGCACCTACCAACTGTTAATACTTTTAATTAGGACAAATATCAAGAAATATGATCTCCTTCCATAGAATCTGACCAAAACAAGGGAAGATATCTTTCCATAGGAAACGACTAATATGCTCAGCACATCCATGATGAGCAAATGTACCTTGTTACTAAAATGCATGCCATCACTCTTTGCTGACCTAGATGCTGAAGACATCCCACCACCAGAGGGTTGAGGCTGACAGGTACGGATTGTTTTCACACTGAGAAAGAAAACATCAAGAGATATTGGTCCATCAAGACACAATAAAAATATTTAAAAGTAAAACTCACTACCTAGAGCTCATAACTTCTTTAGAAATGTAATAGTCTCTGTACCTCCCAACCGCAGAGAAAATCTTCATGAGGTTCTGATGGCAGTGATCCTCAGGCAAATTTTCAGCAACAATTATACGAGACTATGAATGACAAGAATTTGAAAGCAATATGTAAAGACATTAATAGATTAAAGTTGATGAATATATAAGCTACAAAAAAAAAGGGAAAAAAATCTCATATAATATTTTAGGACACCCCCTGAATAAGAAAACAAACATAACATTTATAGGAAAAAAAAATACATAATAAATTTGCATAAGAAACAGAAAGGGAAAATAAAATGAACAAAACCTACTTGCAACTCTTCCATATCCGATTCAGTAAGGGGATGCTGGCGTCTTACTTTTTTTCCATCTTCACTAACTACCTGTATATTATGGAATCACAAAGATTTAAACAAAGCCATTGAGGAGAAATGAAACTACATGTAAAAATAAAAAAATAAGAAACAGTAAGTGCATGAAACGTTAGTAAAAGGAAAATACTCACAAGCTTTGCTGAGTTCCGCAAAACAGTAGCTAGCTGGGAATGAGTAGTTACAAGGGCTTTAATCTTCTTAAAAGATGCAACAACAGATATTGGCACTATATTGGAAACAAAGAAAATATTATTCTAAATCAACGTTGGAAAAACCAGACCAGAGGCCAAAACAATGAGGCTTTTGGTTTAAATGGTAAGACTTTGCATCAACAAGAGTTCCAGTCTAAAAACTTCGGTAAACTACAAAAGTAGTCACTTTTGCATGGATTAAATTACGTTTTCGTCACTGAACTTTAATCTGTTACAAAATGATCACGTCAATGCCAACTAAATCAAAAGGTCAAAGGTTCTCAACCCTTCGTCTTTTTCTTCCTATTCAAAGGGCCAAAACATCAATGCCGGCGCTATCTTGCCGCTGCCAGATGTTTAGAAGCAAAATAACAATAGATCCTATTGAAACGTTACAAATATTAATAGATCCAGATTATAATTGGGATTCTCAATAACTAAAAACAGAGTTCAAATGACTTAAATGCCTAACTATAGGTCCAGATTCTAAATGAAGAAAAATAGAGTTCAAATGGCTTCAAGGATGACCAGATTCCAAGTCTCCTATTCTCGTAGGAGTCCAAGTTCCAGCCCAGGGACCCAAATACAGTTGACTCAGGTGGTTATATAAGGTGTGGTCAAAACACTTTGAATCTCGGTTATGTTGAAGCCTTAAAAGCTTGAGCCTTGGCTCAAAGGACATTTGGTTGCAACAGGATAGTGCTGGCTGCGCCATGATAGCACCGGCAGTGGTTTAGGGTTCATAAAGTAAGGTTTTGTTTTTGTTTAGAAGGAAAGAAGATGAACAGGGAAAAAAAGGTTCTAGAATCTTCGACCCTTTGACTTAGGTGACATTGATTTGAATTACACATCAGCATTAAATGGAAATATTTGTGCCACTAGAGATTTCTGTCACACTTTTAATGGATGGTAATGTCTCGATGACCAAAATGTAACAAATCATCACCATTTTGTAAAAATTAAAGCTCACTGACCAAACCGTATCCAAACCATACATAAGTGACTATTACCCAAAAAAATTTTTGCTCATTAATGGAAATAAATCATACCATATCCATCAGGATCCTTGTTGATGAACCTCATAAGATGATCCGTGGTGGCCAAGTTCAAATCGCCAAAATAGTACTCAACCTGTGAAATAGATTGTGGTGTTTAACATTAAGGAAAAATTACAGCCGAACAAGACAGAGCATAAGGCTATAAAAAGAAAATTGGTAACAGCAATGGTTAAAAAAAATCCTGAAGAAGCGACAACATTCATCAAGAATTTGATCATTTTGGCTTACTTGTATCCGCCAATGATTAGTTAATCTTAGAATCAGATTCTAGAATACAGCACAAACGAATTCAATAATCAAAAAAGAAATAACACAAGTAATTGAAGAATCACAAGAAAACAAACAGTAGAAAAAAGTTGCAAAAAATAGTAATGAATGGTAAAGTGACCTGATTCAAAATCTTCAGTGTAGCTTCTTCAGATAGTCCGTTTTTGGAGGAAATCGAACCATGATCCTTGTGCTCCTGATGATCTTTCTTAGCAACAGCTTCAACTTCCTGCTCTCGATGATGATGGTTCTGGTAAGGATGATGATGATGATTTCTCATGGACATATGATGGGGAACGGGAACCAAGTGAGGTGGGATAGGCACGGGGAGGTGAAACGCCGCCCCCGCCGGCGCAGGAGGAGGAGAGTAGACGTGCATGATCCCAGGGGGCGGAGGAGGAGGGATCATCATCCTCATACTTTGCTGCTGAGGCGTCGAGCGAGTAGGCACAAACTCCGGCGCCTGGGCATTGAGCCGACTGGATGACAAGTTCCGGAACAGTTGTGGATCTGAAGAAGATGATGATTGCGGGGAATCTAGGGTTTCTGGCAGGGCCATGATTTGGGGATATAGAGATTTTAGAATTTGGTATTCCTTTTTTTTTAACTTATTTTTTTCTGAAAAAATTACAGCAAATAAAAAATTGGGAGATTGGGAGCGGAGGATATATCTTTGACTAGGTAGGGTTTACTGGCTGCGGAGACTGAGAGTGAGAGGGCCCTGCCTGCAAAGGACGACGCCAAGGGAGACGACAATGGAGAGGATTTCTCGACCTTTACTCAACCTTCATCCTGCCCTATTTATACTCGACCTTTACCAACACCCACTTCCTCTAAAAGCCACTCATCTGTAGGTGAGACCGAGACTCAAACTCTGTTTAATTTCACTAAAAATAATTTTATTTTTTCACCAAAAATAAAGTAATTATTATTTAATACGAAATTACCATGTATCTCATTTATTTAATTTTTATTTTTCAAGGTGCATAGCAAATAATTATCCAAAAATTATTTTAACTTTTAAAAGAAATTAGTATTAAATTCACTACCACTTAAATATTTTAACTCCATTTATCTCAATGCAAGAAGCATAAGGCGTTTGATACAAGTAATGGATACCTTAATTATAAAGTTGTGTCCATTTTTGAAACAAAACAACATCGATAATTTGATTCCCTTTTCTCATTACAAATTTTTCTAAAAATATTAAAGAAAATCATCCCTACCATCAACCTCCGGAAGTAAAAATAAAAGAAGTGGAAATCTTCTGAAAAAAAAAAACCATTTTGGGGAACAACAAACAGACTCTTAATTTACTACTTTCACTTGCATTGAACTTAAGGTAGTTTTGAGAAAAGAACATCTTTGATGGTAAATGAAATTGGTGCAGATGAATAGCTCCTTAGAATACAATTTACATCCTAGCAATGAATGAACTGAAAGGCATGTTACAGATAGGAGCCATAAGTCAAATACAAAAAGACATGCTAAAAAATAGTTAGGGACTAGGGAGGCACCACACAGCAGATATACATAACTAAACTTACACAAACAGCAGAAAAGAAAGAATCAATCATTTAAAGCATAACAAATTACATTATATTATTTCGGCAATGAAGGAAGAAGCCAAGCAAAAAAGCCAACGTCTGCTTCTCCCCTCAATTTCTGGGATGAATATTCTATCAAAATGTTCCAAAGGTCTCCAACATTCCATTTCTGCAATATAATCCACTGAGTCACCTGCCATGTGAAGCCAGAACGAAAGAGTATTAATATTGCTATTAATGCACTCAACAAAATATTGAAAAAAAGAAATTAATGAATTGACAGGATTCAAACCCAGACAAGCAAAGCAACAATAACAAATGAATACAAGCAATATGAAGGAAATCACATGAAAATTTTTAAGAAGGAACACTGATTGTTCAATTGACCAGAGTGGGGAACCTTCAACCCAAGACTGATTGTGACAAGTGCACTTCGCTTACCCAGCACACAGTAGAATTTAAGGTAGCCAAGGAACATATTAAAGATCCATGATAGTGAACCATTACAATGCCTTGAATACAAATCTTATCTACAATGACACTTCTACTCTTAACAAGAACAAGCAGTACCTGAGCAAGACTTTGCAGTGCCTCCAGACCAAAAGTGTAGTATGAAATGAAAGGTCTTAAAGCCTGAAACAAACGTAACAGACCATACAGTATTTAGATATTCACAAGAGCCTTACACCTTTGAGGACCATGGCATCTAATATTTAAGCTGCAAGGACAGAATAATTACCTGAGAAGCAGCAAGCCACTGAATTATGGTCTTCACTTCAGGATCTCCTCCAAATGCACCACAGCCCCAATTTCCCGTTGCTATCCCGATATAATTTTCACAGTCCTCTAAGCGCCAACTTTTCTCATCAGACTTTCTGACTTCCTCTGTCCTGGATTCTCCTTTAGCTTTAATAGGCAGAGAAGAACCTTCATTTAACTATAAAACAGAAAGTAATGATCATCATGCAACTTGATATAAAAAGCATATCCAAATTATGCTAGACCACAAGAGAACCCACATAACAGCACTTCAACGATAAATGTGTATTTTAGTCCAGGGTTCATCAATTAGGGAATAAACACAATAGAGGTAAGAAGATAAAACAGTCCCTCCAAAATTTCATCCCTGGATACGTCACCATCATGTTTATTATCTTTGATCAAACTGACCTGCACTGAGTTCATCTTGAATATTCTCTTGTACTGGCTATATTTTGATTGATCCAAAAAGCCACAAAATGCCTTATTAGTCTCCCTACCAAACACATAAATAGAAGTGATATAGGTTATACAATATGAATTAAATAGGAAGCAAGATACATGTATAAAATCTAATTAATACAATTGTAGAAACAAATCTCAGAAGTTCCACATTATATACCATGAAAGCCTTTATCAAGTACATTGCATGCGTAAATGTGAATCGATTAACGTGACGAGCACATGACATGACATAAAATAGTTCATAACAATTATTTATTTAAGATCTAATATATTATTGCAACTCAAAAAACTCATTGACAAGAGTAGTGCAAAATTTTCCTAAAGCTCTTTACTTCATGCATATTTGCAGCAAAAGTTTTTCAGTCTAGAGGGACAAAATTGCTTCAAACTAGGTTTCTTCTTTCTTAATTTTGGGTTAAGATTCAATGCAATGTTCTTAAAGCACCAGCAGCCCCATCTGGTAACTTGATAGTAATTTTAGTCCTACTGGCTGTCATCAGTTTTACATTTGTTTTTTCCTACAAACCTGGCATACACATGAATGTCATCCAAAAACCAAAATTTACATACCGAATAAGGTATTTCAGTTTGTACTGTTTCATTCTTGGACTGCACAAAGCATCTATAGCAACAATTCTGGTTTTTCGTCTTCCAAGAAAGTCAACACTCCTTTTGTCCACATAGTCACCAGAAAACCGAAATGAAGAGGCATATCTGTACTAGTTAAAACGATATTATTATCATAAATCAACTGCAAAAGAAGGAAAAGTAGAGGCAGGTAGTCATCAAACTCTTCTCTCTTATTGGAGATGTATCTAAGGCAGGGAAGTAAAGCACTACCAAAAGACTGTTTCCCTAAGCCCCCCAAAAAAACAGATACAGAACCCATGGAACGTTGATTTCATACAACTTTTACAGCATGATAAATTTAAATGAAAATCATATAGAAGTTACTATAGTTCAGAGATAAAATATATGCAAGTTACAGTGGTACAAGCATACCTTATAAAAATGAAATAACCAAATAGTACCAGACCTGTTTACAGGCTTATGGTCTATAAACCAATGAGTGGTGCTTACTACTTACCCTGTATAGTCAGAGAACCTCTCTGCTCCAACAATTTCTATAGCTTCATTGTCTGCCATGGAAGGCAAGAAAAGCATGCCGGCAATCAATTCAGGATTGATCATGAAACGAATTTCTTCCTATTAAAATATTAGAAAAGAATCCAACCAGTAAACAAGGTCTCTGGAAATAATGGCTAGAGTAAAAGGTAAAAAGAATCAAGAAAATGAAAGAGTAGTCCATAATGTCAATAATGGTGTCAATGAAGCAGAAAAAGAAAAATCAGACCTGCACACAGCCCCTATGTAGAGCACCACCACCAAGATATTTATTAGCAAAATCCACTTCAAGAGCCTCAATAGCGTGATCTTCTATCAAGCCTGAGCTGTGGACCTGCACCATTATAGACAGATAACAGGAGGATTGAACCACCGCAACAGTAGGATGCTGGTACAGAAAAAAAATAGGCCAAGAAGAAACAAATGTGATATTGAAATTTAAGTTTAGAAATAGATTCTATATGTCGAATAGTTACCTGAAAAGGGCAGAGGGGGATAGTTGATTTGGTCCAAAAATCAGCATACGGATAAGAGAGGAATGATTGCCAAGGATGATGTTCTAAAGAGAGAAGCTTGCGCTCAAACGAGACAGATCCTGTCGGCATTTGCAAACATATCCTTTGGAAATAGCAGATAATGCACCTCACTTTGTTTTCTTGGCTCTCACTGTAACTGTCATAGAGACTCCTGAGGATATATAGCGCTCATTTAGTGTTTGAATATAACCAAGAAAGAAAAGGAAACTTTAAAAGTAAAATTCCCAAGTGGCGATGTACAGGGTAAATGCGTCAGACTGAAAAAGAGAAGCCAAAGATGCACAACAGCAACTTAGACATTAATAACGAGAATGAGATTGATAGCAAGACGATAGCAAAAGAGAGCTGACATACGCAAACAATTGATCAAAGTTGATGGTTGGCAGATGTTTAAGACCTCTATTAGAGATTGGAAACAAACAAAATAAAGAGCATGCAAGTAGAGCGCCAATCAACTCCTGAGATGTAGATTAGATATGCATCAAATTCAAGCATGATACTTTTGAATTAAGCAGGCGAGTAAGTGGAAGTATAGTATTAATATTAGAAGTGACAAGTATAAAAATACACCTGGGAGAGAAGCACCATGCCAGGTTGCTGCGGACCCAAGATGCGGAGACCGTATCCATAAGCCCGCGAGTTCTGATAGTGAACCTCTAAAAGGGAAGGCAACCGCAATAGCAGATTGGCTAATTTTGGAATATCCTCCGCAAACCATTTTCTGGAGTCGGCCCCGGACATGAGCTGCGCCAGAAATTCATTCAATAAACAAGTAACTAAAACGAAGAGAAAGCCCAGAAAAGCAACCACTTTCATACCTCATCAAAGAAGAGGGCATAGCCTAGGGGGGCAGAGAGAGCGAGAGGGTCAGCGAGGGAAAGAGAAGCTCTCATGTCGGAAATGGCGATGGAGAGGACTTCGCCACAGTTGACTAGGCTGTGATCAGGACCTCTGGACATCGCCTCCAGAGCCTCAACCACTTTCGATGGCCATAACAGTCGCCTCGAAGATCCAATTACTAACGGTAGATAGGGCAGGATCGACTCCAACTCTGCGCTGTCTTCCATTTTTTCTTTGAGATTTATTGAGGATTCTTAATTTTGACAGAGCCAAATAAGAGGGTTTTTTTTTTTTTTCCCTGTGAGCGCAGTCACATAGAGGCTAGAGCTGGTAAAACAACTCTCAGAAAAAGCGAGAAAAACTGAGGATAAAGAAGTAGACTTCTTTTATCTAATCTTTCTCGGTATGACTATTAACACTTGATATTGTTTGAATAATTATGTATAATTATGTCTGTTTTATTGATATTATTATTTAGAAAAGATAATTATATTTCTTTTATTGATATTATTATTCAGAAAATGTATATATTGGAAGATATCTATATATATAAATGAGATTTCATTTGGAAATCATTTTTTAAAAATTTTGTGTCTTTCCTCTATCTTCAAATATTATTAGATTGTTCTATAGAGAGTTACTGCAGAAATTCTTTATAGAAATTAATTTTCTTGTTATACATTACTTAGTGCTTAGTGGACTATTCTCGTCAGTACAAAACGCAAATAGTCATCGAGCTTTATTGTATCATCGAGGCTAATTTACTTGAAACTCATTTGCACACCAAATATAGGTGTGTGCAAATAGAACCTTAAATATGGTGATTTGATACACGCCTTGGAGTATTATCTTATTTCTTCATTCTCTGTTTAAGTTCCATTCGTTGTTTGAATTCTATTTGTGTGTTCAAGATTTTCCTCAGCAAAGATTTTTCTCACTAAGGTTCACCTGAAGCACTCAATGTGTGTCACATCTCGAAATTGGGGTTAGAAGTATCAATGTTTGTGGGATGAGTCAGTGGTTTTGGATAGACTTTTGTGTTTATTTTTGTGTTTTAAAGACAGAATGAGCTTGCTCGTCCATTCTGCAGTATTTTCGTTCAACAAGGTGTTGAGTCTAGTGAGTTTAAGTATCGTTGTTTTGAGTTTTGCATTAGTTTCTTCTATTCTTTTATATTTAGTTTCAATCGAAATCCTTATAGGTTGGTGTGTTTTCATAATCAAGTTTCAGATTGGTTAGTGGAGGCGTTTTGGTTGATTTTTAGTGCTTTGGAATCGCATTTTCAAGGGTGTATGTGTGTGTTCTTAAACACTTATAATTAGGGATTATTTTTATGTTGATTTTAGTGATTTGCAGTAGGAATTGGGGTGGTTTTTGAACCACAAGGTTGTGTGTCGCTTTAGAAATTAGGTTAATTTTCTTGTCACACGACCTGGGGTAAGTCACATGGGCTGGCCACACTGTCATGTGACCTCTATTGGGGATTTTGTCGATCACACATGACCTAAGGAGTTTCTATACTGCCTGAGACACGATCGTGCCTCCCCTACTTCTAAATTGTGTAATTTGTCACATGAGGTCAAAGAGTTACACAATATGCCCACACAGGCGTGTACCTTAGCGATATGGACGTGTCTCTCAGCCACACGAACGTGTACCCTTATCACACGATTTGAACCCTCCCACACGATCATGTGGTCCTACTTTTATAGTTTTTATTCCTTTTTCGTTAATTGATTCATTTTAGTCAATTGAGTATTCATTTGCATGGTTTATCCTCTGTAGGAGTGATTGGGCCACGAATACTGGTTGTGGGGATTTATGAAAGACGTATTTCTGTTAGACTATTTTTCTTACATATGTGGTCTTAAGATTTGATTTTGTTATTCACTTAAATTGATGATATGTCGTTGTGTACAATACTTGATATACGAAAATGATTGGCTGTGATAATCAGAAATTGTGTTATTGTTATTTTGTAATTGGATATGAGTATGTTTGGTTTGATATGTATATCTACATGTATTGAGAGTTTTGTATATGCATATGATTCTGATATATTCGTTTGGGTTGCTATTATGATTTTGAACTTTTGAAATTCAGATCTGAGCATATCTGATTCTGTGTGGCATACTGCAAAAGTCGTACACTCAACACACCAGCTTTCGATTGCTTATCTATTCAAACCTAGGCTTTTACTTATATAAAAGTGTACTAGTCACGCGTATATAGTCTATCATCTACTCATAATTTAGGTATGTCAAACTATGAACATCACAATTTAATAAACTCATAAACGGATTCAAGATCTATTCTTCTTGGGTCTAGTCCAATGTACTGTTAGTTCAGCCAATCACATCTATGTCTCTATCTTCTGAAAGTCATTCGCTTCGATACCCAAGAGAGAGCATCTCCCCAATTGGACTTGATAGATGTCATATTGGTCTTTCAATCGGTTTTCTCATTTTCGATTAGACTAAAGACATGTTTAGGTTCATCTACTAATACAAGTTGTCTTCCCGTATTACGATTTGACCACGTAATACCGCTTATTATTTGTTTAAAAATTAGACAATCAACGAGCAACATTTACTTCCATTTTGTTTTGCGTGCAAAATCGCATGAAAAAAATTATAAAAATTATATTAATTTAATTAGTGAATTTTTTATTAACTATTCTATTTGAAAAAATTACAAGTGTACTTAGGCGAAAATACTACACTTAGGGCACCAACCACAAATCGATGTGGCAAATTAGGCATTTCCAATGTACTTAAAGAGCTTTTTCTAAAGCAAAATAGAGTTTTTAGCATAGTTTTTAGTTATTTTCATGTTTTTGGATAATAAGTGAAAATGTCTCGTTTTTTGCTCATTTTGTGACCCAATTTGGCCAATTGTGTCATGAGGAACCTAACAAGTTGATTGAGTGTTGCAGGGATTCGACGGTGACCTGAACGTGAAGAAAACATCACCTAGAAGAAGGGTATGGCTATATCAAAGCATAGAAGCCGCGGTACCCCTGACAGCGCTAAAATGAGTAAAATAGAGGCCACCTACAGTGGTATCGCGATACCAATGATGGTATCGCAATACCAAACCCACAAGGCCCCAAATTTCAATACTGACTTGGGTATCACAATACCCAAAATCAGATACCACGATATCCAAGCTTGACACAACAACAAATGACTGTAGGAGTAGTTTTTTCCCAACGGCTACACCAATCAAAATTAGGCACCTAAGGGCATTTTGGTCCAAAAGTTAGGGTTAAAATCATCTATTTAAAGCCACTCTTGGTTGAATGAAAAGAGAGAGCTTTTCACTTTTGTTTCTATCATCTTTTTCCTTATTTTTGGGTTAAGGTTAGGTTAGAGTTTCTTTTCTTTTTATTTTCATTTTTAGTTAAGGTTTTCTCTTCTTCTTCTTTTTAAGTAGATTTCATTATTATTAGTTAAGTTAGTTTTTGTTGTAATTTAGTTTTATTTACATGTTAAAGACTTCAAACTTTATTGGAATCACTTTTTGATCTTTGTTTAATGTTATTTTAGTTGTCTTTAGTTTTAGTTGTTGAAGACTTTACTTTTAATGTTTCTTGCTTCTTGCATTGCTGTTAGTTGTTCATCTCTACTTTGCTTTTAGTTTTCTCCATTAAAAATCTAATCTTTTATCTTTATTTTATTGCGTTTGATGCTTATGGATATCTTAGTTATTTCTTTCATATTTGTTAGCTTTAATATGGTAATAGGTGACTAAACCCTAGGAGGTTCGTTGATGGAGAGGTGAATAAACTAAAACTCTTGGACAAAGGACTACATTGTAACAAATTAGACTAATTTGAATAGAACTAAGAACTTATGTAGTGATGCCCCCAAGGGAATATTAAGATAAAGTGAGACTGGAAGATAATCTTGTCGCGCACCAGTTCCGATGGGCGTCAAAACCACTAAATAAAAATAATTCCTACAATAAAATAACTTTCAATAGTAGTAAAGAGTAGTATGGTTGATTCCACAGGGATTGGTGATTATGATAAACTTTCGTGTTTTTCTAGTGAACAAAATTTTTGTCGTGATGATAATCGTGGCAATAGAAGTGCGCACAACTCCAAACGACCTACTAAAAATATATAAATTAGGGGAGTTTCGAAATGACTAGAAATTAAATAAATGAAATAGCATAAATAAACAATTAAATAAATCAAAAATTAAATTAAATTGAGAAATAAATTTAGATATTCTAAATAGAGTTATAAAGCTTTAGCCCTAGACTCGATGGATTTTGGTTTTTGAATCGATCTTTGAAAATTAGTTTTCTTCTCCAAACAATAAGTAGTTATAGCGGCTAAGAACGTCCTAACCGCCAATTCTTATTCTCGTAGTTGATCACGGTATGCCCTGCAAACCAACCCTTACTGATTGTCTAACCGCGATACACGCGTTCGCAATTCAAGACCTTGGCAGCCTTGCGTTCTGAAGAACCCAACTCAGATTAACAGCCTCAACTGCGCGAGACATTTAAATCTGATCACAATCTCCCTTAACTTGTTTGCAGAAATCTAAATACAGCATGATCGACTCATCTTCCCAATTGTATACCAAAATGACTCCAACCCAACGCGCTTTTTGAATTAAAATCAAGTTAACTTTAATAGATGATTTTTTAAATCTCGATATTATGGAGAGATGGTGAATACTGATTTGAAGGATTTTTAGTACGATTACAATTTCTCACGATTATTGACTGAAAAGAATACCGGCCTAAGGCTAATTTGAATTTAGTAATTGATTGGTTATGGAGTGGCTTTGAATGAAAATGATGGAAGTTGGAAAGGGAAGGAATTTGGAAAGCAATTAAACAAATTTGTATGCGTGAAATTAGAAGGGAAAAAAGTAATTCTATTCAATTCAAAGTGAATTCAAGTGTGTCTTTTCAAGTGTACCATACCACCTATTTATACATAAACCATAGACTAAAATTAGCTAGTTCCACCTTCCCATTAAATTTGGCTATTACAAGGTCAAAAATCTGGCCAACCCCTCAAATGTCCCAAATTTACGATTTGAGCCCCTATTCTATTTTTTATGCTTCAATTTAATCCATTCTTTGCTTCTATTTGATTTAAAGCACCCAAATTTTGTCCCTGTCAATATTTAAACCAAAATTCACCAATTAGCAGGAACTAATTCAATGTTTTTATTAATTTATAAGTTTATAACATAAGGAAAAAAATGGTAAATTGAAAATAAAGTGTAAATTAAGTGAAAATAAAGTGGTCATCTTCCTCAAATTGGTTTTAACAATTGAAAACCATTTTTAGAGATGGGAAGCTTTCGACCAAATTGATTTTGGGTGTATGGTAAGTGTTTTGATCTCGTTTTTAATGACTATTATGTTTTTAGGCTCATATTAGCTTAATCTAACTAACCCGAGTGTTAATTTTTTAAATTTTTAAATGTTTAGAATTTTACCATGGATGAATTTGAGATGTTTTTGAAAGTTTATGGTAGAATCTTAAGCTTGGTTGTTAGATAGGACTATTTTGTAATGTAATTTTTGGTAATTTTAATGTTTAATGACTAAAATGTGAAATTAGTAAAAGTACAAGGACTTGCTATAAATTAACAGTAAATATGGGCTGTAATAGGGTTCCAAAAATTCAGCTAAACATGAAATTGAATAAAAATGGTTAATTTGCATGTTTTGGGCTTAAGGACTAAATTGTATAAAAGTAAAATGTTATGGGTAATTTTGTAAAAATATCAAAAATGACTTAATTGCATAAAATGAATTGATTTTTCTATTAGAATTAGTGAATTGAATGGAATTATTATTTTAGGTCGAGAATGATGGGTGTCGAATCCACCAATATAAACCTACACCTTAGTTTGCAAATTATGCAGTATAGGGAGTAGGTCGATCCTCGTAGACTGTTTATCAGAACTGTTGCTCGCTTGACCAGATTTATGTCGGGGCAGCTGTCGTGCCCAAGATGTTCGGGGGGATAAAAATTTGAAAACCTGAAATTAACAGAAAAATAACGCCAAAAGTAAAAGTTGAAAACAGAATAATAAAAACCGTGAAATAAATATTAAGAAAAATTAATTAGAATGAGCTCAGCTTTAGGCACGAATTTTCCTCGTCTTTGAACCGATCCTCGAAATTGGATGAACTCCTCTTTTCCAATAAGCTAGTTATAGCTACTAAGGACGCCTCAGACACCAACTCTTCCTTGTGTAAATTAGTTATGGAACGTCCAATAACTAACTCTTACCGATCGAACAACCACGAAACGTTCTTGATTTAGAACTTCAGCAGCTTTGCGTTCTAGAAGAGCCTAGCTCGAACCAATGCCCTCAACCGCGTGGGACATTTAAATCCAGTTACTACTTCCCTTGACGGAACCAAACAGTAATCTCCACTTGGCACGCCAATGTGTTCACAGAAAACCAATTAGAAACGTTCCTTTCGGAATTCCAACTGTACGTCTAATCACACTAAATCAAACGACGCCTTTTTTGACTTAGTGTTGATCTGACTTTATGAGCTGACAAAATCATACTCTTAATCCGGAGAAGTAATAAGTACTGGAATTTTAAGAGTTAAATGGCTCGGGTTCGTAACTCACGGGTTTTGACGAGGCTAATTTTGGCCTAAAGTTGAAAATGGGTTTAGTTGGCTAAGGTTTGGGACATGTTGGTATTTGATAAATTAATTAAGGTAAATGGGTGAAAAGGTGGGTGATGTGATTAGGTATGGGGGTTGGAATATATTAAAGTGGGGTGGTTGACTATTTGGAAAACAATTGAAAAAGGAATTGCAAATGGCTTGATTTGGTGATTAGCTACTGGAAATTAAAAATTGAAGGAAAGGAAACTAAAGAAACAACACTGCTACGTGAGAAAAAAGAGAATGGTTTGAAAGACAAGAACTTAATATTTTTTTGCTTGATTCATAAATGAACAATACATGCTCTATTTATACTAGAGGATTTACTAAATTAGGAGCCAACTAGTCATAGGAAATTAAGGAAAAATATCCCATAATAAAATAAATCCCTAAATAATCTCCCCCACTAAGTCAACAAAATTTTCAGCTAATTAATATTGGAAAAATTCTACTTTGGCCCTCTTTCTTTGTTTCTTTCTTTAATTTGGCCCAATTGTTTCCTTTTTCTTCTATTTAGCCCCAAATTGCATTCCTGCACAAAATTCAATAAATATGGCAAAATTAGTGGTGCATTCTCATAAATTAACCAATTTAATTACATAAAATATGTAACTTTAGCATTTAATCAGAGAACAAGTGGAAAATCGAAAATAAGAGAAAATTACCAAATAGTCACTATACTTAGTCAATGCTGCAATTTAGTCTGGTAAGTTCATATGAAATGTAATCATTTTTAATATATATAAATTGAATGTTTGCCATGTCATTTTAATGCAATTGAATTATTTTATAAATGTACCAATGCTATGATAAATTGACGGCTATTAAGTCCCAGTTGAACCTTAGGAATTCTTAGGATACAAATGACATGTCATTAAGGGTTTTACGTTTCGAGTGTTGGTCTTGAATGTCCTACCAATGGCTGAGGTCCTGCATTTGTTACGGATTCTCTATAACTTATGTGAGCATTCCTATAAAGGAAAGGTTACGGTTATATGTGTAGGCACACTTCGTGTGAGCTTTCCCGAGTATACTATGTAATTCTAGATGGTTCAACGGGTAAGAAAAAGAATGGAACAGTAAGTGACTTAATGGAAAGGTTCATGAATTTATGAAAGGTTTGACGCGTATGTAATGTATCTTAAGAAATCTATTTATGTCATAAATGAGTCTGTATGATTTGTCAATGAATCTACTAGCATGTGAGCTTGATGATGCTTGAATAAACTTATACTAAACTCATGGTATTGGAATCAGTAAGTAAGCAAATGGAATAAAACATGATCGTATGGTAACGGTGATGAATTAAATGTTATGTTTACTTATATATGGTTGATTTCATATGTATCATGAACAAGTATGCTAACTTGTGAGTTTGATGGCGTTATATAAGCTTTTATTAAGCTTATGGCATAGGTAAAAGTTTATACTTATTTTATAAAGTTCATTATTGAAATGGTATGTTATGTTTAAAGTTTATACGAGCTTACTAAGCATTCATTGCTTACGTAGTTATTTTCCATTGCTTTATAGATTATCGGAAGCTTGATCAGTTGGAAGTTCGTTGAAGATCTATCACATTATCCAGTGGACAATTATGTAGTTGTTGAGTAATTTGGCTAAGGTTTATAATGGCATGTATAGGGTGATTTGTAATGGTATTATGGTGCATGTGTTAATGGTGTTAGGCATGTATAAGCTTTGTAAAGCTATGTTGATTTGATTCACTTTGATGCCTTACCAAGTTACGTTGTTTTGGTAGCTTTAAAGTTTTTGTTTATATGGTTCTCTTAGCATGTTCATGATGGTTTGAAAATTTTTACTTGAGACATGTTTTAGTTCATATTTGAACTAGGTTAGTATGTATGGAAATGACAATATTAACATGTATAGGATAAATATGTAAATGGTAATTCGATATGTTTGTACCTTAATGTTTATGTATGGTTGATGGACTTATAATGCTTGTTTAAGTAAGTCCTTTTGTTCATTTTTAATGATAGATGTGTATGACATTTTGGTACAAGATGTTGGCTTGAAAATGGTTAATTATGAGGTCTTTATGCATGTAATTAGGTAATGTTCACATGTTTTGGTAAATGTTGTCTTGTTATAATTGTGGTGCCTTTGAATGACATATTGATTAGTTCATTTAGGGTCATGAAATGGCAAATCTATGTGTGTTTAAATGATGTTTTGGTGCTTTGAAAGTGTGCATAATTGGTCTAAATGTTCATGCATGGAATGGTGTTGAAATGGTTTGATTTTAGGTAAATTTGGTTGCACACGGCCATGTGTCATCTGACGATTTCATTAGGATACAAGTCACTGAGTTACACAAGTGAGGACATGGCCTGGCCATACAGCCGTGTGACCCCTAGTTTCAAATTTTGCTACTTTTTCCCAAATTTTCTAAATTATTTCAAATTGGTCCCAAATTATTTCTAAGTTATTTTTTGCGCCTTGATGTCTCGATTTAGGGACAGTATGCATGTGAATGTATGGTTTATGATATTATTAAGTTATTGAATGTTATCAAGTTTAAATGTTTTCGATTGTACGGTAATGCTTCGTAACCCTATTCTAGTGATAAAAATGGGTTAGGGGTGTTACATTTTCACTCTACATGGATGGAAACATCAAGAAAATTTGGGTCATAATGCAATTAATTTAATCCAATTTATTCTAATGTAATTTATGAACAAGTCTGGCAAGCATTTAGGTCATCAACCCGTCCAAATAAGGGAAAAGGAAGCCCAATTCAGCAAAGGCATTTGGGCAGCTTAAAATTCACTTTTGGGAAATTTATTCGGAGTTCCTTACACTTGCAAAACATTCAGAAATCAACCCTTAACAAATACCCTTGAAACCTTCCACCACCTTGCTTGATTCAAGCATGATTTCATGCATGAATAAAGCAACCAACAACCACTCCCCTCCACAATACATGGCTGGCCATGGGAAAGAGAAACCTAAGGGATTTCAAAACTATTTTTAGCAAACCTACTAGGCATCCTTCAAGTATAAATAGACTCATTCATTCCACTATTCAACCATCCCTCATTTCATCCTTTAACACACATTCATCCATTCTCTCATTTCTCTCTAACTTTCATTCTTTTCCTTTCCTTTTTCAACCATCCTGTTTCCCCATTTAGCTAAGTAATTCCTAGAAAAAAAACTTTCTCTTGGTCGGTCACCTTGAGAAGTAGTTTGTAAAGGAGCAACTGTGAGAATTGGAGGAAGCCTCCACGATCATGCTTTCAATTAAAATCATGCATGTATTTCATTCATTAAAATAAGATTGAATGCATTAGAATTAGTTGAGAGATCCTAGCCAGACGATGGTTAATGAACACAATAATTGAAAGATACATGCTTAATTTAGATCCTGATCCGATTAAATTAAAGGCTCGTAATAACTCGAGACAACTCTATTACCTTGCATAACTTTTAGAGTTGTGTGATTAATTTGTTTCAAACCCGATCCATCTGTGTTACTTCACATAAACTTTAAGAAACCCTTAGTTAAATATGATCACGGTAGTATGCATATTTTTCTAAGTAAAAGATTCCAAAAGGATTTAATATTGGTTTCAAAAAGTTCATAAAAGATCGAGTTGCCATGGATGATTTTCCAGAACATAATGAGCATGATAAAAATGAACCAAGTTAAATAATGTAATTATTCTAGCCTATTCATGTTTTCGTTGTTAGAATCTTGTGAATTATGTTACTAAATCCATCTCATTCATCACACTTAGGTTAATTTGCATTAGGGATCACTTTCCATCTAGTCATTTATTTTTACACCCAACACTCAAAATTATTGTGTTTTTTCTCACCAAATTGTTGAATATTAATTTTATAAAATATTGATTAACATATATAGTCCCTGTGGAGACAATAACTCTTATACTTACTTATTACTTGATAACAACTTTGTACATTCGCACAAACCCCGCGTTACAATAATCATCTTATAATTTTTTTTAATTTTAAATCGAGCTAACTCAATCGACAACATCTAATAATTTTTAGGGTAAACTACACCCATGGTCACTTTTGTTTATCTCATATTACATTTTAGTCATTTATGTTTGAATTGTTACGTTTTGGTCACTTACATTATCATGTTGTAACATTTTAGTCACTGAGCCGTTAATTGTCGTTAACGGTATAACGATAAGCTGATGTGGCATATTAAAGCATCATTTTAAATAAAAATTTTGGGTTAAATTATAATATTTGTCCCTATATATTTTTTTTGTTTTGAGCAATTTAATTTTTTTCTTTTATGTTCTTTTAACTTTTTTATTTTCTATTCTCTTCTGTTTCTCCCTCTATGTTCCTATATCTCCATTTCTTTTAACGTATTAAGAAGTCAAATTGACAATGAAAAAAGAAGCAGGAAGTCAAAAGCCATCATTGCTTATAACCAAAACCCATAAACCCATACCATCTACTAACTGTTAAAACCTTCCACCACCGCCCATTATCTTCATTTCATCCACTAACACTTCACCACTACCATGATCTCCTCTCGAAAACATCTAAAACAATCCCCAACTTTTAGACTACCCAAGATCGAATTTCCATCACCGGCCATTAGATCAACTCAATTTTCTAATATGTTCTCCTCACCAATACCTCCTTCTTAATTGTTAGGATCAATAAGAAAGTTGTCGGAGTACCTCGAACCCCTTGACCTAAATCTAACCACTCTATTTTTCTCCATTTCTCTCGCTTTATTTACACTATTTTTCTTCGTTGCAAGTCTAATCTTTGTCTCTACGTGATTTTTTTAGGACTTATTAATTGTTGTTTACTTGGATTCTTGATTGATTTGAACATGAGTTTATTTGGTGAGGGGATGATATTGTTGGATTTGCTATGGATGAGGCCATGGTAGTGGTGAATGTGTTAGTAGATGAAATGAAGATGGCGGGTGGTGGTGGAGGGTTTTGATAGTTGGCATATGGTATAGGTTTTAGTTATAGGCAATGATGGCTTTTGACTTCCTGTTTTTTTTCTTCACTGCCAATTCAACTTCCTAATACTTTAAAAGAAATAGAGAAGGTAGGAAAACAGTGGGAGAAGTAGAAGAGAATGAAAAGAAAAAGAAAGTTAAAAGAACATAAAAGAAAAAAATAAATTGCTCAAAATGAAAAAAATATAAGAACCAATTATATAATTTAACTGAAAATTTTTGTTTGAAATGATAATTTAATTAGCCACGTCAGCTTATCATTATAACGTTAATTTCAATGACTAAAATATTATAATATAATAATTAAAGGAATTAAATCGTAATATTTTAAATATAAATAATAACCTAAAGTAAACAAAAATGACAATAATTATAATTTAACTAATTTTTAAATATAAACTTATTAATAATTTACTCTACTGTAGTTTACCTAAGAAATTTATTCTAGAACACCGAAGGACTTCATATTTGACGTATATAACCGATTTCCATCCAACTTCTTCATTGACCTCACCTCGTCGTTGAAGCGAAAGCTTATCTCTTTTCGTCTCTGAATCTGATCAATCAACACCTGAAAAGGAAAACTTACAAACAACAACTACTACTAGTCTACTACCCAGGTACTTTAAAGTGTATAGTAATAATATGAATTAATTGATCAAACCCTAGTAGTCCTGACTCCTCACTGGCTTTGCTGATCATTTGGAACAGCACTAGAAGCAGCTCGTAGCCAGCCATGGATGAAGAGTACGATGTCATAGTTCTAGGAACTGGTCTCAAGGAATGCATCCTCAGCGGTCTTCTTTCTGTTGACGGACTCAAGGTCTTCTTTATCTTTTTCTTGATATTTACCTTCTGCAAACAAATGTTTCCAATCTTCTTTTCCTTATTCTGGTCCTAGATCTTGATGAATACATCTCAGATTTGTGTAAGGATCTGCTTGATCTGGGTGCATCTAAGATATGTGCAAGGATCTGTTGGATCTCGTTGCCTTTGGTTATGCACCTTAGATTTGTGTAAGGATCTGTTGGATCTCGTTGCCTTCAATTAAGGCAAATAGCACGCGGGCCTATGCCTGTCTTCCCGTTTCTCTCCTCATCCTTTTACCGCAACGTTAGTTCTCTAGGCGCCTTTGATTAAGGCAAGGATATGTTTAATTTTCACTACTTTGCTGCAAATAGGATTTATTCCCCCTAAAATCTTTAGTCCTTTAGTAAACGCCTAAACGGTAGCTGCAGTGATGCAATTATACTGGAAAAAAAAACCAATTTAATCTAATCACGGGATGCCAACTATTGACATGCCCCACGTCAAATGTGAAAAATTGGTTCTTATGATCCTGCTTTTATAATTAATAATCGGAACTCATGTTCTGGAAGATGGTTACCACAGCTGCTTTGACAGTTCGATTTTTTAAAATTTGAGTAAAATCTCTGTATCATTTACGTTCTAACCATCCTCAATTGCTTACATGACTAACCTTGCCTGGCTTTTTAACTGTAGAATTCTTGACAATGTTTATACCAAGGTAAAGCAAGTCTTCTAGATAAGCTTTGTTCTGTAAATGCCTTTAAAATGCAACTTGTTTATCCTATGAAGTTGATTCCGAATTAGAAAAAGTCTCTTGTTTCTTTCTTTCTGAAACAACATTCTTTACAAAATGATGCTATATATTTTTATTATATTATTTTGTTTTTTTTATTTGATTTGGTATTGTTCATCTTGCTTCTAGGTTCTGCATATGGATAGGAATGATTACTATGGAGGAGAGTCTACATCACTCAACCTCATTCAGGTTCCATTTTCTGCAAAGCCCAAATTCTTAGCTAATCCTTTCGTTTGTTTTCCATTTTCTATTTATTGATTAACGTCTTCAAATTATTGGTTGGTAGCTCTGGAAGAAGTTTAGAGGAAATGATAAGCCTCCTGCTCATTTGGGCTCTAGCAGAGATTATAATGTGGACATGGTCCCTAAGGTGATTTGTCCCCTTAACTTTATGCTGCTTTTCTTCTTTTGCATCCAATATGCTAACATTTTGTTATTGTTTGCGCTAGTTTATGATGGCAAATGGCACTCTTGTGCGTGTTCTTATTCATACGGATGTTACAAAGTATCTTTACTTCAAAGCTGTGGATGGTAGCTATGTTTTCAATAAAGGGAAGGTAGAATACCTCCTTTGGGCATTTCAGTTTGTCTCTGTTTGGGCTTCAAAATTATATATTTTGACAATTACCCTCTATTTTTTTTGGTTTCTACCCATTGTAATAGGTTCATAAGGTGCCAGCGACTGACATGGAGGCACTCAAGTCTCCACTTATGGGAATATTTGAGAAGCGTCGTGCACGGAAGTTCTTCATATATGTTCAAGATTATGATGAAAAGGATCCTAAAACTCACGAGGGAATGGACTTGACAAGGGTGTCAACTAGGGCACTAATTGCGTAAGGGCCTTTTTCCACTTTATCTAGTCTCCTCTGTCTGTTTCTGTCTTTGGGTATGGTGGGCTAGTATGCACTCACAAAACCTAAGATATTTTCATATGTTTTCTCTCCTTTTAATTAGGCACTCTTTTGGTTTGGAGTAGAGATATCCAATCGTATTTTTTCCCCTTCCCATTTTTCATTTGGACCTGCATCTTTTCTGGACTGCTGCTGCCCTTATCTGCTTGGCACTAACCCTTAGATAATAGAGCAACCTAAGCCATCTTGCGTGTCTGAAGGTTTTACTCTTTTTGACAGGAAATATGGGCTTGATGATAACACTGTGGATTTCATTGGTCATGCATTGGCACTTCACAGAGATGACCGCTACCTGGATGAACCTGCATTGGATACTGTAAAAAGGATGAAGGTGATTGGTGCCTTGAGTTTGTGGTTTATGCTTGATTGAAATTTCAGCATTATTAGTTATGGCCTAAATTAGTTCTCTGTTATTTTATAGCTTTATGCGGAGTCTCTTGCCCGTTTTCAAGGTGGATCTCCGTACATATATCCACTGTATGGATTAGGCGAGCTGCCTCAGGTTCTTATCACACACACGCACATTCTCTCTCAAGTTTATTTCAACTGCTATGTAGTATAGTGTGAACTTGTTATATTTTTCTGAAATATCTCAGGCTTTTGCACGGCTTAGTGCTGTTTATGGTGGAACATATATGTTGAATAAACCCGAGTGCAAGGTATGTAGCATTGGTTGTTAGATGTTTAATCTCTCTTCCTTCATGCTATTGATGGTTTTCATGAAATTTCTGTGAATGGGATACTTTATATTTGCGTCATTGTGTATTTCCAGGTGGAGTATGACGATGAAGGCAAAGTTTGTGGTGTCACATCTGAAGGTGAAACTGCCAGGTGTAAGAAAGTTGTTTGCGACCCTTCCTACTTGCCAAACAAGGTAGTACCATACTATGCTTTTTCTTTACTTAAGCATTATCTCAATCGGACCCATGGTCTTATGAAGTTCTTCACCTCCATATATTTTAAAGAATGTTGAAGAAAAAACGTTCTCAACGGGTTAACACTCAAAACATTTCATTTTCATGCTGAACCTTTTCTTAGTTGCAGTTGATCTTGGATATCCTCTTCCTATGAGAAGGATGAGATTTCCATAAAACTTGGCCCAGATAAATGAAATTGGCTTGTAATCACCATTTTTCAGGAATGCTTTTAGCAAGACAAAATTCTTCTGTTTTCACTGTCTTATTTTGAATCAAATCAAACCTAGATGCTATGCATTTATGGAAATGATTGCAAAATCTAATTCTGTAGTGGCTTATTTCTGGACTAGTAAAAATGAGGTAGAAGTTGGCTATCTAATGATTCTCATGAATTTGTGTCTACTTGAACAGGTTAGGAAGATCGGCAAGGTTGCTAGGGCAATTGCTATTATGAGTCACCCAATTCCAAACACCAATGATTCTCATTCTGTGCAGATTATCCTGCCACAAAAGCAGTTGGGTCGTAAATCGGATATGTAAGTTCTTATTGGATTTTTTCTTAATAGGAAACTATATTAAAGTCAAATATGGGTGGGTCTCAAAGATTACCATTTATGAATGTTTTCATTTGATTGCACGGATTTATATCCGGCACATTCTTGTCCCTGGTATCCTTGATTCTGTTATAGTGTCCCTTCATAACGCTCTTGGAACAAATAAAGAGAACATTTGTTTCTTTTCTTCATTGTTTTGGGCTTATTTCCTAGGATTGGACCCAGAAAACAAATTTTATTGTTAGATGTTTTAATTACAAGGATTTATAGCTGCTGTTTTTCGCTTGTTTGCTTTGGGAACTGTTCTTTGGATTTAATATTCCAAGAAGAAGGTCAGGAATAATTCAACTTTAGGTTTGTTGTTTTGGAGCTGAGCTTCTGATAATGTTCTGGAAGTATGATCTTCTGAGAGAAATTTGATTTGAAGTCTATGGAAAATTGGAAATGTTTTCTTGCGGGGAAAAATGAAGTTTCAAGAGGATATATTTCATGAAGTGCGTTGGTAATATAAACATTGTGAGATGGCCTGCTTACTTTATACCCAGTGTTGCTGTACATCCAAACACTTCACAGGCACCTTCTGATAGACTAAACCATGAAAAAAATGAAAGGCTTATATTTGTAAACTTAACCTGGGGCAATTTGAGGGACGGGCCTGGAGAAGTTGAAGATCTCTCATTGCTCTGATCATGATTTCTTTTTGCTGCGCTTTTGTTTTTAATCTAATTTTAGGATTGTTGTGTGTCTGAGCAGGTATGTCTTCTGTTGTTCATATTCTCACAATGTTGCTCCAAAGGGCAAATTCATTGCATTTGTTTCAACAGAGGCCGAGACAGATCACCCTGAGAGTGAACTAAAGCCTGGAATTGACCTTCTAGGTCCCGTTGATGAGATATTCTTTGATATCTATGACCGATATGAACCAGTCAACGAACCTTCTCTTGACAATTGTTTCATATCAACAGTGAGTCTTTAGTTCTAGTTTGTTTAAGTGGTCTATTTTCTTTCTGCTCAGAATAATTGTGACTGAATGCTAATTGCTATCTGGTTATCTTTGACAGAGTTATGATGCTACAACACATTTTGAATCAACTGTCAGTGATGTACTTAACATGTATACCATGATAACTGGAAAGGTAAGCTTTGGTTCATTTTGGTTGTCATTGTTTCCTGTCTATGACCAATCTATTTAGTCCCATTTAAAAAATTAATTGTTTAGATTTCATTCAATCTGGACAGTTTCTGGACTTGGAGTTTCTAGACTAATGCCAAGTCAATCAAATATTTTTGAGCAGGTTCTTGACCTCAGTGTGGATTTGAGTGCTGCTAGTGCTGCGGAAGAATAATTACCCTGAAGCATGGTATTTGCCAATGTTTGTGCTTGTTTAAGCTTCTTAACAGTGTTGAATGTTGCTGGTGGGATTTATGTCTATTACACCATGTTTTTTTTTACTACTCAAGACACTATATTTAATGATTTGATGATATTTAAACGTTTGTTGGAGCTCTGTGTTTTTAGATGAAATACATGAAAACGTCTCTGCTAAGCCTATTTTAAATGACGACTTGCTGCCTGCTTGCTCGGGTGTCATTCATGACAGGAAGCCATTGTAGCATTTGCAATTGCATTTGAATGGATGGGTGCTTTATTGTAGAGAAACAGACCTTTGGTTTAAGGTAGAATTCTTAGAACAGTTTGGTTTCTAGCAAGCAGGGCAGTAACACCATATTCCAACATTATATTATTTGAGACTGTTAGTGGAGGAGTTCACTAACTTCATACTCCAGCATTACATTTGATATACTGGTAGTAGAGCATTATATTATTTGATATATATACCGTTAGTGGTGGAATTCATTTATATTGGTACAAAATTAGTTCAATTTTATATTTTTCGTAATTTTTTATGATTAATGTTTTAATAATTTAAAGGTTGAGCTTACTAATTTAATTGACAAAATTGAAATTATCATGTCAAATTTTGAATTATTTTGACATCTTTATCATATTAAATAAAAATTATATTAATAATTATTTAATAGTTAAAATTTTAGATAAAAATTTATTTATTTAAAATTTGATAAATTATGTAATATAACTGTTTAATTATTAAATTATTAATGGTGAAATATGTAAAATTGCGTTAGTTTTACTTTTCACTCATTTTAAAAATAAATATATTAGTATGGTTTCTGATAGTTTTCATTTGATATGAACGATTAATCAATAAATTGTCACTTAAAATTGTATAATTTTATGGTATGGGTAAATTACATTTAAGGTCATTAAACTATTAATAGATTTATGTTTTAGCTATTGAATTATTAGTAGATTTTTGTTTGCATTACATACACCAATCAAAAACTCTCAATTTTTTCTTTTACAATTCAATTTTTTTATGAAACAATTTTGAATGTTAGAATATGTGAATTAAAATTCAAACAACTTTCTTTCTTGATCTTCAACACTAATAATCAAATCAACTAAGATCTAAGGTTTTTTTTTTTACTTCTTGATAAGTATTGATCAATTGTATGATTATCGAATCATTTCTTAGAGCTCATTAGTTGGACTTTAAAAAAAAACTTAACAACCTAATGACTTAAATAAAAACTTTTGAATAGTTTAATGATTAAAATGAAAACTCTCGAATAGTTTAATCACTATTTTGTAATTTTTGAAATTGAGTGACCGAACATAAGTTTATTAATAGTTTAGTAACTTTGAGTATAATTCATCCTATCTTTTTAAATATTGACACTTAATTTTTGTTGAGGGTGGTTAGAAGTGATATCAAGAACTATTTTTCATTACTTATTTCACCCTCCAAAAGTTATATTCGTAAAAAAATGTAGTTGTTCTTTTCTTCTCTTCCCTTTTCTTCTTTCTTTTCTTTCTTCTTCCCATATTGTATGATATAAAGGATAAAACAAAATATCCGACTACTATGTCTTAGAAATTTATTCTAAGTTATATTGATGCTACTTGATAGAAGATAGGATTTTACCAAATGGCATCTAAGGTCACATGCACATTTCTTTTTTCTCTTAGCATAAAAGTTTATTAATAAAATAATGTTGTGACAATAAGTAGTTGTAACTGGTAGTGCTATGTCAAAGTCCTCCAATATCTAACTCATTCAAAGATGTTCAGCTCAACGACTTTCAACACCAATATATTCTACATCATTTGGATAGAAAAATTGAAGTTAATATCATGTTATATCAAGGCACCAAGTTTGAGCCTATGCACCAAGTTTGAGCCTATAAAAACATTCACTCATAGTGTTCTTTTTATCGTCTATATTGCCTGCTTAACCTACATCGTTGAAACCAACCAAACTCATATTTTTATCATTTGAAAGCCATATACCTAGCTCAACTATGTCATTCACATATCTAACGATCTTTTTTATTGTCTTGAGATGTGATTCTGTTAGTGTCTTAATGGCTGCAAAGCCTTTTTTGTCATTAAGATAGTCTTAGTCAAAGTCCTAGTTTCTAGGGAGATTTTTAGCTTGCTAATAGGAGTAGGAAGCTAAGTTTGTTAGCTTGGTAATAGGAGTAGGAAGTTGAGTTTGTTAGCTTGAGTCATGAATATAAGAATTGCTTGGTTAATGAATTTCATCATCCTTCTCCATTATTAGTTTCTATGCCTTCAGTTACCTCTATGTTGAAACAACATTTGTAGTGAGAGCTTCTTTTTCTTGAAGGACTTGTGAGAGAAACCTTGTGAGAATCCTGAGAGAAAAGTGAGAGATATACTTGTGAGGAATTCAGAAAAATGGAAGAACCAGGATCACACAACCTATTTTTCTTAGCCCCACCTGTGCTTGATAAAGAGAACTATCAAGCATGGGCTGTGAGTGTTGGATCTGGTGCCCTAAGTATAGTATTTTCATCTAGGTACAAATGAAATTTTTTCGAATAGATTGGTTAATAAAACAAATTCATTGATTACATTAATATACTTTGTATAATTGTCATTATATGAATTTTGCACGCAAAGTAAAATGGAAGCAAATGTTGCTCATTGGTTGTCTAATGTTTAACCTAATGCTAAGCGGCATTATATGGTCGGATAGTAATACGGAAAGATAACTTATATTAGTAGATAAACCTAAAGATGTCCTTAGTGTACCCGAAAATGAGCAAACCAATTGAAAGACTAATATGTTGTTTATCAAGTCCAATTAGATAGATGTTTTGTATTGGGCATCGAAGCGGATGACTCCCAAAAGATAAAGACATAGATGTGACTGGCTGGACTGACAGCACATCGGACTGGACTCAAGCAGGATAGATCCTGAATCTGTTTATGAATTTATTCACTTGTGACGTTTAATATTGTGTCATACCTAAATTTTGAGTGGATGATCAACTATGTATACGTGACTCGTATACTTTGATGTAAGTAAAAGCCTGTGCTCAAATAAATTAGGAACCAAAAGCTGTTGCGTTGGGTATATAACTTTTGCAGTATGTAGTGTCATTCACAAAAGTGGAATTCATAGCCCGAGAGATGGGTAAATGATATCCTCTCATTAGCATTAGATGATTGATGAAAAGTAAATGTGGTCACGAGTTGTTCGTCTTTGTGATGAAAGACTTGATTACTATTTGATAGTATATGACTTTTCATGAAAGGAAGATATAATTGTTATCAAGAGATAAAATAAGATCATATTGGAGAACGAATATTATCCCAAAAAGATTAAGGATATCATATGAGGGTAACACACTTATGATAAAGTCATTCGACGAGCACTGATCGAGTTGCTTTCGTAATGGTATGTCATTAGGGAGAGCTTAGTTACGATACTATAGTGAAATGACTTCGTGACTAAATGAGTTTATAATTAATAAGAGAAAAATTGAAACTTAATTATAAATTATTTGAGCCCTAATTACATATGTTCAATCAATCTCACCGCTAGCTCATTGAAACTAAAAATGAATTGCGTGTTTGAATCGAAATAAACAAAATAAATAAAATGGAGAAATTGAAAACATTAAGAAATTTTTATGGTTTTCTCGAAATGGAGAAATGAAATCATTTGGAAATGAATGTCGTTTTCTCAAAATAAAATGGAAATGGAAATGTGAAATAAACAAGGAACCTAATAAAAGATCGAGAGATTGTGTTTATATTTTTGAACTATTATAAAGCCTGAAAATGAAAATAAACCATACGGTTATGATCAACAAGTTGAATAGTGAAATATTAAATATATTTTCTTAAAAATTTTACCAGGGGTAAAATTGTTATTTTTTACCAGGGCTAAATTTGAGATGAGAAATTTATTTATTTAAATGTAGGTATTAAAGTTTATTTTGAAAAATAGAAAAACATAACCGAGTTGGATCGAATTACAAATTACTGGATCGTAAAGTCTGAGAAGTACTCGTAATTGGATCCGATATGAGAGAAGCAAAAAATCCTCTCATTGAATATGAATGGGCAACAACTCTAGTAGGAATACCAAGGGTTGTGCCGCCCCGCCCCCTACTTCTAGTCTAATTAGAAGTTTTTTTTTTCTATTTGAAATAAATTTCTACAATTCAACAAGTGTTCTACTTTATCTCTCTGTAAATAGATGGCACCAATAGAGTTATTTACACAACTTTCAGATATTGTTACTCTACCAAAAAATAAAGAGAATTTATACTCAACTATTAAAGTTATTCTTCAAAATTAAAAACATTATGTTGGTTTCTATTTGAGAAGAGAATTTTTCATTTCCACATAAAAGAAAATAAATTTTCTAATTCTGTGTTTTGATTCAATTGGTTGAAGCCCACCCTTGAAGCAGTTCGTGGTACGAGAATAACAGAGAAGATCATTTGGTTGAAAGTCGAAAAACGTTAAAGATCCGTCTATCCGAAAACACAGGTACGGCTTTAGTCTAAGTTTTATTACTGTAAATATCACAAATCGGGTCATTTTTCAAAATTTTAAATTCTGTGGTACTAGAAAACTGTTTTCAGATCAAAGTTTTTCCAATAATGAGAATGCAAATATACATAAAGGGCTGTGATTATTGGGAAGCTGACGAGCAAGACTATAAGGTGGCTCCACTTCACAACAATCCAACTATGAACCAAATCAAACTGCACAAGGAAAGAACCACCAGGAAGGCAAAGGCTAAGGGAAAGGCTTATCTTTATGTTGTTTCACCAGTCATATTCAATAAAATTATGAGTTTTGGATCAGAAAAGGAGATATGGAACTACCTCAAGGCCGAGTATCAAGGAGATGAAATGATCAAGAGCATGAATGTGTTGAACTTGATCAGAGAATTTGAGAGGCTACAGATGAAAGAATCTGAGTCAATCAAAGAATGCTCAAACAAGCTGGTAGAGATTGCTAACAAGGTAAGGGTTATTGGGATTGATCTCTCTAATGGTAAGTTGATGCAAAAAATACTAGTTTCAATGCCTAAGAAGTATGAAGCAATAATTGCTTCTTTGGAGAACACTAAGGACTTAACTCAATTGAGAATAGTGGAGTTGATTATTGCTTTACAAACGTAGGAGTAGAGGATGTTAATGGGGCAGGAAAGAAGCATTAAATGAGAATTGAATGCTAAGATGCAATAGGGTGAAGGATGAAATGACAAGCAGTGGAAGGGAAAGAAGAGTAGTGGCAATAGTGGTTTAGAAGCTAGTGCAAAAGGTAGTGATGCTGGAAATTTCAACAATTACTCTTTATGTAAGTACTATGGAAAGAAGAATCATCCCCATTTTAGGTGTTGAAAAAGGTCATATATGAAGTGTAGAAGGTGCAACTTAAGGAGACATATTGATAGGTTCTGCAAGGAAATAAGAAATCAGCAACAAGGTGGAACACATGTTGCAGTTAAAGTAAGAAAAAGACTAGTTGTTTGTTGCCTCTTGCTTCTCATCAAGCACTCCATGTGTCAGTTGGTTAGATGATAATAGATGCACCAATCACATGACTTGTTATGAGAAAATTTTTAAAGACCTTGACAAGTTATTGAAGTCAAAAAGTAGGATAAGAAATGGAGAATACCTAAAAGTGAAAGGAAAAGACACAATGGCAATAGAGAGTTGTGTTGGAACTAAGTTAATCTTAGATGTTTTATTTGTACGTGAGATTGATCAAAACTTGCTGAGTGTGGGATAATTGGTAGAGAAGGGATTCAAGGTGATGTTTAAAGAGGAAAGGTGTTTGATCCTTGACTCTAGTGATAATGAATTGTTTAGGATCAAGATACAGAAGAAGAGTTTCCTATTATATCCACTAGGAACAAGTGGCATTCAAGTGTCAGGTTAGTGATTCTGAATTGTGGCATAAGAGGTTAGGGCACTTTTATCAAAAAAGGTCTGCAATTCATGCAGAAGAATGAGATGGCAATTGGGCTACCAATTCTGGAGAGTTGAACTTGAGGTGCAAACAAGGTTTGTAACACCACTAACCCCTCTTCATCGCCAGATTAGGGTCACGGGCATTACTAATCAAACCAGAACAGTTAATTCCATAATCATGTCCTATATAATTTAATAATGATTCATTCTATTTCATTCAAAATCACAATAAAATTCACCTATATAGTTTTAAATACGAGTTTACGGGACAGTAGAAGTAGTCTAAGAACAAATAGGGGCTAATTTGAAAGAATCTAAAAAGTTTAGGGCAAGTTCATATATACCTAAAAATAGGGGACACACGGCCGTGTGAAAAGCCCTAGACCGTGTAACTTTCGAAGTTGGGACACTAACTCACTAACTTGAAACACACGACCGTGTAACTCTCTGACTTGAGACACACGGCTGTGTCTCAGCCTGTGTGTGTCACACGGCCGTATGACAGATCGTGTCTCAGGACATGTGCACCTAAATGTACCTTAAAACTCAAGTTTATCATTTCCTATTTGCTTGGGCATTAAGGAACTCCAATACCAACCATTTAACCTAGCCAAAACATAATTAAACATATTTAAAACATGCCAAAACAACCATCTTAGGTGCCTAACCAATGTACCCTCATTGGTACCACAATTTATATCATCAAACACACAAGCAAAGCAATCAACCTTTCAACATCTATTCATACCATAATTGCCATTATTGAACTAATTTTCAATTCCTTAAGTTACCAAATTTGAAGCTAAGCATATACCAAGTATTAGGCTAAGCTATCATACCAACATTGCCTAAACTATAATTATAAATATACAAGTGGCGATCATTTCATATTAAACCAAAACAACATTACACCAACAAATCACTATCAACCAAAGGCTTTCTAGGTACACACCATTACAAAATGAAATATCACCACACTTGAGCTCGGGATTTGCTATTGGATGCTGAATTGACGATAGTTGAAAAGTATCTAACCTGGGCACGGAAAACAAAATCGTACGCTGAGTATAACTCAGTGGTAATTCTATAATTCGAACAATATAATCTTGATATAAGTAATTAAAATGTATAAATGCATCAAGTAAAGCTATGTATATGTGTTTCAAATCAATAATATAATTTTTTTTGCTCATTCCTTATTCATATCTACTAAAATTTCACATGTTCAAGTACATATCAATATCATTTGTTAATCTCAACTCATGCAATGGCATGATTCAACTCTTTGATCAATACTTGATTTCATTTTTCAATTCACATTTCATTTCATCATTTCATATTTCATTTCTCATATCATGTTCATTTCTCATTTTTGCCATGTCCATATCAAACACATAAATTTAATTATCTAATTTCCCCTATTAACACGACTCGGACTCGGACGGATACATGGATCCAACCAACACACCAGTTTGGCACCCAGTGCCTCATGGGATAAATCCAAAGTAATATCTACGCCCAACGCTATATAAGTTGACGCCCAGTGTCTCATCGGTTAAATCGAAGTAAATTGGCACTCAGTGCCTCATCGACTCGAGGTTAAAGAAATCCCTGAACTCTTCCTATCCTATGGCATGCCATCTATATCCGACTTAGCCTGAAATAGTTGATAGGGTTCCATTTCATCTTCAATTACATCCAATGTCCAATTCTCATATATGCACATCATTACATATAAACTTATACTCAATTCAATATTCATATAATCAATACATCCATAATATACAAAATCAATCCATTTCAATCGAGTATGAATTCAATTCAATCCTAAAGTACAAAAGTACTCACCTCAAATGCTTACTGTATGCAACAATTCAAAATGGAATAATTTATAGCTTAGTTTGGATTATAGAACACAAACCGTAAATTCTGAGCTATTCGACGTCGATTTTATCCTTTCCCTTTTAACTCAAGGATTCTGGTATGACGTTAGCTACGGAATAAAACAATTAAAATACATTAATATTACTCAATTCAATTTTACATTAAAATTTCAATTTTACACTATATTTGCTTAAACTTAAATTTAGTCCCTAAACCAAAACTAAATTTAACCTCTACATTTAACCTCAAAATTTATACTAATTTCAGTCTAAGCTAAATTTAGCTCCCTATTTTCAATTATACCTATTAAATTTGAATTTTCACAATTTAGTCTCTATTGCTCCAAATCAACAATTAACTTCACTATTTAGTCCTTTTTCACTTCTAACTTAAAAATCTACCAATTTAACCATTAGTATTTAAACTATTCAACTATGACAACATCTAAAATATTAAACAATACTAAAAATTTTGACATAGGTCAGGTAGTTCTAAGTATCGAGATTCTGGAAACATAAAAATTATAAGAATTGACTAACCAATTAAAGTTGAAAAGTTAGAAATCCCTAAGGTGTCGTCCAACTCTTCTCTTCTCTTCTTTTCTTTCTTTCTTTTACTTTGCATGAAATATTTCATCTTTCCCGACTTTCATTTCATTTATTTTACTTTAATTAATTTTTATTCATTATTATAATGTATACATATTAAAGTTAATTTAATATACAACACATATATCTATATATAATATACATATCATTAATGACTTTCCACTACAACTAAAATGTAGGTGTAATTGCTACTTTAACCCCTTTAATTTATTTTAAAATTATAATTCAACTTTTAGCCCTTATGTGATTTAGTCCCTGTACCTTAACAACTCCTAATTTCATTGAATTTACTTAACCAAAATCTAAATCACTCCTAAACTAACCTCGTAAATATTTAATAAAAATATTTATGATTTCATTTTATGGGAATGGAGTCTCGAATCTCACTGTCCGTCACCCCTAAGTATCGGGTCGTTACAAGGTTGCCTTTCAAAGACTCAACTTGAAGAGCCAAAATGAAGTTGCAGCTTATCCACACTAATCTGTGTGGTGTACAAGCAACTCCTTCATGAATAGAAACAAGTATTTCATTAATTTTATTTGATTTTACCAAACTGTGCTGGATTTACTTCATGAAGCAAAAATTTTAGGTTGCTGAAGTGTTTTTGAAGTATAAGAGATGGGTTGAGAATTAAAGTGGTTGTAAGATTCAGGTTGTCAGATCTAATAATGGGACTGAATATAATTCACAAAGCTTCAATGCTTTCTGTGAGGAGGTTGGGATAGAGCATAAACTTACTGCTCATTACTTTCTACAACAAAATAGAGTTAGTGAGAGGGAAAACAATACCATTATGGAAATGATTAAGTGCACGTTGCATGAGAAGTCCCTACCTAAGGAGTTTTGGGTTGAGGCAGCTAACACAACTGTATTTTTTTTGAATAGACTTCTTACAAGGGTATTGGAGAAGAAAACATTCTATGAAACTTGGTTTTAGATGAAGCCAACTCTAAAAAATCTAAAAGTGTTTGGTTGCTTATGTTTCTTTTATGTTTTAAAGGTTAAGAGGGACAAATTAAGAAGAAATTTGAGTATGGAATATTTGTTGGTTTTGGCTTGGTGTCAAAAACCTATAGAATCTATCAACCTCAGGAAGGAAAGATGATTATAAGTAGAAATATACAGTTCCAAGAAGATGAACAGTGGGATTAGACAAGTGATGCAAAAGAAAAGAAGCAAGAGTTTTCTCTCAATCATGGTGAACTGGCAAATGATACACCAGTTAGAGGTACAAGATCATTGAGTGAAGTTTATCAAAGGTGCAGTATGACTATTCTTAAACTTGCAGGGTATGATGAAGCCTAAGAAAAACTTCAGAAAATGGATGGGGCAAATCTTGTAGATAAGAAGGTGTACAAGAGTCTTGTTAGGTGTCTCATGTACCTCACATCCACTAGGCTAAACATCATGTACACTGTAAGTGTCTTGTCTAGATTTCTCCATTGTACAATCGAAATTCATATGATTGTTGCAAAGGGGGTATTAAGATATTTGAAAGAGACACTTGCATATGGAATCAATTTTAGCGAAGTTGAGAAGTTCAAGTTGCAAGGCTATTCTGCTAGTGATTGGGCTAGATCGCTAGATGATATGAGAAGCACTTGAAGCTATTGCTTCACATTTGAGTCAAGTTGCTTCTTTTGATGTTCAAGAAAGCAAGAGATGGTGGCTCAATCAATTGCAAAAGTTATATTCATTGCAACTACAACTGTTGTGAATCAAGCCTTATGGTTGAAGAAGCTAATGGATGATTTGCATTTAAAGCAAGAGGGAAGTATAGAGTTGTTTGTGGATAATCAAGCTACTCTAGCTATTTCATTTAATCTCGTATTTCATGAAAGAACAAAGCATTTTAAAGTAAAGTATTATGTGCTGAGGGAAGTGCAGAAGATAGGTGAAGTGAAGTAAGCTAATTACAAAGTGAAGGACTTGATGACAGATATTTTAACTAAGCCTTTCCATGTTACTCAATTTGAATTCTTAGGAACAAACTTGGTGTTTATAACACTCGAGTCAGGAGGAGAATGCTAGTGTCTCAAGAGAGATTGTTAGCTTTTTAGTAGTTGTTAGTTTATTAGGAGTAAAAAGGCATGTTTGTTAGCTTGTTAGTAAGAGTAGGAAATTGTGTTTATTAGCTTGAGTCACATATACGTATAAGCATTGCTTAGTTAATAAATTTGATCATCCTTCTCCATTATTAATTTCTATGCCTTCGGTTAGCTTTCTGCTAAAACAATTGATTCTTTTGAGTTGAATTGGTATCTTCCACAAACACCTACATTAAAGCATAAATAAACTAAACTACCAATCATAACCCGTAGGAAATGTTCAGGTCAACCCAACTCATTTAAAATGCTCTTATTTCTTGCCAGGTTGGCAATCCATATCTGATTGAACCCCTTATTAAGATAGCAAGTTTAAAATGACAACCAAATCAATGATGTCGATAGTGATTTTCTGCAAAATGCAGATGAGAAATAGAAAATTCCAATTCAGGTTCAGCGAGGCGCCTAGGCCAGGATACTTTCTTTGAGATGCAATGATATAGCAAGTCATTGAAGCAAATTGAAGCGAAACCCAGATTAATAAAAGCGGCTAAGATTTAAAACAGCGAATACCAATCTCTTCAAGTCAACTCGAGAGGATGGTTTATGGCGCAATGTCAGACTCGATTCTGCAATGCAGTCCAGGTGAGGCAACTTTAAAAACTATATATTGGATTTGGATGTTACTGAAATTGAGTTTAAAAAGTTAAAAGTGATTATTGGATGGATAGCCTGAAGCAATTAAAAATTTAACAGAAACTAATTATTATCTGCAAATTTGAAGCAAGGAACTAGAAATGCAAAACTAAAGTAGGCATCTATGTTTCAGCAGACTTCAAATTGTGTAGTTTCTGTGCCATGACATGTAATCCTCATCCCTAGTGATCTTTCCAACAGCATTTCAATCAAATTAACGACTTTGACAAAAAAGAAAAATAAATGCAAAAAAGAAGGCTATTTGGTGGTTGGATGGTCTGGCTGTGGAGTATATTTTTCTAGTTTACATGTGGGTTGCGGAAACTAGTTCCATTAACTATGTTCATTACTAACAGTACTTTGCCCTAATATTCTCCAAAGAACCACAGGCAGCTAAGAACGCATGTTTCATGCATCCTTCGTGACTATTTAAGGGTAAAAAAAAGGATGAAACACATGCAAAAATACGTCTCACCCTTTCACATAGCCAAAAACTAAAGATGAAGATGAGACGTTGCAGGAATCATATTAAAAGCAAAATAACAGTTTATTCAACTGCAAATTCAAGAGGTTCGCTAAGAGGGGGGGGGGGAGCTGCTAGACAAAATAAAAACCAGGGTCACAGCATCCCATTCATGCATACATACATAATACATAATATGCATAATTATAGGTACCAACTTTTCCATAATTGTAGTACATGTTACCGTCACAATCTAAACATTAAATTCCACACACCATTAGTATATTATTGCAATGAACTCTGTAACAAAACAAAAGAAGCTCAAGGGGACCATCCCTGTTGATCTTTTGCTTTAATCCTGCAAGTAAAATAATTAAATACAGGGTTAGACAATCAAAATTTGCATAAACCTGACTAGTGACAACTGATTAAAAAAAGGAGGCACTAGACACATCTACTCTGAATCTCTGATACTCATTTAGAGGACAATGATATATGGATATGTTATGTAAACACATAGATGGGCATGCTTTTCATGAGTGGCTCTTACCAATGTTAACCAGGAACTCTTCCTCTTACTGATTTTCAATACATTGTAATATCCAATTAGAACTTTCTCAGTCATCAACAATCTAAAAAATTTACTAGGCCTTGTTACATATGCTATTTGCTTTTTGCTCCTAAAAGGAGCTAAAGTAAAAATCAAATGATAAAAGCAAAATCATAATAATTTAAAAATAAACAAATACTTGTTAGACAACACAATTCTAACATGATCAATTTACAGTAAAGTAAATCATGTATCTCGTTCTAAAGAAACTTACATTTGAATTATTAGTTCTTCATCAACATAGCTTGCTTTTACATTCAAACATTCTTCTTACTTTTTTCTTTTCAAAGCAAAAAGACAAGCAAATAGCAAAGGGTAGAATCCAATTTGTTAGTTACTAAAGAATCATAAAGACCATCCTCTTGTATTTAAAAGAAGAATCAAATCGAACATAAGAGTAACATCCTAACCCAAAACAAGAATGAAATAAGAAAACATAGGATTCTATTCGTATAGCAAGTTTCAAACTTCAAAAAGGACAAGTCAGGAGTAATTAACATACCTCATCATCATCATCATCATCACCACCGTCTTCCCTATTCTTCTTAAGGCGGGTTGTGCCACCCTCCTTGCTGATGGGTAATTTCATAGCTCCAAACGGAGTGTCAACGTTGATGTGACCTTTCATAGAGTAACCTGTTCCTTTTCCCCTAATCATGTCCCACAGAGCAGATCCGAAATCCTTAGGCCTGAAAGAGATAGGAATCTCAATATAACTGATTCCGTTTTTGCCTATCTTTGCAGATTTTTCAAGTTCTGCAGATCCAATGCTGACCTCAGATAGCCAGACCTCATAGTCAAGGGCATTGAGTCCCAAGTCAAAGTCATTCATATTCTCCAATTTCAAATGAAGAACTGCTATAGTTTCCTCCCAAGAGAATCTCTCAAAGTGTATCTTCTCCATATCGATATCCGGCTTGTAAGGTATAGGGATCTCTCCAGTTTTCTCAAGAGGTAAAGTTAACCTCCCAAAAACAGGAACATCAACAATGAGATCAACTTTCAGCCTATATGGAATGATGCTGCCAGGCTTAATGTCATCATATGTACTTTTGATATCATCATATATCAAAGTAACTGGTATTTTGACAGTCTCCTCACCATGAGCATGGATGGTTCCAGCATCTGGAATCAAGCCTGAAAGGAGTTTTCTACCATCACTTTCAATGAGGTAGTCAATGTCGACGAGGGGGATTGGAACAGGGTTTGGGTTCTTTATGAGGACATCAACGACAATTTCTGCTTTCTCAAGATTGATACAAGGGAGGTGAATCTCAGCTACATCTGCAGTAGGCTTGCCAAAGCCGATTGTTTCCTCGATCTTCTCACCAATGTCATGAATGAAACCCTTGACCTTGTCTATAAATCCACTGTTGTCTTCTTTGTCATCCACCTTGTCCTTAACATCCCTTTCAACTAATTCTGGCTTATCGGATGATGACATACCTTAATAGCAAAGCTTCCAAGTAATTAATCAAATAAAGTTATTAGAAAAATATTCAAAACATTTTTTCTTTCGATAAAAGAAACTACAGGAAGCCCTAAATACTAAATAAATTAGTTAACATAGATCGCAATCCTTCTACGACTGTCAATTGAAGCAAGATTTAAAACCAGAGGATATATATATTGGTTGGCATATGTGTATAAAGAGAGAAGCAGAAGCAGCCAAGCAAGGAACAGCCGAAAGGACTGGAAAAGAGAGTCTTAATATTAAGGATTTGATCTAAATACTAAACATGGAGCCAGCCAGAACACAAAGGAAAGATAGTGATCTGAGACATAAAAATCATCGAAGTGAAGAACAGCAGCCAAAACATCCAGATCCAGATCCAGATCCAGATCATCATCATTGTTTCAGACATGACAATTTCTCATACTGTAACAAGTCAACAACGGCAATAACATTGTAACGATCAAAAAGAAAAGGTCATAAACTAGTTTGCTACTACCATTCCTAAACTTAAAGGGTGACTGGTCTGATCATAACTCAAATCACTCATCTTCCGGTGGAGGGATGAGGATCCAACCCACCATCTTTCGAATATAGAAAATTTAAATTAAAAAGTGGAAAACAAAGAAGACAGATAATTTGTAGTGAGATTTACCTGCAAGCAGCGTTTTTCTTATTCTGATCTTGTTATATGTTTTGTGATAAGAAGAGAGCGGACACTGGCCAGGGGGGTTATATAAGATTGGGGAAATGAAAGAGAAAATTATCTACTTCTAATTTTCTACTCCTCCTTTATTTCCATATAAACGCAAAGTAATTAATAAATCCTCATCTCGTCCAAAAAGAAAAAATTAAATAAATCCTGAATTTGTGATTTCTGCCTCCCGTGGCCGACAGATATATGTAAAAAGAAAAGGCCTTATTTTAATTTATTTTTAAAAAATGAAATCTAAAAAGAATACAACTCATAAGATAGCTACTCCGTCTACGCGTAAGTTGATGTGGCTCATGCACATCTGAGCAAAAATAGGTTTGTGCCATGGCCCATTTCGCTTTGACCATTTTTATGGCTTTTTTAATGTTATTTAGAGTTTTGATAAATAGGAGATGTGTCAATCTGGCAATTGAGTCGGTAGAATCTCAGAACTTGAATGAGCAACAATATTTATAGTGTGTTTGAGCCAGAACTTGCTCGTCGTCATGTATGTATGAGTGATGTAGTTTTTGCTATGTCTTGGGGCTGGCTTTCTTTTTATGTTTCTTTTTTAAATGTTTTATATAATTGTAGGACCAAAACCATCAGCTGTTTTGAGATAATGAGACTTAATAATCTATTTCTAGTTTGTTTTTGGGTAGTTTGATAATGGTGCTTAATAATGTACTTCTTTAATTAGTTTTGTGGTAGTAGGTTGTCAATTTCCTCCGGCTCTTAAAAATTCAGAGTGAATCAGCTTATTCAACCTGAAATTGGAAGTCTGTTTCTCTTTTAGGATCCATAGAAAATTTTTTTTAATTCTGATATTAGTGCTTGTGTTTTATAAAAATTTCCCTATAATTTGGTATTTTAAATTTTAATGGGATTACTAAACCCCTTCTACCACATTGGCATTAATATGCATATTGTCTAACATATCTCTAATCTGTATACCTATTATAATATATAATCTATTTATTTATAATATATATAAAATTGCATGAGTTTGTAAAAATTTTTGAGTCATTAATTCTTTTTTACTTCTTATCATATTATAAATCAATAATTAAGAATAATTATTATTTTGAATTTTTTAACTGCTATTAATTATTCATTAATATATGTATTGTCTAATGTATCTTTAATCTGTATACCTATTATAATATATAATCTATTTGTTTATATTGAAAATAATATAATGTTTAGAATATGATAATTTTTAAAATATACAAATGTAGAAGTGTAAAATATATACATTTATGGAAAATTTGAAGTGTAGGTTGGAGAACCATAAAACATAAAAAACGAATAAACGGTGGTGAAATAAAATTCTCTACTATACGTTGGAGATATAAAAATCTTATATCTGGGGTTTTAAATATAATATTTATATTATATTGTAAAAAATAGATTTAAATATTTTGTGGTTTTAAATATTTGTGATTATAAATTTTGAACAAAAGGATAAAAAGTAAATATATAAAAATAGTAATGTATACATGAACAAATAATAAATGAAAAGAGAAATTTTTTTTGTTTATTATTATTTTCAAGAGAGAATGCAATAGATGAAACTTTAAAATGGCTAGATATATAATAAATAAAAACATATTTCATATTTTTTTTAATAATAATAAAGAAATTAAGGGATCCATAGAAACCCCTCATATTTTCCTCTAGAGTTTTTTGACGCTGAAAAAACCCAACTCAGTAGCACCAAAGCCTGTAGCTATGGCGGAATCAATTTGCAGAGCACTAAGAGACGGAGCTCTAGAAGGCGAGCTGGCGCCTGCGTTCACCATCGAGGACTCCGTCACTTCTCCCTTTGCCTTACAAGTGTTTTCTCACGTGCTTTCTCAGCTCTTCTCCTCCATTTTGGCAGGAAAATCGCAGTCACTGTTCGCTTTCCTTTTATTCTCTTCTCGAAAAACCATTTTGTTAACATTTATTAATTTGAAATTAGGGTAATTATTTAGTTATTATATGTTGCAGAGGCCTTGTCGTCGTTTCATTTTCCCGGAATCCATCGTTTTATTTGGATTTGCTGAAAAACAAAGGAACTGACGTCGCTTCATCGGATAAACAGTGAATTTCTTTTTGCCTCTAATAATTTTAGATGGTTACAGTGATCCACTTGGTTGGAACGATCAGTTAGCAGGGAGTGGAAACTCCACAGCTCTTTCCAATGAAGCTTTGGTTTCGAGGACTGCTAATGTTTTTAGGGAAGTTAAACATATGGATAAGTTGTACAATTCAATTATTGAACTTGGCAAAGGTAAATCTTTTGCGAATCCTTTTCAAGTTTGAAAGATCAACATAAGCTTTTGATTGTTTGTTGAGTAAATTCATTTATGGTTTTTGTTGGGTATTTTTTTATTGTTGCTTTTGATTGTTTGTAGGATTGGTAGGAGGTGGAAAAATCCGGTTTCTATTGCCATAGACTCGGTAATCCTCTCTATCCTGTTTGCTAATGTTTGATTGAATGAAACTTGAACTTTTTTTTTAACTAGTAAAATTTCAATGTACAGAAAAAAAAAAGGTATCCTATCTTGTTCAAGCAGTTTTTCTTTTAAAGCATCATGAACTTTGCTTGTAATATGCACAGATATATGGACCTTTGAAATGCTGCTCCACATGTATGAAATCCGTGAATGGAAAATGGATCACTTGAAGGTCAATGATGGGAATTCCACTGCATGCCCTCCACGCAAGAGGACTTAGAGGAGGCAGCCTTCAAGTGAAGCAAGTGTGGGGAACAATGCAAGTTCTCCGACAGTCATGGCTTGGCCATCTGCCGAAACCTGAGGGCATACCGGATATTTGACATTCGCAAGGAAGTGTTTCTTGAAAAAAAAAATAACTCTTTAACAAGTTGCAATCAATTCAAACACTGAGTTTTCATCCTGCTATTATGATTGATTCTTTGCTCACTCGGTGACACATTCCTGAGTATTCATTTTACAAGTTTTCATCCTATTTTTGGCCTGGTTTTAAATCACTGTTGTGAGTTTAACATTGTCCAAGTTCAGGTCAGACCAGGCCTACAGGTATCATAGTGTCTTTTGATAATTAAATGATACATTAAACAGCTTCCAACGTCTCTCTAAATTCTTGATGAGATACCCTTCTTTCTCCTGTAAATTGTGTTTATTCTGATTTTTATTTTTATTTTCTTTTTCTTTTGTTTTTATTTATTTTCTCTTCCTCCCTTTCTTTAACTACAGCAGGACATTGAAATCCCCTTCTTCATCGGATTGCAATTTCAGGTATGATTTTCACTTCTACTAACCTTTTCTTTTCACGTCTTTTTTAGTTTCAGACCTATGCTTATCTTCTTTTATTTCTGTGGGTATTGTGGTTTTCATCTTTGTTTTAGTTTTCAGATTTATGCTTCTTTTTTTGATTTTTCAGTGTGTTTTTGTTATTCGTTTTGGTGTTCAGCCTTATGAAACACTGCTTATATTCGTCTTTTTAAATCTTGTGATGTCATTTTTTTGATAGTTTATCGCCTGTTATGTGTTTTATTTTTTTTCGATTGTTTGTTTTCTGTATTTAAGGACATTTTCTTGCAAATCTTTGAGTCCTATTTATGAGATTTTACAGTGAAGATATGTTTCTAACAACTATATAAGTATCTACCCTAAAACCCTAACTGATTAGCAGAAAATAAATGGAAATATTTTCTTGTTTCTTTCCCTTTATCGTCTCCTCATTTTCCCTTTTTCAACAAGTAAAAGCATTATATTTGTTGAAGGAATAAGAAAACAGTAATTAAATCATACTGAGCTTTTAAATATTTTCAGAGAATTTGACATTAAATACTGGTTAATTTTCATTCTTCTACTACTACGGGGATATCCCGTCATATCCTGATCCGGGATAGGCTATTCCAAAAATATTCCCATCATATCCCGTACCGGTTCATTATTTTTAGTGCCCGGTTCAGCTGTTTTGGCATCCGGTTCAGATTTTTTAAGTGTTTGGACCGGGTTACCTGTCGTACTTATTCCAGACAGGGATATCCTATTCGAGGGATATCCCGGTTGGGGATATCCTTTTGAAGGATACCCCGTCTTAGGTATATCCCATTCCAGGGATATCCCCTCGTTTTTAAGTTTGCCTTTATGTTATGGACAGCTGTATAAGCGGTATTGATACCCAATTTATATGAAACCCAACAGTAACTTTAAAATAGCCCCAAATACCAATAAATAATAAATGCAAACACCAATATTACTGGTATTTAAAAAACAGAAACAATTTCCAAAATTTATTCTTTTGAAAATAAATAATAATAAAAACGTCTATTCCAGAATGTAGTTTTTGAAAATAAACAATGCCTCTTTATTTTTTATGCGTCTCTATCTATAGTTTCAGATATATGCTTCGTTTTACTAATATTTTAAGTTAGCTTTTGTTAAGGTTTTCGGTTTTCAGATTAAAAGAATCAGGCCACGTTTGGTTGGTTCCCTCTTTATTCTTGGATGAATATCAATGCTTTTGTTTGGTTTACCGTTTCTTCATTTGGCCGAATTAGTTAAAGCGTTCTATTCCCTCAAATGCGTAATAGGGATTCAGTGCTGAATGCTTTGAATGGCCATTCCGACCATGGCCGAATAGAAATAAAGAAAATTCTTCCCAAAATCTCCTTCACACTTTCTCTGCAAATGCGTTCAAAGTTGCTTCTTTTATCACAGCATTACACTTTCAGGTTAGCAGATTTTTCTTTTCAAGTTTAATTTCGTTTGGTTTCTGTTCTTGCAATAATCAAATTTTGTTTTAGAAGGGTTTTTGGTGATGGGTTTTCTTTAAATTTTTCTAAAAATATAAGCTACAACTCAACTCCCAAATCTCTGTCTTTTGGGGGAGATAATGTTTCGTTCTCTTATGGGAAACCTATGGACTAGAATTGAATTGCTTGGAGTCAATTGTAATCACCACATCGATCTCTTCCTCTTAATCCTTGTTTTATTATTTCGATTTTGCTGCTGGAGACGACAAAAATAAACTAATTAATGGAAGAGATAACTCAAAATTTGATGAATTTATATTGTCTGTAATACTCACGCATATCTCTTTTGCAATATTTGTCATTCTTTAAATTAGAGTTTTATTCCCAAATTTCTTACTGATAATCACTTAGTCTTCATTATTGTATTTTACAGTATTTCAGATTTGTTTCAGGTTTGGAGATATGGTGCAACAGATGAAAATTTATTAAGAAATATACGTTATAGTGCTTTGGAGCAGACAAGTTGATGTCCAGACACTAGAGGGTCAAATGGAAACAGAAGTTATGGTAGCGGGCAGTATAGACGGCTCCATGTATCAGGGTTGGGTGACCTAAACATGCCATACTTCTTGCAACTTGCTGTCAAGTACGATAAAAATTAGGTCTCCTTTCCAATTTTGTTGTGACATTGGAACCTCTACATGTCTTGCTCATCTTTTTGTTCTGCCATGATCTGGTATTCTTTTTGGCGTTACCATCTAACATTACATATCCCTCCTATTGTTGTATTGGAGCTATTACTTGTTGTGATGCATGGTGCATTCTCCTTCCACTGCAACATACATGCAGATGCACTTGTTCTTTCTCACTTCCATTTTTCCGTTCACTGTCTGTTACATTGTATTTCTAAGCATTTGTCTTGTTGATTTGTTATTTTCTACTGGTTGCTATTGTGACATATGTTTAGCTTCTTTCGATGGCATTGCAAAGGAACTTATACTGTTTCGATGGCACATATATATTATTAATTATTGGATAGGTGGAGTATTCACTGTGTTTATTGATTGTACTATCAACAGTATTAATCTGAGTTATGCTTGCATTTGTAACTATTGTTATTACTCTCAGAAGAAAAGAAATCTATTATTATTGCATAGGGTGTAACTTAAATTTTCTTTTGACATCATCACAATGTCCTCTTCCTAAGAAGATTGGCATCATCTAATCGGTAAACTTTCCTTTTCAGTTTAACACGGAGGGGTATCTTCTAAGGCTTCCTCTTCTAGAATGTTGGGTGGTAAGAAAAAAATACTGTGCTTGTTTCGCCACCATCTATTTATTTGTATAGTGGAGTCAAGTTACCTCCATTCATACATACCCTGATTATTCTTTTTCTGAATGCTACAGAGAAGTTACTTGAGTACTGTTGTTCATTTTTCAGGTCTCAAAACTGCATATGCTTATTGATGCTGTCACTGAGAGTTATAACAAATATTTCTTTGGGGACGTTGGGAGAGAAATATATGATTTCTTTTGGGGTGATTTTGCTGACTGGTATGTAGAATGTTCTTTTATAATTTGCTTTCTGCTAATAGAACGTAGTTCTATTGTTTTATGCCATTAAGGTCTGGATTTTATGCCATTTACAGATCATGAAAACTGAAAAGTAATGAAGTTTATGTTGTTGTTATATAGCACATGATGCCCTTTTTTTCTAAGGTTAAAGTTGTAAACTTCATTTGGTGGATAGTGTGTGTTTTTTTATTGTTATCATTACTAGAATTCTATTGTAAGTTGGATCAGTATGTGCTGTTGACACATACATGAAATACCTGTCGTGGTTGTATGGTTTTTGCAAAAAATACTGGTATAATTTTTACTCTGATTAGCTGTAGTTATTGTTGTGTTATATGTACAGTCTTTAGATCTGCAACCCATGCTTGGGATTTATGTTTTTGTTGTTTGCATAGGTATATTGAAGCCAGTAAAGCTACCATTTACCACTCTGGAGATGATTCAGTTGCTTTGGTAGCTCAGACAGTTCTACTCTACATTTTCGAGCATATACTGAAATTATTACATCCATTCATGCCATTTGTAACTGAGGAACTGTGGCAGGTGTGGGCTTTGTAGTGTTTACCACGTTTTTTGTTAATATAATTTTTATAATTTAAACTCATTTAGTTTACCATATTCTTGAATCTGATCATTCATGCTAATATTAAGTTTGGATAAAATTCGCTGGAACACAATTTCCATTGATGAGCACCTTATCAAGTCTAGATTTAATGTGCACACCTGACTTTGGACATGCACATATACTTAAGTGAATTTTGGGTTCACATTACAGCATACATGAATAGTGCTTCATACAAGAAATGATATTTTTCTTTTCCTTTTTATTGTTTTAGGCATCCCTAAGGTTTTCTGCAGATGTAACTGTGGATTTTTCTTTTATTTTATTTATCTTCAGGCACTACCCAATCGGAGAGAGGCTCTTATAATATCTTCCTGGCCACAAACTTCTCTTCCCAGGAGTACTGATTTGGTAAAAAGATTTGAAAATTTACAAGCTCTGGTGAGTTTATAGAACTCTTCTTTTTTCCTCTACATTCGCCATCAAATACTCTTGAACCCAAGGTAAGGGAATCGCTAACCTCTGATAATTTATGTGCTAGACTCGAGCAGTCCGGAATGCTAGAGCTGAGTATTCTGTTGAGCCAGCAAAGCGCATAACTGCTTCTATTGTTGGTAGTGAAGAAGTCATTCAGTATATATCTGTAAGTGTAGTTTGTTTCTTTAGGGACTGTCTTACTAATTATAAAGAAAAATGAATGGCACCTTTTTGTTTCTTTTCTTGATTGTGCCATCTTTTGATGCATAATATATACTTGTAACTATACTACCACAGGCTGTTGTAAAGTCTGGCGGAAAAAGGAATGGCTTAATGAACAATGCTAATGTCTTAAGTATCTGTATTCTTAGCATGCCCGCAAATCAATGTTGATAGGTTGTATCCTCTTGATGCAGGAAGAGAAGGAGGTTTTGGCTCTCTTATCCAAGCTAGATTTTGACAATATTCATTTCGCTGATTCTCCTCCAGGCATGTTTACTTTGAACCATATATGCTTTGGTCCTAGGACAAAGAAATGCTTTGCATATTCATTTCACTAATAGTACTTCCTATTGATTCTCTTTGATATATGAAATGTTGGACATCTATATGTATTTATACTTGCAGAGGATGCAAAACAATCAGTTCACCTTATTGCAAGTGAAGGACTGGAGGCATATCTTCCCCTTGCTGATATGGTTGATATTTCTGCTGAAGTGCAATGCCTTAGCAAGCGCCTATCAAAGATGCAAACGGAGTATGAGGGACTTAAAGCTCGCCTCAACTCTCCTAAAGTATGAACTTTACTTTGTCATTGATGTAGATGCACTAATATTGTACATTACTTTGGCACAAATGGTAATAGTGACCACCGTGCTTAAGCTTCTCAAACATGACTGTATGTACAGATTAAAATAGGATAAAAACAAGGCACGGAACTTAAAAACAACACTACTTTGTAGTAGTCAGAGTTTCATGGAGAGGATTCCTGAATATGTTTGCTATGGCATTTTGTTTATTATGTGTCAACTTTAGTGGGGGCACTTACCCAGAGAACTTCATAAAATTAACTTTTGGGAAAAGCTCAAACTGTTGTTTTTTTTAAAATCAATTGGGAAAGTTTATGTGCTATAAAGCATTTGGAAAAGTGTGGCACACTTCAATTTGGTGTATCATGAGAACTAGCTGTTGTTCGTGTTCAACATTGCTACTAAAGTTAATTGATAGTTCACTGTTTACTCGCCTAAGTCTTCTTAGGATGTGTCAACTGATGGCCTTTTCTTCTCCAACAAGCTTCATATTCTCCTATGCTTGTTGATGCCTGCAATTGCTGAAGTGAAGTCCAATCATGTTAGACACAATGTGCTCAATATCAATATGACTGAAAGCTGAAGTGATCAGTGTATGCAAGCGCCCACTTTTAAAATTGTCCAGTGAAACCTGCCCATAACATCAAATAAGTTAGAAGGCGAAAATAAAAATAAAATAAAAGGCCAAGTAAAAGATGAACTTCTGAGAATATCTAATCCTAAGCAATATCCTATCAGCAAGCATTATCCCCCAATACATGCTTACAACCAAGGGCTATCTCCCACTAAATGTGCTTAACTATCAATTTTAACTAGAAGAACTTGGTCATATTTGGAGTGAAAATTCTTGCATTTTATCTGGTGCTAAGGTGGTGCATATTAGTCTTTGGTTTTCTTTTCACACTGCTAGCTGCTTTCACTGATCAGTAAGGATCGGGGTAGGTTTTCTTTAAAATAGTTGAGTGGAGGTCATCGATGAACTTAGTTGGAACTGTTTGTGTGCTGGTGCTTATATGATTTGGAATTGGATTTTGATTGAAATATTCGGGTAATATCTAAATGCTTGGCCTGGATGGAATTAGGGATGCAATTTAACTGAAAATGTTGTTTTATATTACAAAGTAGTTACAAGTGTTTATTGTGTTGCATTAGAAGATGTTAACTAGGTGTTGTTTTCTTTCTTATGAAGAACGCAGTATATTTGCCTTTTTTGATCTTACGATGAGAGTTTTCTTTCAAAGTTTCATACTTGAATCGTATTACTGATTTATTTTTCAAAAAATCCAAATTACTCTTTCGCTTTGGTATTGTTAATTATGTAGAAAACGAAGGTTTCTCTTTTGTGGATGTCGGCCATTCATATCTACCCAAGGTATCTCTCTACAATCTCATGGTTTTGTTTGCAGTAACATTGATGCGTTTGTTTTATTTGATTGTTGTTTTCTAAATTGTCAAAATTAAAGTAAATTTTCTTTGGATCGAATTTAATTTTCATTGGGCCTATGCGGCCATTGGTTTTTTGCGACTTGTGATAGTTGTCCTGTTTTTTTGGGCTGTTATAATGGTCATGGTTTTCGGGTTTTTGTTTAGTTCCTGTGGCTTGTGATACTGAGCATGTTTTCATAGTTTATTCTCTCCTCATTTTCCTTTTTTTCTAACATTTCTTTCCCTTTTATTCTCTCCTTTATTATGTCTGTCTCATTTCAAATTTTACCTCTTATATTTTTTAGGCACGAAAGAATTCAAAAACACACTATATTGTGATTCTCTCTACCGTTTTTGTTTTTGGGATTTTTGGACTCCCTTGCTTAATTAGGTATGAATCTTTTCTCCAACATTGTCTTTTCCGTTCTCCCTTTGAATAACTATGCTTTTGTACTTGTATTTTTTGGTTTATTTTATGGCTTTTGGTTTTCAGTTTTAGAAATCAACAATAAAAAAAAGTTTGTCAGTTACTTAATGGGAAACAAAAAATCTGAAATTGCATTGGGAATTTTCTCTTATCATTTTTTTCATAAATATTACAATAAATTAAACTAACTTGTTGGCAATAAATGACCACCTTATTCCCATATTCTGTCCTATTTTTCCTTTATTTCTAACGTTCCTTTCTCCTTTTTTAGCTACTCTTTTTCCCTTCTTTACAAATATTTTCCTTCTCTCTTGTTTTTTCTTCTCTCAGCCTTTTTTCCTGTGTTTTCTTCAATCTATAGCTCTCCCATTTATTCGCCGTCTCTCTCTCTCTCTCTCTCTCTCAATATCCTTTCAATTTTTTCCTCAAATTTTTTAGCTTCAGGTAGCCAAATTTCAGTTTTTTTTTTGCTGTTTCTAATTTTTGTAATTTTTGAAACTCCCTACATCATCGGAAATTGATTTCAGGTATGAATATAATTAAACTGTCTCTTTCCTCATTATCTCTGATTTTAGTTTCAGATATATGCTTATATTTACTAATATTTTCAATTTGTTTTTTTCAGGGATTTCGGTATTTTAACAATAATAGTTTTTAACAATGTTAGTAAGTTTAGGTTTTATTATCTATTAAATATATATAAAACTAATTGACCCAACGTACATAAAACAAATCAATGTAGTCCGTCGTTCTGCCTTCCAAATAATGTAAAATTAATATGGGTGAATTTAAAATGATTTGGATTAATTTTTTTTTGCAAATATGAATTAAGTAAAATTTTAAGATGAAATATATTAATATAATTGATGCATCAACATCTCTATTGCACTTAAAGACTATAAACCTAAAGAAAATTGGGAAAATTACGCAAAAGGGAAAAATACTTTTTAGCCTTTTTATGCGTTACGCGCCGTCCGACTATCCCCTCTCAACTTTCCAGGTTCCCTGCTCTACATCTCCTGGAGAACACAGTCCTCAATAACACTATGTCCTCTTTTTCTTCTTTCGCTCATTCAAATAGATTGTAATTTTCAAAATTGAGCGCAAATTCATATCAATAATCTAATTTTTATCCATTTTGAATACATTTTTCTCTTATTTTTTTTGGTGGATTTTGCAGTGGAGGCAGAGGTCAAGATATGAAATATGATCGAGAAAGATCCAGAGGCCGTAGCGGCAGTGGCAGCAAGGACAAAATTGATGCTCTTGGTCGACTCTTGTAAGCGGCGTTGGAAATTAAAACATTCTATCAATTCTTTTTATTTATTTTATATACGATTAAATTTATTTTATTCATTAGTGTTTTTTTTTTTTTTTTGGTTTAATCTCTTTTAGGACACGAACTCTGCGACAAATGGCTACTGAACTGAATTTGAATATGCGAAGTGATGGTTATGTCAAAGTTGAAGATTTGCTGAAGCTGAATATGAAAGCATTTGCTAATATCCCTTTAAGGTCACAAACTGTTGATGATATCAAAGAGGTAGAATTTGTAACATCATTTCTTGTCTTTGTTCACTGTTGAATCTTGAGAATCCTTTTCTATTTTGATTGAAATTTTCTATCATTGCAGCATGTAACTTTTGTAGTTAAAATTGATGAAAATGGCTTCTTTAAAAACTATTTGTTGTTTACTTATAAGTGATCTTTGAGCTGTTACCGGTAGTAATTTAGATTCTTGGTCTCCAAAATGTTGGTGTATAAACAAATGAGAAGGAAAATGTTCATTTTGCAGCCAAAAGAAATTTCATGGTTTTTATGTTTATTGATTGTAGGCTGTCAGAAAAGATAATAAGCAACGTTTTAGCCTTCTTGAGGAAAATGGGGAGCTTCAGATTCGTGCAAACCAAGGCCACACCGTCATGGTGATGAATCTTTCTTAAAAATTTATCAATTTCTTCATACTTTATCTTAATTTTCACCTTAGATTATTTTTAGCTGTTGTTTTGAGCATCTTTATTTATGTCTATGCACTTCTAAGGAAGATATTGTATGTCACGTTGACACACAGTTGAGTCTGAAAGATTATTGAAACAAATCTTTTCAGCTGATGAAGTGCAATGTAAGAACATCATGTCTCTTAGATTTATGGACTTCCTTTATGCCTTTTATTTTGCATCATCCTCTTGATTTTCCTTGAGATGATAGTTTGCGTACATGGAACCGATAAGAGGAATTTGGAATCAATTTTGGAGTCAGGTCTGAAGCGCATGAAAAGATTGCATGTTCACTTCTCAAGTGGCTTGCTGACTGATGGTGAAGTGATAAGTGGTGAGTTATCATGAAATTTCTCTTTACTGGTCCTCTGAACTTTGACATACGAACTCCTTCATTTTACTCTTTATTTTCAATATGCTAGCTCTGTATACGTGTCAAACTGCTTACGGGTGTTATTATGCTTGTTATCTTCATTTCACCATAGGATTCATGCTAAAGATTATGAAAGGGGATTACTAAGATACCGATATATAATGTGAATTTTAAGCGATAATGGAAAATGACAAGCACTAATCGGCATAAATTGAGTTTTAGTGAATCTAAATGCTGTAGAGGGCTTATGATGATTTGTATCTTTTACCCTCTTCAGGTATGGGACGAGATGTTACCGTTTTGATCTATCTTGATGTTAGAAAAGCTTTGGAAAGTAAGCATGCTTGCTTCTTTCAAGTTTCAGTCCGGTGATGATTCTATGAACCGAAGCAATAACTGCAAGTCATGTCTTTCTCACTTTTCTTTAAGAGTCGTGGCCGAACATATATTGATCTGTTCTTGCCAAACTACGGTTCTTAAGTTGTCTTCGCTTGTTTTCTTGATGACTGCAGAAGGCATGAAGCTTTACATTTCAGACAACAAAGCGATATTGACTGAGGGTTTTGATGGGGTGGTACGTGTCAAGTGCTTTGAGAAAATAGAATCATGGCCAGATAGAAAACCTATACCTTTCTCAAATGTTTAAAATTGGATGATGAAATGATCAGTTTTTTTTCTCTCTTTTAAACCTGTGTGATGACAAATTTGTATTGGATCTTATGAAATTCATTTTGTTTGATATTACATCCTTGGCATCCATTTCTCTCCAACTTTCCATGATGTTTATGGTCGTGATTTGTTTTTGTTATAATTGTGTTTTAAAGGTATCATGATCGTGTTGTGTTTTTGTTTCATAATTGCGTTTGAGGTATTCAAGAAGGTATCCAGCAGGTCATGGAGGAAAATGAAGATTCTTCTAAAGCACAGCAAGAAGGTAGTACTGATAAAAATTCAACTTGATGGCTGATAAGTGCATAATCGGAGATGCATGTGAGTATTTCTCCAGCATACCTATTGTAGATACAAGTTTAGAGATTTGGTGGAGCTGGGCTGGCCTGAAATCACAAGAATGATACATGTCCTGAGAATTTTCCTGTATTGAGAAAGTGACCTTTAGAAACTACAAATATAATTGGTATCTCTATTGACAATGTTGATGCCCTTTTCCTATTTATATGCATATATATATTAATGAATTTTGGTCTTCCTGGTATTCTAGCTGATAGTTTATTCTTAATGGAACTTTGGATATGTGGTAAATATTTTCGTTTTGTGGAGTAAATTTTGGTACAGAAATTGCATATTAGTCCAACATCATCTGTGTATTCAATTGAATGTGTTTTTCGTATTTTAAGGATATTGCTTATGGATTCCTCAATGAAGATATCTTTCAATCGCTGCATTAGAGATGGAGATTTGATTATTGTATATGAGAGGCATGATACTATGAAAGCTGTTAAAGTGTGCGAGAATTTGGTTCTTCAAAATCGTGTCGGTGTATTTAAACATTCAGATTGGATCGGGAAGCCATTTGGTTCCATAATTTTCAGCAACAAAGGTGGATTCGTTTACCTATTGGCTCTGACACCGGAGTTATGGACTTTGGTTCTAAGTCATAGGACTCAGATTCTTTATATTGCGGATATTAGCTTTGTGATTATGTACTTGGAAGTAGTTCCTGGTTGTTTGGTTCTTGAATCTGAGACCAGTAGTGGCTCCAACGGGACATGTGTATACCTTTGATTTCCATGAACAGAGGGCTGCCTCAGCTAGGTAAGCCTTAATGTTTATCGGTTGCAAAAGTGCATTGTGATGAAATATGATATAGTAATTGCTTAGGTTGAACTTGAATTCTGGGTTATCTTCAGTTGATGTCTTCATAGATCTACATTTTGTTGCCATGATACTTCATTGTCTCTAATTGTCTCGGTTTACAGATCTTTATTAGTTTCATTAGTGAGTGCATTGTTATGAAATTTTGGTTTCAAAGATAGTTATGAAATATGATATTAGGAACTGCTTAGGTTGAGCTTGAATTCTAGGTAGATTTCAGACTTCTGTTCAGGTAGATGTATTCTTCGATCGACATTCTGTTGCTGTCATGCTTCATAGTCTCAAAATTATCTCGGTTTTGTGGAACCTTGCGTAGGACTCATTTATGATGCATATTTTATCCCATTATATGGTTTCTGTTTGTCTAATTGATAATGGAAAGATCCAAGGATGGTTGTTTTTTTTTCCTTTGATTCTTCTGTGTTGGTTCGTGAAAGAAGGAATGTTTTATGATTTTTCACTCCTTCAACAGAGAGGACTGGAATAAGCTCGATATGAATAGTATCATGATTACTTTGTAGTTTAGTTTCAATTTATATTTACGGAAAATTCAGTTTTGATACTTGGTTTTTGTAAATTGATGTCGTAAATTCAGTTTAGTTTCAATTCACCTACAACGTAACTCCGTAAATATTTAATAATAATATTGTAAATCTGTTGCTGTCATGCTTCATAGTCTCAAAATTATCTCGGTCTCTTTTCAACGTTTTCCTGTCATTCTTTTTTAGCTTTGGGTATCCACTGGCCAAAAACACACACGCTATAGTAGGAAGAAAGATTTTGTGAGAGAAACCCTAAGTTGTCTCTGGCGTTTCTGGTTTTTATGATTTTTGATATTCGCTGCTTAAACGGAGACTCATTTCAGGTATCAAATTCTTTTTTAGTTTCAGCTCCGTGCTTTTTTACTTGTATTTCAGTGGGTTTTTCTTAGGGTTTTTGGTTTTCAGCTTTAGAAATCTCTGTTTCGTTCCGTCTTTCAGATCTATAAATGTCGGTCTTGTTCTTCATTTTTGTTTGTTTATCGTATACTATATGTTGTTCTTTATTTTTGGATTGTTTGTTCCCCTCTGTTTAATATTATAGCTTTTGTGTTATTTTCTATTTCTTTTAAATCGTTGCTTAGCAGAATACTAATTGCCTAAACAAAAATTATCTGTGTTGGCTTGATTTTGGTTCTAGGAACCCGGTGGGAGTTGTGACGCATGTAGAGTTTATTTGGTAGTTTTTCTGGATGGTAATAAAATGTCTTTTTAATTCGTTGTGAGTTGTGGCATTTTGTTTCTTAGTTTTCTCAAAAAGTCTGTACTTTAGTTTAAAAAAAATAATAGTAATCTAAATGGGATGCTTGTTGATATTGATAAGAATTGGAGAATTTCAACCGATTTGCTAATTGCAAAGGTTTTTGTTGATTTGGGTTTCATGATTATATACGGTGGAGAGTGTCATGATTCGTGTATGCATATATGTTTTCTTTTTCATACTGCTGGGTGCTTGCATTAGTTAGTAAGTGTTGGGTATATTTTCTTTAAAATAATTAGGATTGTTTGAGTTCTGTTGGGTATGATTTGCAAATGGATTTTGATTGGAAGTTTTAGGTAGACCCATCGTATCTCTGTATATCTGCAAAATGGGAAGTTTTGTGTGATTATTGATATACCCATGTGGTGAAAATACTCTGATTTTGGTTAAAGATAGAATTATATTCATCTGTGTTACCTAGCCTTACATGAAGAGAAATTGAGTTGTAATCTTTTAAGTAAATAGGTTCTATGAGACTGATTAACATAATTTTGATTTGCTTATTGGTTGATGGTTTTATGATACTGATAAAAAGATGTGTTGGATATATTTTATAATGATGTCATAACCAATTTCTTGTTCATTTATTGTCTTAGTTGATTTCTTGATGCATGCTGGTTCTGAATAAATTTTTTTTCTCTTGATTTTTCTGTTTTGGGTTGGCTTACAGGATTTAAAGATTGTCTTATTCCAATCCACGGATATCCTTCTCGTATCCCATCGCGGAATAAGCTATTCAGGGGATATCCCGTTTATATCCCGTCCCGGTTCAGAATTTCCCTGTCCGGGTCAGTTGTTTTAGTGTCCGGTTCAGATTTTTTATGCTTCTGGACCGGACTACCTGTAACACTTATTCTAGGTAGGGATATCCCATTCGTTGGTATCCCGGTTTGGGGATATCCCAAAAAGGGATATCCCGGCCCAAGTATATCCCATTCCAAGGATATCCCTACGTTGGTTTAAGATTTTTTGAAGGAAAATACTGGCTATTATTAAAATACAAAAACACGAACCATCAGGACTAAAAGACAGACCCCAAAACGAAATCGGCCCAAATTATAACAAAAGCTTGGAAAAACAGGCCTAATTTTATCTGGGTCTAAATACTATTTAAGAAAAGATTGAATATAACTTAGTCCGATATTTTTAAAAAATAAAATAAAATTCAAACCATTTTTAAAATAAATAATATAAAAACTCTTTCTTCCTTCATCTCTCTCACGTTCGGTTCTCCGTTTATTCTCTCCCTCTTTTTCCCCTTCTTCTACTAATTTTCTTTTTCTCTCTTCCTCCTTTGTTGTCCTTTCTAACAAACCGCTGCCACTGCCGCTGCCGCCACACACTTTCTAGCGTCTTACCTCCGATCAGGCCAGCTTCCTTCCCATCATTCGAAATTTAAATCCTCAAATATAACTATCCAATCCATTGCTTCTCATTCCTTCGGCGATTCTCTCTCACTCTAGGTCTCTTTTCAACGTTTTCCTGTCATTCTATTTTAGCTTTGGGTATCCACAGGCCAAAAACACATACGCTATAGTAGGAAGAGAGTTTTCGTGGGAGAGAAACCCTATGTTTTCTCTGGCCCTCTCGTTTTTGTGATTTTTGAAATTCGTTGCTTCAACGAGACTCATTTCAGGTATCAATTTCTTTTTTAGTTTTAGCTCCATGCTTTTTTACTTGTATTTCAGTGGGTTTTTCTTAGGGTTTTTGGTTTTCAGCTTTAGAAATCTCTGTTTCGTTTCTACTTTCAGATCTATAAATGTCGGTCTTGTTCTTCATTTTTGTTTGTTTATCGTATACTATATGTTGTTCTTTATTTTTGGATTGTTTGTTTCCCTCTGTTTAATATTATAGCTTTTGTGTTATTTTCTATTTCTTTTAAATCTTTGCTTAGCAGAATACTAATTGCCTAATCGAAAAGCATCCGTATGTTAATTGTTTACTGCATCTGTGTTGGCTTGATTTTGGTTCTAGGAACTCGGTGGGAGTTGTGACGCATGTAGAGTTTATTTGGTAGTTTTTCTGGATGGTAATAAAATGTCTTTTTAATTCGTTGTGAGTTGTGACATTCTGTTTCTTAGTTTTCTCAAAAAGTCTGTACTTTAGTTTAAAAAAAAATAATAATCTAATTGGGATGCTTGTTGATATTGATAAGAATTGGAGAATTTCAACCGATTTGCTAATTGCAAAGGTTTTTGTCAATTTGGGTTTCATGATTATATACGGCGGAGATTGTCATGATTCGTGTATGCATATATGTTTTCTTTTTCATACTGTTGGGTGCTTGCATTAGTCAGTAAGTGTTGGGTATATTTCTTTGCCTTTGTCTTTGTTTTTGTTTTTGTTTTTGTCCTTCGCCTTTTCATTTCTATTTTATGGTTTTTGGTTTTCAGGTTTAGACATCACTGTTTCGTTCTGTGTTTCAAATCTATTGATCTCGATCTGTTTGTTCTTTTTGTTTGTTTCCTGTGTACTTTTGCGAGGTACAAATCCTAAGTTTTCTCCTCTGTTTCTGTTTTTTATGATTTATGCAATCCCCCTAACTATGTTTTTTTTATGGAAACATCTCTGTTTTTTAGTTTTTGATACATGCTTTTCACTTGAATTTATTTGAGTTTTTTTTTTTACCTTCTCTTTGCCAAATCCGAGTAAGGCTGTCAAGCTTGAGTTCAACTTGACAATGACTGAATTGATTTGAGTTTTACTTCTAGCTGAATCCAAGTGACTTATGGGCACATGTATCTGGTTTTTACCCCTAGTATTGATGTTCATTTTTTAGATACGAGAGTTACACATTTTAAATTTAGATTAATTCTAGATGGTTGAGCCATGCATGATTAGTTGATTAAAGATTTTACTTCGATGAATCAAAATAACTTTCTTTTGTGATAAATGTTCTCTTTCTCATTCTGTATGTTGGATTGATCTTCATGTTTAAATTATCCAAATTAAATGCTAATTATACTGCTATGACAGATCTCTGGTTAAACTTATGGTGAAGGGAAACTATTTGATTCTAAATGCTGCTTTAAAATATTTTTGGATTACCTTGCAGTGGAATTCAAAAGCGGATATCTTCAAGCCCCAATGATATGAAATTAATAGTATTTTCATTCATAAGGATCAGCTTGGCATACACGGAGTTGAAAGGAATTTATGAGGTGATGGCAATTTTTGTGAAACTAAAGTTGAATTCTGCAGATTCCTTGTTAATGCTTTATGTTGTTATGCACTCTCTCATGGCTTAAATTCATTCTTTAATGCCCTAAAACTTGAGATAAATGGGGATTTTAGATGCCAGTTTAATGTGATACCCATATTTCTTTTATGGATATAGTGCCTAAAGTTCAACTAAGACCACATACTTCTTTTCTAGTGAAATTGTTTAAGCAATTGTGCCTTTGTATAAATTGTTAAAATTCTGTAAATGTACGGGTTAAACATGGTTCTACTTTTCAGGGAATTCGTTTGACAATAGGGTTATGCTGATAACGCTTTCTGCATAATATGGTGACTAGTCTAGCAGTTTGTGGAATCGACCAAACTGAATAAAGTAAATTAAAAACAATCATCATGTGTTTCTTTAATTTTCATTTTTCTTGAAGTATCCGTGTTCAACACATTCCCGGACGTGGGTATAGCATATGACCCTCCAAATACATGAAAAGTTATGTTACTCGGACTTCGGTGTAAGTATTGGACATAGGCATCTTACTTGAGTATTTTCAGTTTTTTCTTGGATCGCGTGTATTTGGAGGACTTTTGGAGGACTGTATCTCGTTGCCCATGTCTGAGCATGTGTTGGAGATGAATTCAGACACGATAGTTATTTAGGCAAAATGAAGAGTTGGTTTAATATAGAGAAAAACTTACCAAAAAAAAAAGTCAAACATACCCATATAAGATGCGTGCGTGTCACATGTACCGAGTGTTGGTGCACTCATATGGTCCTCTGACTGCCTTTTTCGCTCCAAACTATCAAACTAGATGAATTCTAATGTTCGTTAGTCAGTTGTCTCAACTCAGTTTTGCCGTTTGATTTTTATTTGATCACAAAAAAATCCACTCCACTATTGGGATAGAAAATGTTTGATCTATTATCTACCTAAACCCTAAACGTTCCTTTCTCCTTTCTTAACTACTGTTTTTTCCATTCTTTTCAAATATTTTCCTTCTGTCCTGTTTTCTTTCTCCCAGCCTCCTTTCTTGTCCTTTCTTTCTTTACACACACAAATACGGTAAATTAGGTAGAGAAACCCTAAGTTGTGTTTGTCGATTCTGTTATTTGTGATTTTTGAAATCCCCTAATTCATTGGAGATTCATTTCATGGATGAATATGCATTTAACTTTGTTTCTTTCCTTTTCATCTCTGTTTTTAGTTTCAAATATATGCTTCTTTCTACTAATCTTTTCAGTGGACTTTTGCCAGGGTTTCCTGTTTTCTTATTCAAAGAGTCACTGTTACGTTCCGTTGAAATTATGGATCTCGATGTGGTACTTTTTGGTTCTTTATCTTGTACTATATGTTCTTTTTTTTTCTTCAATTTGTTTGTTTCCGTCTACTTTATATTTCCTTTTATTTTTTCTTCACTAAATACTGTTTCGGTTTCTCTTTTAGGGCTTCTGTTTTGGCGTTTGGGCCTGTGCCCTCCTTATGTTTTGGCCTTTTGGGCTTTTATCCCGCTTGGAGGCTGTCTGACCCTATTTGCAAATGCACAGTAAGTTGCTTCTATTGTGAAAGTCTCTAAATCTGTGTTCTCTTTTTGCATACTGGTTTGTGATCCATCTTTTTGCTCGGGCCACGGATTTGGTTTTGTGTTCATTTTTTTAGTGTTTTGGGTTGGGTTGTTTTGGAATGCGTTTGAGCTGTTTTTATGTCCAGTTTTCTTTTGATAGTATTTAAGTTTAAAAAGATTAGTAAAATTGTATTGAACATAACTGTTTAATTTTGAAGCAATTGTTTTAAAATTAAATAAGTTTAAAAAAATTTAATATAATTTAAATTTTTAAGGTTTTTTACTTCTCTCTGTTAATTTGTGCAAAACAGTAGTAGTGATTTAAAGAAGGTTTTAATTACCATAAATGTTACCGTTGCATTATTCGTAATCTGAACCTGCTTTTATGTTATTTGGACATCATGCTTTGGATTTTTCTGTTTAGTTGTAAAGAATTTTTTATCCGGTACAGATTTTTAAGTGGCCTGCTGTAGTTAATTTTCTTTCTTATTCTGCTCCGAGTGCCTGAATAGCTTCTTCAGTAGTTGCTTTTTTTTGTCTGGATAATAGTTAGATAGAAGTATAATTTGTTCCGAGCTTTCTTATTGCCCGCAATAGGACGACATTTTCCGGAAATTAATTAACTATCCGTAAAAACTGGTCAGTTTTTTTTATGTTTTTAATTTTTGAGTTCGGTGTTTTGATGTTTAGAAATTGCTGTTTTGCTATGTGTTATTATTGATGTGGCCTGTGACTTACTTTGTTGTTTTATGCTGTTTATTGATTAAATCATTCATCTTACGTTCTTTTCCTATTTATTTTAATGAATTTGGGGCTCCCTGATATTCTAGGTGATAGTTTATTCTTAATAGAACTTTGGATATGTGGTGAATATTTTCGTTTTAGGGAGTAAATTCTGGTACAGAAATTCCATATTAGTCCAACATCATCTATGTATTCAATTGAATGTGTTTTCCGTCTTTTAAGGATTCAGAAAGTGATTTGTTTGTAATTTATGCTTTTGGTTGGTTTAAAATAGTTTAACTATTTTGGAGTAGCATAGGGATATTGAGTTGCCAGGTATCAAATTGTACACTGTGCTTGTCACAGGTTTTCAATGAGAACTCTTCATTAGTATCTAAGCTGTGACTTAAAATTTGTCATAGGATGGATGATCTCTTTACAGTCAATCATACACGGTAGATGTAAACATTAAATAATAAAATGACTACTTCAATTAAATAAAAAAATAACAAATTAATAATTCAAAACTGATTAAGCCCAATGAAGAAGCAACTTGGGTTGGATTTCTATGCTTCCTTGAACTGTGTCAGTCTGCTTTACTTTTGTATTTTGTTTTTGTTGTTATTTAGTTTCTCTTGAGGTTTTGAATGGATTAATTAGATAGGTGAACTGCTCAGCTGCTTCTTCATTAAATGAGTGTATTAAATAGTATTATGTTACCGTTGCGGAAGATTTCAAGAATCTTTATTATTTGGGCAGTCACTGCCCCGCTGCCCGTTTTCTTTAGCCTTTTCACATTCCACTTCCTTCCCAAATTTTAAATACTCATATCATGCTTCATTCCATACATTCCTTCTTTCTTTTTTGTTTTCATTATTCTCTCTTCCTCCCTTCTCGTACTTCGCTGATTCTCTTTTGGTCTCTTTTTATTTTTTTCCTGTAATTGTTTTATAGCTTTGTGTAACCACAGACAAAACACACACACAAACACTCAACAGTAAGAAGATAGTTTTCGTGAGAGGGAGAAACCCATAAGTTTTTCTCTGCCGGTTCTGTTTGTTGTGATATTCCCTGCTTCATGGGAGAGTCATTTCAGGTATGAATATTTACGTTAACTGTGTATTTGCCTTTTATTGTATTTTTTTAATTTCAGATCTATGCTTTTTTTTTTCTCTGTTGATTTTTTGTTTTCATCTTTAGAATAAGTTTGTCTCTACCTTTTCATCTCTATTTTAATTCTCAGATCAATGCTTCTTTCCTTGTTTTTCAGTCTGCTTTTGTTTGAGTTTTTGGTTCTCAGCCTTATGAAACAATGTTTTGGTTCGTCCTTTCAAATCTATTGATGTTGGTGTGGTTGTTCTTTAGTCGGTTTATCGACTACTTTCTGTTTTTTTGCTTAACATTTGTCTTTTTGCCTTTTCATCTCTGTTTTGGGGTGGTTTGTTTAGATCGGGTTCGTGTTCTTTTTGTTCTGGGCCTATGGGGCCATTGGTTTTTTGCGACTTGGGATAGTTGTCCTGTTTTTTTGGGCTTTGATAATGGTTATGGTTTTCGGTTTTCTGTTTAGTTCCTGTGGCTTGTGATAATGGGCATGTTTTCATAGCTTATTCTCTCCTCATTTTCCTTTTTTTCTAGCATTTCTTCCCCTTTTATTCTCTCCTTTATTATGTCCGTCTCATTTCAAATTTTACCTCTTATATTTTTTAGCGTTTTTGTAACCGACGCCTGAAAGAATTCAAGGACACACTATACTGTGATTTTCTCTGCCGTTTCTGTTTTTGGGTTCCCTTGCTTCAGGTATGAATTTTTGCTTCAACATTGTCTTTTCCGTTTCTCTTTTAATTTAAGAACTATACTATTGTACTGGTATTTCTTGGTTTATTTTATGGCTTTTGGTTTTCAGGTTTAGAAATCAACAGTAAAAAAAGTCTGTCAATTACTTAAATGGGAAGCAAAAAATCTGAAATAGTTGGCAGTAAATGACCACCTTATTCCCATATTCTGTCCTATTTTTCCTATATTTCTAACGTTCCTTTCTCCCTTTTTAGCTACTTTTTTTCCCTTCTTTACGAATATTTTCCTTCTCTCTTGTTTTTTCGTAACTCAGTCTCATTTCCTGTGTTACTTCAATCTATAGCTCTCCCATTCATTCGCCGTCTCTATCTCTCTCTCAATACCCTTTCAATTTTTTCCTCAAATTTTTTTAGCTTCGGATAACCAAATTCCGTTTTTTGTTTTATTTTTTTTGCTGTTTCTTTTCTTTTTGTAATTTTTGAAACACCCTACATCATCGGAGATTGATTTCAGGTATGACTATAATTAAACTATTTCCTTCCTCATTATCTCTGTTTCTAGTTGCAGATATATGCTTATTTTTACTAATATTTTCATTGTGTTTTTTTCAGGGATTTCATTTTTTTAACAATAATAGTTTTTTACCAATGTCTAGGTTTTATTATCTATTTAAAACTAATTGACCCGACGTACATAAATCAATGTAATCCGATGTTCTGCCTTCGAAAGATGAAAATGTACAATTGGTAGCACTGTTATATTCCCTCCCTATATATAACAAAACCAATTACCGTACCCCTCTAAATATTTTATCTTGCCGGTAAAAATAAAATAAAAATATTATATTATTGTTATGCTAAAAAGGAAAAGTAAAGGATTGAATTCATGAATCAGTGGAAGCTGCTTCCCAATGAAAGAGTCGAGGTAGTGCTATTCTATCATTTTAGGTACAAATTTTGATTCTTTTAAAGTCTTGTTTTTTCTTCACCTCTTATTATTCAGTTTGGTTTCTGATTGAACAAAATTGAGGGCAATTTGTTTTAAACTTACGTTAGACTTCGGTTTTTTAAATAAAATTTTGTTCTCTTACTGAAATGTTGAAAAAATACATGTCTGTTAGTTGATCCCTTGATAGAAGCTTTGAATTGTCTTGTTTCACGGCTTTCATTTGATTTTTGAAGAAATTAAGGGTTCAAATTTGAAATTAATTTTCCCTCATTTTCCTTGTAACCACGCGTAAGCGTATTTTATGTGGAAAATTAGTGATTCCAAAATCATTTTTAACACTATTGTTAGACGAGGTTTAAAGTTCCACTTTATTCTCTCTGATTTCCCGTTACCTTTTCCTAGCGTTTTTTTTCCTTCTAAAACAGTAGTAATGTTTTAATTACCATAAATGTTACCGTTGCCATCAATCTAATTTTATTTGGACTTCATGCTTTGAATTAATCTGATTTGTCGTAATGAATCTTCTATCCGGTACAGATTTTTAACTGTTTTGCTGTTTTTAATTTTCTTTCCTATTCTGCTACGGCTTTATCCCTGTCATATTCCGCGACTATTCCTTCTCGGAATAAGTTATTCTCAGGATATCCTGCATTTTCTTATTTCGGTTCACGATTTTTTGCTTCCGGTTTAAGTGTTTTAGTGGCCGGTTCAGATTTTTTCCTTGTCTGGACCGGGATACCTGTCATACTTATTCCTCTCAGGGATATCCTATTCTAGTGATATTCCGGCTTTGTGGTATCCCATTCAGGTGTATCCCGGATTGGGTGTATTCCATTTTCGGAATATCCCGGTTCGGCTTTTTATTTTTTTGATTATCATTCGCTGGATTTTTTCGGTTCTGTATATTTGAAGTAGTGTTTTCTTTTTCCCTCAAAAAGTATAATGCCTTCAAATATGGAGGATTTTCTATTTCTCATAGTGCCTGAATTTAAAAAAAAAAGTGTAAAAAAAATAACAGATACATGACCAAATAATAAGAAAACATTTCTTTTAATTATTGTTTTTTCAATAAAGTTTACAATAATGAAAAGTTTTTCATGTACTTTATATTAACTGATAAATCAGGACCGATTCTATTTAACATTTATAAAAATATTATTGGAAGTATTTTAATTAATTGTTTTGCAGCAATTTACATCATGCATATACAATTATTTCAATAATTTTCTATTGTTAATAGAAATGCGAAGTAATATTTTATGAGGGAATAAGAAAACACCACTTAGAATATATTGTGTTCTTATTTAACTTTCTACTTTATTCTGTTCGAGGGATAAACCAGGGATATCCCAACATCGATTAAGCTATTCGGGGATATCCCTGTCAAATCTCGCACCGGTTCATTGCCATATTGCCGGATTTTGATGGTTTAGAGGCCGGTTCAGATATTTTTCGAGTTTGGACCGGACAACCTGTCCTAGTTATTCCACGTAGGGATATCCTATTCTTCGGATATCCCGGTTTAGACTTATTCCATGCTGCGGATATCCCGACCTAGTTTTATCCCATTCCGGCGGTATCCCGGTTTAGCGATTTGTTTTGGGGTTTAGGGTTTAGGGTTTAGGGTTTAGG